>NC_133465.1:18721951-19027308 GCF_048565385.1 Saimiri boliviensis
CCTGGGTAACAAGAGTGAAACTCCGTCTCAAAGAAAAAAAAAAAAATAGATGGCCTTTACAAAGCACTGGGCACATGATGAGCACACAGTATTTAAAGTAAACGCCCCAGCGTAGATAGTACATAATGAAGCCTCAGATTTGGACTTCAGGTTGTAAGGGCTGGAGGAGCTCAGAGAAGAGAGGTGAGGAGAGAAGAACGGTGACACCAGGAGGAGGTGGGACTTGAGCTGGTTGTTGGAAGAGTATCCCAGGTGGGGGGCACTACTGAGGCAAAGACGTGGGAGTGAGCAGGGTGTGTTCATGGGACAGTGAGAAGAATCTACATCAGAAGGGGGTATGGAGGAGTCATGGGAGTGAAACTGGACAGACTAGTGCCTAGCCACTCAGGCTTGTGGGAGCAGGAAGCAAGAAACACTGGATGGCTGGTCCCAGTGCCCGCACTCCCTTGGTTCCATTTAGGTTTGAAGGCCAAGGAGTTGAGGGCCCTTTATGACTCATTCCTTCTGTAAATCTTTTTTTGTTTGTTTGAGACAGAATTTTGCTCACCCTGACTGGAGTGCAGTGGTGCCATCCGGACTCACTGCAATCTCTGCTTCCCAGGTTCAAGTGATTCTCCTGCCTCAGCCTCCAAGTAGCTGGGATTACAGGCATGTGCCACCATGCATGGCTAATTTTTGTCCTTTTTTAGTAGAGATGGGGTTTTGCCATATTGGCCAGGATGGTCTCGAACTCTGGACCTCAGGTGATCTGCCCGCCTTGGCCTCCCAAAGTGCTGGGATTACAGGCGTGAGTCACCATCCCCAGCTGATCTTTCCTAAGCCTTTACTGCATGCTAGGCACTGTGGTTAAAGCAGTGAACATAGCAGGCATATCCCAGCCCTTCAGTCTGACCTTCTGGTTGACAGTCTGGAAACCACAAACCAAATAAATAAGATAATGCCATATGTGCTATGAAGACAAACCAGGGTGATACAGCAGGGTATTGGGGGTGGGGAGGGGCTGGGGATTGGGCCTGCTTAGCTGGAACGATAGAGAAGACCACCATGAGGATGGGGCATTTGAGCTAAGACCTGAATGAGAAGAAGGAACCAGCCACGCAAACATCTGGGGGAAGAGTGTTCCTGCCAGAAAGAGCAGCTAGTGCAAAGGTCCTGAGGTGGGAACAAACTTGGCTGTTTAGAGACCAACAGGACTGTGGCTGGGGTGTAGTGACAGGACAGGAGGGAGCTGATCATGCAGAGCCACGGGTCATGGGAAAGACTCCTGCGTTCTAAGCCAATGGGAGCTGGTGCAGGGTGGGAAGCCGGGGAGGGTCTATTCTGACTTATGTCTTGAAAGTTCCCTCTCGCTGCTGTGTGGAATATTACCTGTAAGCCCCAAGGAAACTCGTAGGGAGGCTGGAGAGGCTGCCACTTTGCAGTGGTAGACAAAGGAGATGAAAAGGTGATTAAAACCTAGTCCTTCCCCTCAGAGATGCTCAGAATTTTAGGAGCTGAGATGGCAGTAAGGGCCATGTGTATGTGACTATCACTGAATCCTTTTTTTTTTTTTTTTTTTTTTTTTTTCTGAGACAGTCTTGCTCTGTTGCCCAGGCTGTATTCATAGCTCACTATAACTTCAAACTTCTGCTTTCAAGCAGTCCTCCCACCTCCACCTCTCGAGTAGCTGGGACTGCAGGCATGCACCACCACACCGGGCTAATTTTGTGTTTTTTATAGAGGCACAGTCTCACGGTGTTGCCCAGAGTGGTCTTGAACTCCCAGCCTCAAGCAGTCCTCCCTCCTCAGCCTCCCAGAGTGCTGGGATGACAGGCCTCAACCACCACGCCCAGCTGCAGAACCCGTTCTCAACCCTTTCTCACTGCTATCAATTCACTTACTTACCTGATAAAATATTTCCTGTGTACCTGGGCCCTATGCTGGAAGCACAGTCCCAGGAAATGATCCAGTCCCATTTCCTGACCTATGGGAGTCAGGGAAGTAAAGAAATAAGATAGTTTTCAGGGTTGAGAAGACAGGAAACTGGCTCATGAGGCAGGAAGGGGCCTGGGGAAGGGTGGAATTTACTGTAGATTATAGCCAACTTTTATTGGGTGCTTACTGTGTGCTAAGCGATGTTCTTGGTTCTTTCTGTAAGCCTTCTTTAGCATTCCACTATCAGAAATCTGCTGAAGTATGGTCAGTCACAGTGGCTCATGTCTGTAATCCCAGCATTTTGGGAGGCCAAGGTCGGTGGATCACTTGAAGTCAGGAGTTGGAGACCAACCTGGGCTACATGGTAAAACACCATCTGTAAAATACAAAAATTAGCCAGGCATGTTGGTATAGGCCTGTAGTCCCAGCTGCTCAGGAGGTGGACCCAGGAGAATCACTTGAGCCCAGGAGGTGTAGGTTGCAGTGAGCTGAGATGGCGCCATTGCACTCCAGCCTGGGTGACACAGCAAGTCTCTTGTTGGTGGCTTATGCCTGTAATCCCAGCACTTTGGGAGGTCTAGGTGGGCGGATCACCTGAGGTCAGGAGTTCAAGACCAGCCTGACCAATGTGGAGAAACCCCATCTCTACTAAAAATACAAAAAATTAGCTGGGCATAGTGACACATGCCTGTAATCCCAGCTACTCAGAAGGCTGAGGCAGGAGAATCGCTTGAACCCAGGAGGCGGAGGTTGCGGTGAGCCGAGATTGTGCCATTGCACTCCAGCCTGGGCAAGAAGAGCGAAACTCTGTCTCAAAAGAAAAGAAAGAAAAGAAATCTGCCTAAGTAGTTACTACTGTTAATAACCTTATTTGCAGATTAAGAAACTGATGCACAAGAAGACTAACTTTTCCAAAGTAAAATGGCCCCAGTAATGGCAGGGTGGAGTTCTGACACAAGCTCTCAACCTCTGTAGGACACCACCCCGAGACTGGGCGGGGGAGGCCTCTTTGAAGAGGTGACATTTGAACTGCACCTCAAATGATGGGAAGGAACCAGCTCCACGAAGATCTTGTTGAAATGGAGAGAATCGCCAGTGTGAAGGTCCCGAGGAAGGAATGAGGTCAGCATGTTCTAGAAAAGAAAAAAAAGATGCCTATCATCCCAGCACTTTGGGAGGCCGAGGCGGGTGAATCATCAGGCCAAGAGATGGAGACCATCCTGGCTAACATGGTGAAACCATCTCTACTAAAAATATAAAAATTAGCTGGGCGTGGTAGTGTGTGCCCGTAACCCCAGTGTCTCAACCTATAATCCTAGCGCTTTGAGAGGCTGAGGCAGGATGATTGCTTACAGCCAGGAGTTTAAGATTAGCCTGGGCAACATAGCAACACCCCATCTCTACAAAAACAATTCCTCCCCCCTCCCTGACACTGAGTCCCACTCTGTCACCCAGGCTAGAGTGCAGTGGCGCGGTCTCGGCTCACTGCAACTTCCGCTTCCCAGGTTCAAGTTATTCTCCTGCCTCAGCCTCCCGAGTAGCTGGGACTACAGGTGTGTGCTACCGTGTCTGGCTAATTTTTGTGTCTTTATTAGAGACGGTTTCACTGTGTTGGCCAGGCTGGTCTTGAACTCTTGACCTTGTGATCCACTCGCCTCAGGCTCCCAAAGTGCTGGGATTACAGGTGTGAGCCACTTCGCCTGGCCCAGAAACAATTTTTTAAATTAGTCAGGCCTGGTGGTGCATGCCTGTAGTCCTAGTTATTCAGGGGGCTGAGGCAGGAGTTCCAGGCTGTAGTGAGCTATAATTGTGCTGCTGAACTCTACTCTGAGTGATAGAATGAGACCCCATCTCTTAAAAAAAGGAGAGAGGAGAAAGCCACTGGGTCTGGAACGTAGCAGAGTATATTGAAGTAGCCAGGAGCCAGGTCACATAGCATCCTGGTTCTCAGTCTCAACCACAGCCACAGTTTATAGCAAAGAGTTTGTAACATGCTTTACGGTCCTGAAGTAAAATTCCTCATCAGTAATGTAACTTATGTGCCCATAGAATCTGGAAAAAAACCAGTGTAATACCCTAATAGTAATATAAAGGAGAAGAAAAAGGAAAGTAATTTGTAATGAAAATGGTATTTTTTTCAACACGTGAAAGCTGGAGCGCTGCCAGGATATAACGAAGTTACCCTGGAGCAGTGCAGTGCTCAGGCCTCTAGGTAGAATCACTGGGGCGGTGCCGGCCACGATGCAGGTGTGTTGTGCTGGCCACTGGGTTACCCTACAAGAGGTGCTGCCAGGTGGGATCCCAGAATGGCGAGCAGCTCTAGGCAAAGCTTCAGACAAGCATGACATAGTCTTCCCTTCATATGTACAATAGTTGCATTCCTGGGAATTTCAGTGAATATTAACACTGCAGAAAATGTCCTGTTCGTATGTAAACAGAGCTGGGTTTTAGGCCCAGCGGTCCTAACCCAGGTTTTCCCTCTGTGGGTGCCTTTGGGATGTGACAAGTCATGGACTTGGGACAGATTCTCCTCAGCTATGCAGGACTGACTCACCTTATGGTGCAGCTGGTTTTCCTGTCCCTTGCCCAATACATACCAATGAGGACTTCATCAAAGTGAACAGCAAACATCTCCCAGAATGCCCCGCAAGGAATGGTGTCTCCTCTGTTGAGAACCATTGGTTCTCAATAGGGTGGTGAGGTCTCAACAAAGAGACTGGATTGGGAAGCCAGGCGGGCCTTTTTATAGCTGAGGGGTGGTTTTTTTTTTCTCCTGATCTCCTTGACAGCGGTTGCTTCCCAGCCAGCACTTGGCGATGTGTGGGTCGTGCCTAACACCTGGGCTGGGACACCCTGGCCACTCACCTTCTGTCTTGCTTTCCGTCCTTTAGCCACTGAGTATCATCTGGGCCTGCTGAAAGCCAAGCTCGCCAAGTATCGGGCCCAGCTCCTGGAACCATCCAAATCCGCCTCATCCAAAGGAGAAGGCTTTGATGTCATGAAGTCGGGCGATGCCCGAGTGGCGCTGATTGGATTTCCCTCTGTGGGTAAGGTCAGTGATGGTCATTGTGGGCCTGGGGGAGGAAGGCAGGAAGTCGTCTTTCAAACAGGTGACCATCCAGGCTCCCCTCGCTGCCTTTCTGCTTAGTTCCGGGGACACAGAAGACCCGGTCTCCCCCAGGGTCAGATCCCAGCCCTTTATCTTCCTAACGTGAAGGACGCTCTTTCCTCTTGCCAGGAGATGTAGCCCTACTTGGTCTTCCGACCCAGCCATCACACACAAATACTTCTTGAGTGTATATCTCGAGCGTGTGTCATGTGCTGGGCACTGTGCCAGAGACTAGAGACACAGCAGGAACAAGACAGAGCTCTGTCCTCGCCCACATAGATTTCCGATTCTTGAAGAGAAAGTACAGTAAATAAAGATGAGGTGCCTCAAGTGGTGAGAAGCAGGGCCTGGTGAGTGACAGGTCGAAGGTCTGCTAGTTACAAGGGTCCCGGCTGGTTTCTCTGGCGAGTGAGTTTGGGCAGGAGCCTGAAGGAAGTGAGGGAGCTTTCAGAGTCCTGGGTGAGAACATTCCAGACAGAGGGAACAGTGAGCACAGAGGTGCTTAGGCAGGCACTTGCTGGGTGTGTCCAGGGGGTCCCAGGTGGCTCCCTGAGGAGCACGAGGAGGGCAGAAGACAGAGAGGATAGGGACTTCTGGGCGGCCAGAATGACCGTGGCTTGGATTGAAGAATGAAACTGCAGAGTTTTTAGAAGGTGTGTTCTGAAAGTTGCTCTGCTTAATGTACGATCTATATTGATTTACTTTTTATGTGAGAAATAAGATAAACATCATTGCAGGGTTTTGAGCAGAAAAGAGATATATCTGATCGGCTTTTTTAAAATAAACTTTTTTTTTTTTTTTGAGACAGAGTTTCAGTCATGTCGCCCAGGCTGGAGTGCAATGGGGCCAGATCTCAGCTCAGTGCAACCTCCGCCTCCCAGGTTCAAGTAATTCTCCTGCTTAAGCCTCCCAAGTAGCTGGGATTACAGGCACTGGCCACCACACGTGGCTAATTTTTTGTATTTTTAGTTGAGACAGGGTTTCACCATGTTGGCCAGGCTAGTTTTGAACTCCTGACCTCAGGTGATCCACCCATCTCGTCCTCCCAAAGTGCTGGGATTACAGGCATGAGCCACCAAGCCCGGCCTAAAACAAACTTTTTATTTTAGAATAGTCTTGGATTAGCCGGGCGCGGTGGCTCAAGCCTGTAATACCAGCACTTTGGGAGGCCGAGGCGGGTGGATCACGAGGTCGAGAGATCGAGACCATCCTGGTCAACATGGTGAAACCCCGTCTCTACTAAAAATACAAAAAAAAATTAGCTGGGCATGGTGGCTCGTGCCTGTAATCCCAGCTACTCAGGAGGCTGAGGCAGGAGAATTGCCTGAACCCAGGAGGCGGAGGCTGCGGTGAGCCGAGATCGCGCCATTGCACTCCAGCCTGGGTAACAAGAGCGAAACTCTGTCTCAAAAAAAAAAAAAAAAAAAAATGCTGGGCGCGGTGGCTCAAGCCTGTAATCCCAGCACTTTGGGAGGCCGAGGCGGGTGGATCACGAGGTCAAGAGATCAAGATCATCCTGGTCAACATGGTGAAACCCCGTCTCTACTAAAAATACAAAAAATTAGCTGGGCATGGTGGCGCATACCTGTGATCCCAGCTACTCAGGAGGCTGAGGCAGGAGAATTGCCTGAACCCAGGAGGCGGAGGTTGCGGTGAGCCGAGATCGCGCCATTGCACTCCAGCCTGGGCAACAAGAGCGAAACTCCGTCTAAAAAAAAAAAAAAAAAAAAAAAAAAGAATAGTCTTGGATTTACAGAAAAATTGCAAAGGTAGTACAGAGTTCCCATATACTCCACACCCAGTTTGCCCTGCGGTTAACATTTTGTACCTATCAGTGTTGATCTGTTACTGCCTCAAGTCTTGCTTTATGCAGATTTCCTTAGCTCCTCCCCACTGTCCTTCTTCTGTCCCGAGATCCCACATCGCAATTGAGTTGTTATGTCTCCTTAGGTTCTTCTAGACAGTTTCCTAGACATGCCTTGATTTGATGTCCTTGACTGTTTTGAGGAGTACCATTCCCATATTCTGTAGAAAGTCCTTCAGTTGGGGTTCGTCTGGTGTTTTTCTCGTGGTTAGTCTGGGGATATAGTTTAGCAAGGAAGACCACAGAGGTAAAGTGCTATTTTTATCACATCACACGAAGGGCACGTACTGTCACCACCACGTATCCCTGCTGATGTTGACCTTGACTGCTTGGCTGAGGTGCGTCCGGTTTTTCCACCGTGAAGAAGCTTTCTTCTCCCCTTGCCACGCCATGATCTGGGCAGGGAGGTGACTGTGCAGCCCACTTCCACGGCCGCCTTGAGGGGAGCGTCGACAGAAACTGTTTGGAATTCTGCATGGGAGATTTCTCTCCTCTCCCATTCATTTGTTTTATTCAATCGTTTATTGATATCTGTATGGACTTGTGGGGGTTATTTTTGCGCTCTGCGGTCTAAACCCTTACCATGTCCTTTTGCTGCTCAAATTGTTTTAGCTTTGGAGCTATTTTAGTTGGCATCTTTGATGTACTTCCACCATTGAGTTTTTCCAGCATTTCTTTACTTTCTGACACTGCAAGATGTCCCAGGCTCATTTTGTATATTCCCTGCCCTGGCCTAGAATCTGCCATTTCTCCAAGGAGCCCTGGTTCCTTTAATTGGAGAATAGCATTAAAAACCACCATCTGGGCGCTGACTTACTTTTTTGCAGAATCTCTCTGGCTGTTGTGTAGATAGCAGGCTAGAGCGGGGCAAGGTGAAAGCGCCACAGTGGAGAGGTTGCTGGAATATAGGCCAGGCCAGTAACAACCAAGCTCCTGGACAGGTGCTGGGGAGCAGCTTCTAACTCAGTCCAGCTGGACGGCTTGAGCCCACACCCAGTTTCGTTACTGTGGTAACAGCTCCCTTTTCCTGAGTGCTTGGTGCAGGCTGGGCAGTGTTTAGTTTTGTTTGTTGTATCATCTGCCTATGTATCAGAGGAAGAGAGAGATTGATAGAGAAGCAGCTCTAGTTACCAAGAGTTACCCTTGAAGTCTGAGCCCGTGACGGATCCCACCTGCCTTCGTGGGAGTATAGGTTCTCCCGCCATGGGAGGGCCCAGGTCTGTCACTCACAGGGCCCAGGCAGAATCAGGGCGTGACCCTGATGTTGGTTGCTGGGTGTCTCAACAGTCATTGTTCTCAGGGCCACCCTGAGTATCCATACCTGTCCACTCCACCAGGTTTTCATCATTTCTTGCGTTTCCAGGAGGTCCCCAAGGCTGAGGGTTTCTGGATTTGAGGATCTGACGTATTTCCATCACATGCCACATTCTGGGCTTCAGAGGTCTGAGGGTGCATTGGGGAGGCGTGCCCTCAGTCTTCCTGCCAGCCAGCCAGGAGGCAGGGTCTGGATACCCGGACCTGCAACTCAGTCTCAGGCTTCCTGTTCCTGGGGCCCTGCTGATGAGAGTGGGGCAGGAGCCATGGGGCTGGCTTTCCTCCCTGCCTGGGTCTGCACACTGCTCAGCTGGCCTTCTCAGCTGCAGCATCTATCACTGAGGTGTTACAGTGTTTGGAGTGAGCACGTCCCAGGCCTTATCTTTGTAATCCCTGTGCAGTCCTGCGAGGTAGGGAGTGGATTCATGGCCATTCAGCATGTGAAGAGCCTGAAGCTGAGAGTATGGAGTTTCCTGCCCAATTCCAGGACACCCCAGCAGAGGCAGGATTCAAAGCCACGTGTCTCTAACTCCCAGCCACAGCGAATGGTGGTCTGAGTGGTCACAGCCACGTCTTCCCAGTTCCCCACTTCACACACCTCTCCTGTCTGTCTCAGCCTGGGAGGCTGGTGTCTCCTTGCACACCTCCTCACACCCTCTCTGGGTGCGCAGCACGTCTGAGTACTGGGAGGGCCGTGGGACTGCTGGCTGCTCAAAGTTCTCCGGGGCCAGGAAGGCCTGGAGGATTGTGTGGGGCTGGGGGAGGCTCCTGATGTATGTGGGGAACCCCCTCAGGATCCAGATCCCTGCCTCTACCTGAGACAGTCCTGAGGCCTGCAAGGAACAGGTGAGTCCTCTGCTGTCTGACACATCTGGGACAGGGCCAGAGGTGAACCTCCTGGCTGGGAGGTCTCTTCAGAGCCACCCAAGTCACCAAGCCGAGAGTGAGAGGGGCTTCTCCTGCTGCCTGCACCTGAAGGCTCCCAGCCCTGTGGAGCATCTCCTGGGAGGCAGGGACAAGGCTCCTCAGTGCAGTGACCTCTTTTTCTCCTAGTCTACATTCTTGAGTCTGATGACCTCCACGGCCAGCGAAGCAGCATCCTATGAGTTCACCACTCTGACGTGTATTCCTGGGGTCATTGAAGTAAGTGGGTGTGCTGGGCCCAGAAGGAGAAGGGGCGCGTGCTTGTGTTTGCACCTGCGCACGTGCCCACCGTGTGTGAGAGTCAGGGTGGGTGTCCTGACTGAGCTGCTTTGCCCTCCAGCACTGGCACTTCTGGGGATCCTAGGTGCTGGACCCCAGAGATGCCTCGTGGAGCCTGGAATCGGGAGGTCAGGCCAGCATGTGGCCACTCTGCCTGGTGCCCCAACACCAGTGCAACTCTGGCCACTAATTGCTGCTTGTCTGGATCCCCCTGCCTCCCCGTGAAGCTTCACTGCCTTGGGCTGTGTTTGCTTTGGGCAGCTGGGTGTGTGGCCTTGAGTTTTCCACGGTGAAGCAATGTATTTGTGAAGCCTTGGTACCATCAGCGATGAGTGTTGTGGGACTGGGAGATCCTGGGCCCTCCCTAGGTGGCTACTCAGCTCACAGGCTGTGGTCAGCACCGGGCTGGGGTGGTGACGAAGCTTGGACTTGGCCACAGGTTGGCACCTGGGTTTCCCTCAGCTCCTGAACCCTAGACCCATTGCAGACGTCCCAGGTCCAGGCAGAACCTTCCCAGTGGAGGCCCAGCCTTGCCTTACCTGTCTTCTCTTCTGCGTCCTAGTACAAAGGTGCCAACATCCAGCTCCTGGACCTTCCTGGAATCATTGAAGGCGCAGCCCAAGGTGGGAGGCAGGGCAGGTGTGTGGGAGGCGGGATGGAGCTCTGTTACTGATTATTGAAATTGGGTGTGGCTGTCATGGAGATCACTCTGGATTCCTGCTCCATTACCCCGCTTTCCAGAAAAGACAGGCTCCAGTTCAAATCCTTGGCACCATACTAGCTTTGTGATCTTGGGCAAGTGATTGGGTCTCTCTAAGCCAAGCCTCAGTTTCCTCAGCTATAGCATAGGCATGATAATACTTTATAGCATTGTTTTGAGGATGAAGTGAGGAAATGTTCAGGAAGCATTTAGCCTGGGGCCTGCCACATGATGGGGTGGGGGTAGGACAGCCATTATTATCCTGTTACTCGTTTTATGGTGGTGGTGTCGGATTTCCTTCTGAAATAAGTCTCTGTGAGTAAAACGTGGATTAAGAAAAATGCCAAGAAACTCATTTAGCTTGTGCTGGTATGTGGCAGAGGCCGTGGCAGGTCTGTAAAGGGCAGGAGTCCAGGGCGCCGTGGGCAGGGTAGTGGTCACATGGGCCCAGGTATGTAACTGCATCCCTCCACCCATCCAGGAAAAGGCCGTGGCCGGCAGGTGATTGCTGTGGCACGCACGGCCGATGTCGTCATCATGATGCTGGATGCCACCAAGGGAGAGGTGCAGAGGTCTGCAGGGTGGGGCATGGGGCAGGCTTACATGTCTGGGGAGGGTCAGTGTGTCCCTGAGCTCGTACTGGATGTCCTGTGGGTGCTTGGCCCTTTCACACATGAGAGTAGTGGTAGGACTTTTCACAGACTAAACCCAACATCACCCAGCCCAGAGCGTCTTCTCCTGAAGGCTTGTGTCCAGCCAGCACAGAGGCGTCTCGGGGCTGGGGGCCAAGGGGCCTGGCCTGGCTCTGCTTCCTGTTCACAGCGGCACAGGTGCCCGTCACTGCCCAGAACCTGCCAGGAGCCCAGCCCCGAGCCCAGAAGCATTGTTCATCCCACGTCCTGGCAGCAGGGCACGCCAGGCCTGCCTCCTCAGGACCAGAAGGAGTACCCTCGTGGTCACCTCGTGGGGGCCCCACCACTTGCCTGTGCACCCCGACTGTAAACCGGGCCAGCCCCCTCTGGGACTGTGGCAGAGCTTAGAAGCTGCTCCGGGCATTGGGAAGGAGTGTACTCTGGGCTGCTGGGGAAGCGGGTGGAGGAGAGAGTCCATGTCTGGGTGGGGAGTGACGTCCTGTGGAACAGGAGGCCTGGCTCTGTGGACCGCCTGTGAGGGCCTGTGGGGTGCTCTGCCTAGGTCTCTGCTGGAAAAGGAGCTGGAGTCCGTGGGCATCCGCCTCAACAAGCACAAGCCTAACATCTACTTCAAGGTGAGGCACCTCTCTGGCCTTCGGGCTGCGGGTGTGGCAGTTTTGAGAGTATGTTGGCCAGCAATTGAGGCCATGCGGCCGTTGCTGTGGCCCCTCAGTCAGCAGGTCTCCCTGCCCCCCTCTCCTCCTTTAGCCCAAGAAAGGCGGCGGCATCTCCTTTAACTCGACAGTCACGCTGACCCAGTGCTCGGAAAAGCTGGTGCAGCTCATCCTGCACGAATACAATATCCTTCCCTGAAAGACAGGGAGGGAGGGCAGCCACCACTCTCAGGGCAGTGGGAGGACTGACCAAGACAGGAGGCCTCGAGGCCCAGGGTGGCCGCAGGTCACCCCCACTGACCCCCCGTCCATTTGAGCAGCCTCTGGGAAAGCTCCATACCGCCAGGGCTGCAGCCATGCACTTGACAGTGGCTTCTGGGCTCCTCACCGAGTGCTGGGCACTGTGGTAGCCACATGACATCTGGAAGAAAAAGACGTCATGGGAAACAGCCTCTGAAGACTAGGGGTTCCTAGCCTGGAGAAGCCTCAGGGAGAGCTAGGGAGCAGGTGGTACGTCTAAAGCAGTGTCGGGGGCCATTTGAGTTCTGGGGCCCTGGGGGACAGGGCAGGGCCTTGGGCAGAGTTACACCTGGCATATAGAGAACTCTTAGAGTCAGATGTGAGCCCCTCGTTCCCAGAGGCGTGTGAGCAGAGGCAGCATGGCCCCCAGTGGAGAGGCCTTCATGGGAGAAGCTGGGTCAGACCAGCTTTCAGATGCTCCTGGCACTAAAACCCACGCTTCCCCTGAAAGGCCTAGGGGATTCTAGCAGGTACATTTTTCTGCCTGTCTGGCCGTCAAGATTGAAATCCTATATTGATTGAAACTTGAAACTTTTGTATACTGTGGTTCCTCTGGCGAAGAAAAAAGAGAGGGCTTCCAAAGCTTTCCAGTCTTGTAAAAAACCTCACAGGCAGATAACCGCCAAGGTCCCATGCATCTAGCATATTTCCTGCTCTGCTCTTTGGGGCCCTCTGCTGAGGGGTACAGGGGCAGCTGGTGCACAGATTGTCCCTTAATCGGAGCCCCTCAGAGATCTTCAATGCAGAAGTGCTCTTCCGAGAAGACTGCTCCCCAGATGAGTTCATCGATGTGATCGTGGGCAACCGGGTGTACATGCCCTGCCTGTATGTAAGTGCAGAAGGGAGCCCTGGCCTGGCCACTCGGCCTTTCCACCACGTGCGTTTCCTGAGCTTCTGGAACCTTGTGAGAGAAGTGGAAAGAGTCTGAGGCTCTCCCCTCCCTTCACCTCACCTCAGCGGCTGCTTGCATCTTGCAGATGTGGAGAGCTTGAAACCAGGGTTCCAGCCCAGCCTTCCCCACCCTGAGGCAGCAAGCGGGAGGAGGGCGTAGGCGCAGCTCGCCGAGGAAGGGCTGCAGCCGGCACAGGGCGATGGAGAGCCCTTTCCTGGATCCCTTGCTCCTGTCCTCAGCACTGGCCTCCACCTTTTCAATCTCAGGTTTATAACAAAATCGACCAGATCTCCATGGAAGAGGTGGACCGCCTGGCCCGAAAACCAAACAGTGTGGTCATCAGGTGAGGCTGCCAGCATCCTGCCACTCTGCTGTCCTTGCTCTGGGTTCTGACCCCAGTCGTCAGGCCTCCCAGCCACTTTGGCTGTGGAGGAGGAAAAGCCAGCACAGCCTCCAGCAGCACACAGCCCTCACAGAGCCCAGGGCTTCCTGCCCAGGGCAAAGGACTTTGTCCATGAGGTCAAGGAGACACTGCAGAAGGGTCCCCTTCATGGCTGCTGGAGGGATTGGCCTGTTCCAGTCGTGAATTGCCATGGACAGGGTGGGTGATGTCTTGTGGGCTCTGGTTAAGAAAACAGAAGGATTTCATCAAACAAGATTGAATGGTTAAGAAACTTCTTAACTTAGTACTGAACCAAGGCCCCCCCCCACAAGAAGCCCTGGGTGTCAGCCTACCTCTCCTGGTGCTCTGGAAAGTGTGGCATCTGTCTGATTACAGCTCAAAGGGGAAAGGGAACTAACGTTCTCAGGCTCTGGTCACCTACTTCCTGCCCTCCTTTGCAAGGTGGGTCCCAGGGTACCGCCCACACCGGCTGTTTGTTCACTTGCCAGCACCGCCTGGCAGGCTCCTCTCTGGGGCAGACTCAGGTGCTTCCCTTTTCTGGTTTCCTGGCTTGACGCCGGCGCTCTGCGGCTTCACAGTGAAGCTCAGCCGACAGTACAGAGAGCTCAGGGACCAAGAGGCTAGACGGTGCAGATGATGGTTGAGGGTCCTGGCCTGAGTACAAGGACCATGTTGTGGTGGTTGTAGCCACCACAAACAGCAGTGTCCGTCCCATAGCACAGCCTCAGCTCCTCTCCTGCTGTGTCCCGGGCCTTAGAGGGGCTGCCATCCTCAGGGCTGACAGCTCCACACCTTTACCTGCTCGTGCGTAGAACGGCTCCACAGAGTTTAGGACACAGCTCAGGGTCACACACCACGGTTCACCATAGACCTGGTGCCTCCAGAGCCTTGGTTCTCTGCTCTTCATGCTGAAAATCCTACTGGACTTCCTGGCAATCCCTAGCTCCTCTCTGCAAGGAATGAGCTCTGGGTCCCAGCCTTTGCCCTTGGTCCCGTCACAGCCCCTGGCCATCTCCCCATAGCAGCCCTTCATCATACACATGCTACAACCCTCCACAGAGCACAGTCTTGCCAGCCCCCAGGAGAGCTGCTGACCCTGGTTGACTGTGACCATGATTGGTGTCCAGAGGTACTGGCAGCAGAAACATCAAGCTGCCATCAAGAGTAATGGGCTTGTTTCCCTGTGGGCACCGGCGAGCCACCTGGCCTTGGTGCCCATGCTGGCCAGTGGAAATTGTCCCCTCCAATAGTGAGAAGTGGAGACCCAGCCTCTGAACTCACAGGGGACTCTGCCTGACTGGCCGCCTCCCTCTCTCTGCAGCTGTGGCATGAAGCTGAACTTGGACTACCTGCTGGAGATGCTTTGGGAGTACTTGGCCCTGACCTGCATCTACACCAAGAAGAGAGGACGTGA
Organism: Saimiri boliviensis; assembly: GCF_048565385.1. Taxonomy (NCBI): domain Eukaryota; kingdom Metazoa; phylum Chordata; class Mammalia; order Primates; family Cebidae; genus Saimiri; species Saimiri boliviensis. Next base: position 18,736,371 of record NC_133465.1, read on the forward strand.
GTTACACTGCGTGTAGCTGAGAAACAGGCTGAGCTTCATCCTCCCTAAAAGGCTGCCAGGCCTGTGGGTGGTGCCCAGAGACCCCAGCACCAGCTCTGGCCTGGCTTATTTAGACACATCTCAGCTCTTTTCCCTACTCAGCACTGGGCACTGCTGGTTTTGAGGGTGCCCCGGTGCGGCAAGGCTACCTCGGGGTCCTCGTCGGTTGCAGCAGTTAGTGCCATCCTGACCTCCCCTCACAGTGACAGTCCCCACCGCAGGAGCATTAGTGACCTGAATCCAGAAGAGCCCTCCCCATGTCTGACCCCCACCCATCTTCCTGGTGGGTGCACACACACATAGGCCCTGGGGTCCTAGCTGCTGAATTCAGAGCACTTTGCATTAACCCCGACCTTGGCAGCAAGGAGCGAGCTACACTTTCCCTCACGAGACTCCAGCATCCCTTCAGGCCCCACCTATTCAGTCTAGATCCTGGTCTCTGTCACTGCCATCATGGCAGATGGGTGGCAGGCAGTGCGATCCTGGACTTTGATTTCTTTTGAGTCACTGTGTTCAAGTCAGGCTTGTAGAAGATGGCGCAGGGATATATGTGGAGGGCGTGCTGGATATGGGGGACGTTAGGCCAAGGCAAGGAGACCGAAAGGGCCTCTGCAGCCAGCTCTTCCCTCGGGCAGAATCATGAGGTGGCAGTGTAGGTCCTCGTGTGTGGTTGACGCTATCCCCATCTCACCCTGCAGAGAGGCCGGACTTCACAGACGCCATCATTCTCCGGAAAGGGGCCTCAGTGGAGCACGTGGTGAGTTGACAAGACCTGCCCTAACAAGGGGTGGGAGCTCTGTGTGCCCCTTGGAGCTCTGTTCTGCCTGAGGTGCCCTGGGCCAGGGGTGGGCTCTGCTGGTCTCAATCTCAGATGCTGACACACAGGCTCTGGAGTTGGACAGTCTGGGGCTGTGTCTGCGGCACCCCTTCCTAGCCATGTGCTGTGCCTCCAACTTCTCCTGTGATGGGGGATATGCTGCCTGCCCCCTGGGTAGTCAGGAAGACGCGTTGAATGAAGTCCAGCATGTAGGGCACTTAGCACGCTGCCTGTAGTGCACAGATGCCAGTAACCCTGCTCCCATGCCATTCAGGCGTCAGTCAAGGAGTGGGGAGTGGCGCTAGCTCAACACAGAAGTCAGGACAGAGGTTTCAAGGAGGTGACCTGAGCCGGCTTGTAGAACTAGCGGGTCTGGCAGTGAAGAGTTGGGGTGGGGAGCATCCCAGATAGGGGAGCAGGCATGCACAGGCCCCAGGGGAGGTGCTCTGGGCTCAGGGAGCATGAGGCTGCCTTTCTCTGTCCAGAATTCTGTCACCTGAACATGACCCTGCAGGCACCGGTGGTGGCCAAGTGTTGGGTCACATGGCCGTCCTTCTGGGCTGCTGCTTTCCCAGGTGTTATTTTCCTCAAGCTGATTTCTTCTTGGGATCCGTATCATGGAAGCAAGGGACACTGTAGGCGCCACTGTCCCTCTAGTCCCTTATGACACTGGTGGCTGGGCTTGCAATCTGGTCTCATGCATTCATTCCTTCTGCAAGCCCAGCCCCAGGTTTCTGGGTGCCACCCTGGAGGTGTTGAACAAATGAGGCCACGCAAAGTCCCATCTCTCTAAGACCTAGGCTTGAGATCACAGCAGGAGGAGCCAAGGAGACTCACGATTACCCTCCTGAATCCCTTCAGACACTCACAAGTGGCAAGCTGAGTAAAATGTAAGACCCATTTGCAGGCCAGAATCAGCCACCTTCCCATCTCTGTCGGGGAAGTGTACCTGCAGGCCTGGCACCGCCTCCGCCCCCGGGACACTGGGCTGAGGCATTTTGTCTCCCACTGGGGCCTGGAAGACTTGTGGGCATGTGGGGGGAGGAGCCACATCGCACAATTGCAGAGTCCCTTCCCCGCTGCCCTCCACTGTCCCACCATCAGCGTGGCAACCAGAGGTCCACACTCTCAGGGCAAATGCTGGCTGCCCCTCCCTTCATCCCTACCAAGGACCACTGGAGGGTGTATGCTGCCCTGGGAGTTGGGGTGATGTGATGTGTGGGAGGCGTCAGGCCACAGGTGGGGCCAGGATGAGTGAGAGACAGTGCAGCTGAGCTTGGGATGCGGTTAGGTGGAACCTCACCTCTCTGTCTGTCTCTCTCCTGTCCTCCAGTGCCACCGCATCCACCGGTCACTCGCCAGCCAGTTCAAGTATGCCCTGGTATGGGTAAGTGTCTGGATGAGAGGCAGGAAGGGGGTTAGACCCAGCAGAGCCCCCGGGTTAGGCATGGAGCAAGGCGTTCACGTTCCTCTGCATGGTGTTCCTGTCCTTCCTGTGGGGATTGGCATGACTGTGTGTCTGTCCTCCATAGAACGTACGTGCCAACCCAGGCTGGACCTGGGCCTTCCCCACCCTTTTTCTTTTTTCTTTTTTTTTTTGAGACAGGGTCTGGCTCTGTCTCCCAGGCTGGAGTGCAGTGGCACAATCATGGCTCACTGCAGCCTTGACATCCTGTGCTCAAGCAATCCTCCCACCTCTGTGTCACAAGTAGCTGGGACTGCAGGCACTCACCAGCATGCTTGGCTAATTTTTCATGGAGACGGGATCTCGCTATCTGGCCCAGGCTGGTCTGGAACTCCTGAGCTCAGGTGATCCTTGAGCTCAAATGATCCTCCCATCTTGGCCTCCAAAAGTGCTGGGATTACAGGCATTAGCCACTGTGCTTGGCCCTCCCCCACCTTTGAGGTCAAGGATGGTCAGACCACTGCGGACATCCTGCTGCCTGGGGCCCCCACCTTACACCAGCATTCACCCCCAGGACACACACCCCAGGGATATCTTTCTTGGCCTTGCCCTTGGCCAGTTCAGGCTGAGGTGACCCCTCTGCCCCCATTCCTCACCCAGGGCACCAGCACTAAGTACAGTCCGCAGAGGGTGGGCCTGACCCACACCATGGAGCATGAGGACGTCATCCAGATCGTGAAGAAGTAATGGCGCCTGCCAGCCCTCCAGCCCACGTGCCTCATCTCCTTGGGGCGTTGGTCCTACTGCAACACCCAAACACCCAAACAGAAAAATACAAATACACACACCCCAGGAAGGGGTTCCTCAAAGTCTCTGTATTTCCAGAAGTTTCTTCAGTAGGCAGATGAAGAGTGCATTGGGGCAGAGGGGTTCGGCTGGAGGCATTTCCCGTAAGACTGAGGCCTCTCGGGGTGGGGTTTGAGTTTGGAGTGCTGGGCCTGCATCTGTGCCCCCGGCCCCTGTGCTGAGGGAGCAAGCTGCCCACCTGCCTACCAGCCGGGGCCTAAAGCAGATGGCATGTTCAGTGCCAGGCAGGAAGCTGGGCCTGCCTGAGTCCCTGGAGGCTGTAGCTGCCGTTACAGCACCTCCCTCCCTCAGCTCCTGCTGGCTTCTCTGACACTTGGGGTGGGGGCTTTTCCAGGAAGAAACCCCCTTGGGTCCTCCACTCAGGGCTCTCCAGGATTAGAAGTAGAGGTTAGTGGCTTCAAAGGCCCAGCTGACATCCTCCACAGCCTAAGGGGTGTCCAAAAGTGCCTCCCCTTCTCTGACCCTCCCAGGGCAGCCCCTGCCCAGCACAAAACCCCCAGACCCTGGCTCTGGGCCAAGGACTTTTGAGTTTAGAATCTGTTTTCTAAGTCCCCAGTTCTCCTGGCTCTCCTTTCTGAAATAAAGGATTGAAAACCGTTCCTGTCCAGACTGAGAACACTTCTAAACTTGCTGAACAGTAGCCAGGTTGAGTCAGGTGGGCACAGGTCAGGCATTGAGGGTAGCAGTGGGCCTGGGAGTTGGAGAGGGTGGCGCCTGGATCCCCAGGGCAGCCCCAGGCCATGGGTGGCAAGGAGAATGCACAGGCAGCCTCTGCCCAGGGCGTTGGTCATGGGTGTCAGGCCCAGACTGGCCCCTCCAGAGGGGCCTGGCTGCCAAGGTGGGCAGCATCCCAGGAGGCCCTTGTGACCATCTGGGTGGCAGGGAAGCTCCCCTGTGAGAATAAGGTGGCTGATCATTTCCTGTTGCCTCAGAAGCCAGGAGCAGAGGGGCTGGCAGGGGCTCGATGAGTGCCTACTGTGTGCCTGGGACAGTGTCAGGCCCCCCGACAGTATTCTGCTGTCCCTCAGAAGCTGGTGTAGGTTGCACAGTTTGTGAATGCAGAGCCTAGGTGTAAGACTTCTGAGCACCAGGGAAGGCTTCCTGGAGGAGGTGTGCCTTTTTGGAGTGATGCAGCAGGTTCTGTGAGGCTGTCAAGAGAGGTAGAGAGCTCCCTGGGGCCCCGGGCCCAGCTGGAATGTGGAGCAGGCCCAGGCCCAGCTTCCGGGCTGTTTGTGGCTCCCCTGTCAGCTGCTCAGTCCTTTCCAGAGACAAAACAGGAATAATAGACATCATTAAATATACGTGGGGCCCCAGGTGTTTGGCGTGGTGGACTGTGCCTCCCTTCCCTGTAACACCAAGCTGCTCTGCTGGGCCAATCTTGCCCCTGGGCCACCCAGAGGACCCCCATGAGGTGGCATGCAGGCTGGGAGCAGGCCACGGGACCCACGTAAGGGGACGCTAGCCTGGAGTCCTTGGGGTTGGCCACTAGCTACCCTCCCATCCCAGGCTGCAGGGGCAGCAGCAGAGCTGAGGCCTCACCCTAACTCACCTTGAGGCCCTTTGCTGCCTCACTTTGTTCATTTGTGAGGGGTGTGATGCCCACGCAGCACTCTCCTGGTGATGGTGGGATACCAAGACGGGCAAGGGCTCCATGGCTTACCTTGGCCCCTCTCTCAACAGCACTGATGCCTGGCCATGAGGCCCTAAGTGAGGGTTTCTACCTGGGTGGCGGCCATTTCCACTTCCACTTTACAGGCAAGGGCTCTGGCCCTGGGCGAGGTGGGGAAGGCCTTGAGTTCACACTGTGTCAGGCTGAGTCCAGGCCTTGGATTAGATCCAGGCCTGTTCTGTGCCCCCGGCTGGCTGTCAGAGGGTGGAAAATGAGGCCAGAGGCTGGGGGGGTCCTCAGGCAGTGAGGCTCGGGTGAGAGGCTCCTGCCACTGGGTAGCATGTTTGTCACCGTGGATGGGCTTGTTCCTGGGCTAGGTCTGTGTCGGGTCGGTTGCGGGGGGCAGCAGGCAGGCACTGCAGCTCTGTTGTGTCCTGGACTTTCTGGATCTGTGGGCAGGGTGGTTGTACGGTCTACATTTGCATGTGAGAGAGTGAGCAGAGATCATGCAGCTGTGTATGCCCGGGTCAGTGTGAAGTGGCAGTTCGTGGTGCTCTTAGGGCTGGGGAAGCTCCCTAAGACCCCCTCAAAGGTCCCAGAACCCCCCCACCCCACAACCTGGGTGAGCTCCAGGTTTGGGCCTCACCCTGTCAGCCACCTTGTTCTCATCACTCATGCTCCCTGGCAATCACAGGCAGGGTATGCACCCTCACCCGCCGTGCCCAGGCAGCAGAGCTGCACTCAGCTCGCAGTTGGCATCCCTGCAGCCTCCCAGGGGTCATCTGGCCACAGGTTTAGAAGACGCAGATACAAAGGAGCCAAAGAAATGAATATTCATCTGTCCCATGCCTGTGCAGTCGCTCATTCTCCATCTTTCTTCCTCTCCAGCCTAGATTCCACAGTTTCTCGTTTCAGAACCCTCCTTTGGCAAGAAAGCCAAGTCGAGAGCCTCTGCTTCCCACTCTGTCCTTCTCCTAGACATCTCACCCCACCTCCAGCCTCCATCTCGCCAGACCTGGGTCTGAGCAGCCTTTCTGACTCTCTACTGCACTGTCCCATAGCCATCCAAACCCACCGTGTCCCAGACCAAACATGGCGTTCCCACCCCACCCAGCCTCACCTCAGAGACTCCCCACACCCTCCAGCTGTACCAACCCAACTCCAAGTTCACCTGGCTCCCCCCTCATCCCAGCCCCATCTAGCCCCTCACCAGGCCCAGCCTGTTTCACCTCATCCTGCATGTGTCCACTGGACTCCATCACAGCATGGTCCCAGCCACGCCACTGTCCCTGCTCCACTCTTTTCACAAGGCGGCCTGAGCTGCCTTTTCTCCTACTTCTTAAGAAGCCATGTGAGCCAGTGGTTGAGACCGTGGACACTCTGGAGCCAGACTGCCCAGGCTCAACTCCACCTACAAGCTCTCTGGGCCCATGTCCTCCTGTGCAAAGTGGGAAGAATAATCACACCCACTTCAGGAGGTTGTAGTGAGTTGAGTTCTGTGTGGCCTGGCAGTTCTGAACACAGGCCTTGCCATCACACGTCCCATTGCTTCCTGACTGTGGGCTCTCGGCTAAGGGATCTAAGCTGAGATCAAGCCCTTCATCTATAAAATGTGAAGAACAGTTCCTGTCCTACCTATGTGAGAGTCTAGTGTGATACTCCAGAAAAGCATTTAGCACCAAGCCTGGCACACAGTAAACATCTGGAAATGTGGAACAGTGACCGAAGTCCCATCCCTTCCATGGCCGACTGGGCTAGTCCCTACCTGCCACCCTGGCCACCTCTCATTTCACATGCCCTCAATCACTCTGCTCCAGCCATAGACTGTCCCTGAAGCCCCTCTTACCACCTGGCCTTTGCACATGCTGTTCTACTTGCCAGGAATACTGTTCCCTCTTCCATGTGATCAGCTCCCTCTTATCCTTCAGATCTTGGCTCAGGGTTGCCTTGTCAGGAGAATCTTCCTGGACCTCCAATGTAGTGTTCGCCCATCTGGGGTCATGCCCTGACCTTCACAGCTATTCTTATTGGTGTGACTCTTTGCTAAAAGCCTGCATCCAGGATGGGTATGGTGGTTCCTACCTGTAATCCCAACACTGGTAGGCTGAGGCAGGAGTAGTGCTTGGGGACAAGGAATTCAAGACCAGCCTGGGCAACTTAGAGGGACCCTGTCTCTACAAAAACTGAAAACAGTAGCCAGGTGTGGTGGCACACACCTGTAGTCTCAGCTGCCCGGGCAGGTGGGAGGATTGCTTGAGCCTGAGAGCTCAAGGCTGCAGTGAGCTGTGATTATGTTACTGCACTCCAGCCTAAGTGATGGAACAAGACCCTGTCTCAAAAAACAAAAACAAAAAACGAAGTCTATGTCCCCTACAACGTAGGGAACTTCATGAAAGCAGAGATCAGGTTGGGTTCCACTCCACTCTGCCAACCCTGAGAGCCCTGCACAGTGCTTGGCACATAACATATGCACAGCTAATATTTAAAGAATGAATGAATGAGAGACTTGCACCCTGACACCCGCTCTGTGCCTGCACAGAGGATAGGGACCCTGAGAGGGAGGCAGGACCTGGAACCCTCCAGAGAAGGGGCAGCCTCAGCTGACTACTAGCCTGAGGTCGAGCCTGGGCCCCAGAGACCAGGAGGGGTCAGGTGGGCAGGACTTGCTGCCAGCAGTCACCCAGACCACCTCACTCAGAGCAGACAGGCAGCAGCCTGTAGCAACTATGCGGCAGTCAGAACAGCTGATTACCCAGGCCAGCCACTGTGCCCGGCTCTCCACTATTTCATGTAATGCCCAGGTCAGCCTTGGTAGGGAGGCATCTACACTCACGGATGAGGAGACTCCAATGCCGACGCTGCATGACTTGCTATGGGTCAGATCCAGGCGAGAAATGAGACCTGACCCAGAACTCTGAGCCACGGGCCTCCTCATCCCCTGGGCTAGAATTAGTCTTGCCTCTCTGAGTGGCAGGACTTCATCTGGACAATGGGGTTTTGCAGGGGAAAGACGCCTGCCTGCGGGTTTGAGGCGTGACTTGGGCAAGCCCCTAGATGATGGTGGCCTCTCAGCCTTTCTTCTGGACAGACAGACAAGGCTCCCTACCTGGGGCAGACAGACAGTCTGGCTCTGGGAAGTGCTCCTGGTTCTGAAGGGCCAGCCCTGCCCCACTTTTCTCCAGCAAGTCTTCTGACCTCTCTCTGCCTCACTTTCAACAAATGTTACCTGGCTGTGGGGGTGGGGTTGGATCTGTGACATCTCAGGCCCTGACATTCCTCCTCCTGGGAATCTGTCTAAAGTGGTGTTTCCACTCACTGTCTCCAATTCCTTTTTTTTCCATTTTCACATTTAGTTTTTTGGGGGGTTGGGACAGGGAGAATGGAGAGGCTCTAGAGGAGATGAATTATGGATCCACCCTCCCGGAATCCTGGCCCGGCCCTCCCCAAGCCACCCGAGGCCAGTCCGGTCTGCTTCCAGCCTGAGGAGGCCGCATGTCCAGCCGCAGGCAGGAGACTGAGCAGGTCCCCGTGTCTCCAAGTCCCTGAGCCCGTGACATCGGCCCCAGGCCCGGCAGGGAGCAGGCAGCCACCATGGCGAAGGAGGAAGACGAGGAGAAGAAAGCCAAGAAAGGGAAAAGGGGGAAGAAGGCGCCAGAGCCGGAGAAGCCCAAACGGAGCCTGAAGGGGACGTCGCGGCTGTTCATGGGCTTCCGCGACCGCACATCCAAGATCTCCAAGAAGGGCCAGTTCCGCAGCGCCTCGGCCTTTTTCTGGGGCCTCCACACCGGCCCCCAGAAGACCAAGCGCAAGAAGAAGGCCCGCACCGTGCTCAAGTCCACGTCGAAGCTCATGACGCAGATGCGCATGGGCAAGAAGAAGCGGGCAATGAAGGGCAAGAAGCCGTCCTTCATGGTGATCCGCTTCCCCGGCCGCCGTGGCTACGGCCGCCTGCGGCCTCGCGCCCGGTCCCTCAGCAAGGCGTCCACCGCCATCAACTGGCTCACCAAGAAGTTCCTCCTCAAGAAGGCCGAGGAGTCGGGCAGCGAGCCAGCCACGGTGGACGCCTGGCTGCAGCGCTCGGGCTCCCGCGTGGGCTCCCGCAAGCTGCCCTTCCCGTCGGGTGCCGAGATCCTGCGGCCCGGGGGCCGGCTCCGGAGGTTCCCCCGCAGCCGCAGCATCTACGCGTCGGGCGAGCCCCCGGGCTTCCTGCCCTTCGAGGACGAGGCCCCGTTCCATCACTCCGACTCCCGCAAGTCGCTGTATGGGCTCGAGGGCTTCCAGGACCTGGGCGAGTACTATGACTACCACCGCGACGGCGACGACGACTACGACCGGCAGTCGCTCCACCGCTACCAGGAGCAGGAGCCCTACGTGGCGGGCCTCGGCCCCTACAGCCCGGCCTGGCCGCCCTACGGTGACCGCTACTGTGGGTACCCGCCCGAGGACCCCTACGACTACTACCCCCCGGACTATTACGGTGGCCCCTTTGATCCGGGGTACACCTATGGCTACGGCTACGACGACTACGAACCCCCGTACGCGCCTCCGTCGGGGTACTGGTCTCCTTACAGCCACCACGATGCGTACGACGGCGAGGCGCACCCACACGGCTGCTACCTGGACCCCTACGCGCCCTACGACGCGCCATACCCGCCCTATGACCTGCCGTACCACCTTGGCTACGACGTGCCCTACCTGGATCCCTACGGGGTCCCCTACACCGTCCCCTATGCCGAAGCTGTCTATGGCGGTGGGGACGAGGCCATCTACCCCCCCGAGGTGCCCTATTTTTACCCGGAGGAGTCGGCCTCGGCCCTCGTGTACCCCTGGGTACCGCCGCCCGTCCCGTCGCCCCACAATCCGTACGCCCCCCCCATGGATGACATCGCCGAGCTGGAGGAGCCCGAGGACGCGGGCGGGGAGCGTCCGGGCACCTCCTTCCGCCTGCCCAGCGCCGCCTTCTTCGAGCAGCAGGGCATGGACAAGCCCGCCAGGTCCAAGCTGTCCCTCGTCCGCAAGTTCCGCCTCTTCCCGCGGCCCCAGGTGAAGCTGTTCGGGAAGGAGAAGCTGGAGGTGCCCCTGCCACCCTCTCTGGACATTCCGCTGCCCTTGGGAGATGCGGACGACGAGGAGGATGAGGAAGAGCTGCCCCCGGTGCCCGCCGTGCCCTATGGCCACCCTTTCTGGGGCTTCCTCACGCCGCGCCAGCGCAACCTCCAGCGGGCGCTGTCGGCCTTCGGTGCCCACCGAGGCCTGGGCTTCGGCCCGGAGTTCGGCCGCCCCGCGCCTCGGCCGGCCACCTCGCTGGCGCGGTTCCTCAAGAAGACGCTGTCGGAGAAGAAGCCCATCCCGCGGCTCAGGGGCAGCCAGAAGGCCCGGGCGGGCGGCCCCGCGGTCAGGGAGGCGGCCTACAAACGCTTCGGCTACAAGCTGGCCGGCATGGACCCGGAGCGGCCCGGCACGCCTGTCGTGCTGAGAAGAGCCCAGCCGCGCGCGGGCAGCAGCAACGACGCGCGCCGCCCGCCCGCGCCCGCGCCCGCGCCCGCGCCCTCGTCAAGGCCCCTCTCCCACTGGAGCGCGCTCCTCGCCCCGCGCGCGCCCCCGCGGCCCCGCAGTCCCGGGCCCCCGCCCGCGCCGCCCCTCTCCGCGGCGCTCTCGGGCCTGCCCCGGCCGGCCTCGCCCTACGCCTCCCTCCGCCGCCACCCGCCGCCTTGGGCCGCCCCAGCGCTTGTGCCCCCGGCGCCGCAGGCCAGCTGGTGGGCGTTCCTGGAGCCCCCTGCCGTGAGCCCGGAGGTGCCCCCGGACCTACTGGCCTTCGCCGGGCCCCGACCCTCGTTCCGGAGCTCCCACCGGCGAGGGGCGGCCTTCGGCTTCCCGTCCACACGGGCGTCGCGGAGGCAGGCCTGGTCCCCGCTGGCCTCGCCCCGGCCCTCGCTGAGGAGCCTGCCGGGCCCCGGCTACCGCTCGCCCCTGGCGCCTCCGTCGCCTCAGCTGTCCGTGCGCGCGGGTCCCTACCAGCCGCCCTTCCCGTCCCGGGCCCGCCGACCCCACTCGCTGCGGGAGCCCCCAGCCCCACGCCGAGCCTCCGGGCGCCCGGGCCCACCCGGCTCGCCCAGGCCGCCCTCACCGCCCCTGGTGCGCGGCCACAGCCAGCGGCGCCGCTCCCTCAACCTGCCCTCGCGCCTCCCGCACACATGGCGGCGCCTGAGCGAGCCGCCCACTCGAGCTGTGAAGCCGCGAGTGCGCCCGGCCTTCCACCAGCCGCCCGGGGCCTGGGCCTGGCGGGCGCCCCTGGAGCATCGGGAGAGCCCGGGAGAACCTGAGGACTCAGAGACGCCCTGGACCGTGCCCCCGCTGGCCCCCAGCTGGGACGTGGACATGCCTACCACCCAACGCCCACCATCCCCCTGGCCAGGAGGTGCAGGCAGCCGCCGAGGCTTTTCCAGACCACCCCCTGTGCTGGAAAACCCCTTTCTCCAGCACGTGGGACCTGTGCCATCCCCCACTCTCCAGCCCAAGGACTCAGCTGCTGATATGACCAGGGTCTTCCTGGGCAGACATTATGACCCAGGGCCTGGACAGCTCACCAGATCGGCTGGCCCAAGCCCTGAGAAGCCTGAAGAAGAGACCACCCTGGGGGACCCCCAGCTGCCAGCAGAGACCAAGCCTCCAAGCCCAACACCTCCCAAGGATGTCAGACCTCCCAAGGAAGTCCTCCCAAAGCAAAAGACACTAAGGCCCAGCCTCTCATACCCACTGACTGAATGTGACCAGACCAGGGCCACATGGCCATAATGGCACCGCTGGGGGACACTGCCCCAAGCCCCAGGCCCCTTGGTGCCCACCAGGGCCCCAGAGCCCCTGCTCAAGGTGGGCGAGCAGCGCCAGGCAGGCCCTGGGCGTTTTGCTGTGGTCATGCCTCGCGTGCAGAAGCTGAGCTCTTTCCAGCGAGTTGGGCCTGCAACCCTGAAGCCTCAAGTCCAGCCAACCCAAGACCCCGAGCCAAGACCCTGGAGTCTTCGCTGGTCCTGCCTCTGGCTGCGGGCAGAGGCCCACGGAAACTGGCCACGAGTACCCACCCACCGCCAGTCCTGCCACCTGGGCCCTGGAGCCACCTGCCTGTCCCTTAGCAGGTCCTGGGAGGAGGTCGGCCCCCCAAGCTGGCAGAACAAGGTATGGGGGCACAGATTACAGGGAGGGTTTGCGAGTTCTGGCCTAGGAAACAGGGAAAGAAAAACAGCCTGAGGAGCCCTGTGCAGCAACCTTGGAGAGCTGCTGCCTGCAGGGGCCTCAGTCTCTGGGTCTAGAAGTTGGGGAGAACAGCCTGGGCCTGCCAAACCTCTGGAGGATTGAACAAGGGGATGCCCAGCACAGGCAGGCACAGGACAGAGACGTGGGAAACTGCTTCCAAGTCACTCTGGGGAAGGATCTTTGTTCATCTGTAGGCCCTGGGCAGCCCTGCCCTGATCCAACCTGGATGACAAGTCCGGCCCCTAACTCCTCCTCAGAGATTTTGGCCAAACCAGATGTGAAACTGCAGGACATGCCTATCCGTCCTGTCCCACTGCACACCCAGGTCTGTGCTGTTCCTCCTGCCTCCTACTGACCTTCCCCCAAATTAGAGCCTCCTCTTTCCTCAGAGTTTTTGCTGCCCTTTGAAGTCCTCTGGGCTGCAGGATTCTGGAATTGGTCAGGGTGAGGGGCTCAGGGTCCAACCTTCCAGTCTCCTCATTGCCAGAGAGAAAACTGAGCCAGGAGTCCTTCTGGAACCCCAAGTCAGGTGCAGGGCAGGCAACCCGTTCTGAGGGGTGCCCACGCCTGGCTGCCACACTCAAGGCAGAACTCGAGCCTGATGCTGGGTGGCCTTTGGCGGAGGTGCACGGTCGCTGGAGCCTCTCCCGGGACGCAGGGGGGTGGGCGGGGCAAGCAGGGGCAGCAGGTGCTCCTCAGCCTCTGCAGATGGTACCCGGTGGAAGGGGCAGCCAGCAGGGCTCAACAATGGCAACTGGGGCAGCCTGGCTGCTGGGGGGACCCCGGCCCTGGCGGCGGGTACCCCGCGCCGTGTGGGCTGCAGCATTGTGGGAGCGGGGCGCAGGGCGCCTAGGGGTGAGGGGCAAGGATGCCTGGGCCCTCCTCACCCTAGAATACGTGAGTGGCTGAATTATTCAGGGTCTGTGGCTGCTGGCGAGCACGTGGGCAGACAGGTGGGCCAGAGGCCAGGGCCGAAAGGGTGATTGATACTCGCTGTGCCCTACTTAGCAGCCCAGCAATAGGCATGCAGGGCTCCCTCGTGGTGTCCTCTTTCCTCGCCTGCTCAGGGGGCAGCTGGGATTGGAAAGGCTGAGGGTGCACACATGTGTGCTCGCAGTCATGTGGATCCGGTGCAGGCCTGCGTGTCCGAGTGTGTGTGTGTGAGTGTGTACCACAGCCAAATGACGAAAGCAAGTGTATGAGATCTGGGCAGATGTGGCACCCTGGGGGGTCAGGGTTGTTTGCCCACCCTCTGCCAATGTGCAGACATGTGCTCACAGAGGAGACCCTGCAGCCCAAAGCTGGCATCAGGACTTCCATTCTCCAGACCTCCGGGGGGTGGGGGACCCAGCCGTCCACCCAGATGGACAGGTAGGGCATGTGCCTGCCAAGTGGACAGGTAGAGCATGTGCCTACACACCATGTGCCCCCGGATGGGCCCCACAGGCCTACATGCATGCCCACAGGCCTACAAGAACATCAGTGTGTCTGGGAGTTGTATGAACTGGAAATGCCATTGAGTGTGAGTCCATATGCAGGTGTCCACACATTTTCTCCGGAATGAGCATGGGGGTGTGGTGCTGAGACAGTCTCCATCTCTGCCCTCCTGGAGTCCCCATGCACCAGGAGACAAGTGTCCATCAAGTTGTCACATAAGCCAACACGTGGGGTCTGCTGGTGCTGGGAGAGCTGCGGTTGTTAGGGAGCTGGCAGGTGTACCCATGTACCTGCACATACCTTTGCTCACCCTCCAGGGCAGGACGCCTGGGAGCTCATGGGAGCGTCTGCTTGGGCACTGAGGGCATGCATGTGTCTCATGTATGAGGGTCGCATGCAGGTTCCAGGGGCCACAGCATTCTGTAGCAAGGATACACCTGCAGGACTCACCTGACCTTGGGGATCCCTCCCAAACAATGGTAGCGGGCCCCAGGTATGACCGAGCCAGGGAACAATTGGAGTGGGGGCTGTCCTGCAACCTACAGACACAGCCTCTCTCTCACACAGATGCACTCCATCTGCAACCTGCCATCCATGCGGTTCCGCGAGCAGCACAGGGAGGATGGTGTCGAGGACATGACGCAGCTGGAGTGAGTGGGCAGGGCCGGCAGGGTCAGCAAGAGGTCACCATGGGGTCCCCACCCTACCAGCCAGAGCAGCTCCTCCTACACCTGCCTCTCACCTCCCAGGACATTTTCAGAGCCTCAGTCATGAAGTGTCACAAAGACTAAAAGTGGTGTGCCTTGTGAGTTAGATGGGCTTTGGTTCAAATCCCAGCCCCACCACCCACCAGCTGGTGGACCTTGGAGAAATCGCTTTGCTTCTCTGCACCTCAGTTTCTCATCCACAAGGTGGGAATGGGGTGGCTGCTGTGAGGATGCTGGCACATTGGAGGTACTCAAAACATGAGGGTGTGTAGGTCAGCATCATTATCCAATCACGCTGACTATGTGTGTCCCTCAACCCCCCAGTGGAGTATCATACCCGTTGATTATGATACCCATTGGACAGATGAAGAATTGATTATCACACCCGTTGGACAGATGAAGAAATGATTATCGCACCCGTTGGACAGATGAAGAATTGATTATCACACCCGTTGGACAGATGAAGAAACAGGCACAGCGAGGTGAAGTAATTTGCCCAAGGTCTCCTGGCTGGTTGGTGTCAGAAACAGGACTTGAACTCAGGCCTATCTGATCACGGCACTGCACTGAGTCGGGGAGGCAGACCCATGCCAGAGCCAGCCCCGGAGGCGCTGACAGTTTCTCTCTGTGCCCTTCCAGAGACCCCCAGGAAACCACTGTGCTGTCCAACCTCAAGATTAGATTTGAACAGAACCTCATCTACGTAAGGCCTGGGGCTCCCCTGCCCTGGGCCTGGGTCAGGAAGGCAGCTGCCTCCTGGGGCCAGGTGGGATGCACAGATTTCTCTTTGGGCCCTAGCCCCTGGGGCCTCTGGTTTGAACTCTGAGCTTTGTCAATTCAGCATAGAATGTCAGAGCCTGGAACTAAAATCTGAAGTCTTAAAACACAGTCTTAGAATGGTGGATGCCAGAGGCAGAAAGCTGGAGACAGGGAATCCAGAAATATGTGACACCTCCACCACCTGGGACCTGACAGATAGAACTTCCAGAGTCCTAGAATCCATAGACCTGGACCCCAGAGTGGGGACAGCCAGAGGGGTAGAAAGGAGCCTCTGACCTGAGAATGACAGAACAGAGGCCCACAGCCACAGTGTGGAAGACAGGGACACTCGGAAGGGCTCTGGCCACAGAAAGATTCCCTCAGCCCTGCTACTGCCCACTCCAGGTAGTAGAAGTTTGCTCTCAACAGGAAGCAAAAGTTCCTGGAGCTGGACCCAACTGTGAACAAATGAAGTAGGCAGGAGCCCACCGAGGATCATGGCTGTGGGGTTTTGCTCACCCCAGACTCCTCCCAGCTCAGCCTGGCGCAGTGCCTGAGATTCCACTGTTAGAGCACATAGCCCAGCAAGCTGGTAGAGGGCTCTAGATGGCAATCCCAAGTCCAGGTAGCCAGATATCTGTCCGGATGGAAACAGGGAGCCAGTCTCCCAGCGTAGGGGAGGGAGGGACACAGAGGGCTGTGAGGAGCCATGGCGCTGAGGCCACCATCTGCCCAGCAGACATACGTCGGGAGCATCCTGGTATCAGTGAACCCATACCAAATGTTCGGAATCTATGGGCAAGAGCAGGTGCAGCAGTACAACGGGCGGGCCCTGGGAGAGAATCCCCCGTGAGTGTCTCAGGGGGACCTGCCCTAGGGTCTCTTGGGCCCCTCTTTCCCCTGCTCTGGGATCCTGGATCTTGGCTGCATCTCAGCCATGAGTCAGAGGTAATGGGGAAAGGCAGCCCACCTACTCAACCTGACAGTCTCTCCCCAGGCGGGGCCACAGCCACGGGTTGGAGGCCACTGTGGTTCAGACCTGGATTGGGGTGGGAGCATTCCCTCAACAGGGTGAGGGGTGGGCAGGATTGGCTATTTGGCTGGATACAGATGTTACCTGCCCAACCCCTGGGAGGTTTGGGAGCTTAGAGGCAGGGGCTGGCTCTAATCACCTGTTTCCCAGGCACCTTTTTGCGATTGCAAATCTCGCCTTCGCCAAAATGCTCGATGCCAAACAGAACCAGTGCATAATCATCAGGTGAGCGGGCTGTCTTTACATGGGGGATAAACGGGAGACTTCAGGTAACAGGCCTGAATCTGGCCAGAACTGCTGTGGGACCTCGGAAGATTGCCTGGCAACTCTGGGCTAGCCGACCACACACATCCTCTTGCTTCATGGTGGGGGTTGGGGTGTCCCAGAAGTAGTGAAAGGTTAGAGCTCACTCTGCCCCTTTGCTCGGTCAGTGGAGAGAGCGGCTCTGGCAAAACCGAGGCCACCAAGCTGATTCTGCGCTACCTGGCCGCCATGAACCAGAAACGGGATGTCATGCAGCAGGTGAGTCCACCTGTCTCCCCAGGACCCTAGGCTGAGCACCCTTTGATAAGCACACCTCATGTGCTCCCCAGGAGGCAAGGCTCCTTGGACCAGTAGGAAGATGGGAAGGCTGAGTTTCAGAAGGGGGTCTTGCCCAGGACTGCTCTTTCTGCCACCCATCCCAGGGGTGTGCCTGAGGGGTGAGAGTTTCTGCCTGCCTGTGTTTCCATGGCAGCTCCTGGTTCCAGCCCCCTGGGGCCACTTCAGAGGGGAGATCACATAGGAAAGGGGTGTCGTCCCGTCTCTCTCACCTGGCCTCACCTTCCTGGTCATGGCTCTTGGGCCACCATATTCTCACACTCAGAAGCCATGCAGCCCCCAGGAGTGAAGAGGCAGGTGGGTTAGGGGTGGGGTGGGGGAGGCAGTAGATGCCAGGCCAGAGTCTGCAGGATTAGAGCTTTGCTGAAAAGGATGGTGCTAAGCCTCTGAGCCCGAGAATGGTAGAACCCCATCCATTCCCTCAATAAAGATTTACTGAGGACCTACTGTGTGCCAAGCCCAGGCTAGGCATCCGGGAGGGGCAGCAGCAACTCAGGCAAATGTTCACACCCTCGTGGGAACTTCATTCTAGTGATGGAAGCGGGACGACAAATACATATACACTTATATAAGTAAAATTATGTGTACGTGAAAGGGTAGGTGGTGAACTGTGAAGGAAAAAAGAGAGAAGGGTGGGGAGTGTTGGGGGTCATAGTCATAAGTGTAGTGGTCAAGGTAGGCTGTACTGAAAAGGCAAGGGACTGGGCTCTGGGAATGTCTAGGTGAACAATGAAGAGGCAGAGGGAGGAGCACCTGCAAAGGCCCTGAGGTACAAACAGGTTGGGTCCAGGTGCAGGTGCAAGCAGGTCAAAGCCAGCCAGCAACATACAGAAGACAGACTGGGATGTGAGAAAGAACTGTTGGAGGCGACCCCAGACACTCGGCCTGAGCCACAGGCAGCACAGAGGCAGGCTGGGCAGTGGAGAGGGGGAGCAGGTTTGTTGAGAAGAGGTGCCTGCTAGGCATCTGCCCAGAGATGGCAGGGAGGTGATGGATGTACCACCAGCCTGGAGCTCAGGAAAAGGTGGGGCTGGCCTGCCAGCTCAGACTCCAGAACCACAGACTCAAGACTTCCCCGACCCTGGGGTCCACAAAGGTTTGCACATGGCCACAATGTCCCAGCCAGTGGGGAGCCCAGCAGGGTGATCCTGGGGACATTGGTGGGGGCTGCGCAGGCTTTGCCGTCAGGTTCCAGCCTGGCCTGGCCCGCTCTGGTGCCTGCCTTGGCCTGTCAGCCTCCCATCCCAGCCCAGGCCTCCTGATAACCAATCAGATCATCCCTTGCTCCAAGCAGAGTTTTCAAAACCTTTCAGGTCAGACTTTTGAAATGACTGGTTAGGTAGGCAGGGAAAGAAATGAGTGTGCCCTTTGCACCTCCTGTGGCCAGGCACAGTGCTGGGTTCCTTCAGTTATCGTCACACCAGAGCTTTAGAGCAACTCTGGGAGGTAGGTACATGTGCATCCATTTATAGATGGAGCACTGAGGCCTAAGAAGGGAGGAGTGAGGTGGTACAGGAGCTGCGATTTGCAGTCCATGGCAGAGAGTGTCAGGGAGGATGGATGGAGCTGTGGATATGGCTGAGTCTGGGCGTTCTGTGTGCCAGGCACACAGAGGTGTGAGGATATGCCCGCCAGCTGTCATGACCATGGGGCTCCTTTCCTAGACATGGCTCTCTTTTGCTCAGGATAATCGAACACTCCAGTTCTAGGGTCAATTTTTGGCATGGCTGGATCCAGAATCTTAAATGATGTCTCTTGTTCCACCCTTCCCCATGTATGGGCATCATCCTCCACCTGTCTCCC
Organism: Saimiri boliviensis; assembly: GCF_048565385.1. Lineage (NCBI taxonomy): Eukaryota > Metazoa > Chordata > Mammalia > Primates > Cebidae > Saimiri > Saimiri boliviensis. The sequence continues at coordinate 18,754,698 of NC_133465.1, forward strand.
ATTGGTCAGCAAGATGATCAACCTTCCCAACATTTCAGAAAAAGGCTCAGAGCTCCATCTCACTGGGCAAGTTTTGGTCATACGTCCTCACTGGAACCAATCCCGGAGCATGGGGAATGCTCGGCCCTGACTGGCTGAGGCCTGGGCCACAGGTTCCACCCCTCTGATGTTCACCCACTCTATCTGCTGGCTTTATGCCCTGCTGTATGCTGGGCATCAGGAACAGAGAAGCAGCCAACCTGTCCTCCAGGACTTCCCAGACTAAGGGATATTACACAATAAAGACCAGGCGGACCTTGACTCACTGAGCACTCAAAGCCAACCCCCATCCCTCTCTTGACCTCAGTGTGCCCCTTTGTACAATGGGTGCAGTATTTCCTGGACTAAATGGGACGGTGCCTGTGAACAGATAGAGGGTATTTTGTTTCTGTGGTGACTGGACCTCCTCTGCTTCTTCCCTGAAAGATTATCCTGAGGCAGTGACTCAGCTGAAGAAAGAGCCATGTACACACTAGGCCCATGCTCATCACTCGAGTGGACGCCGGAGTCCCTGGGCATGTCATTTCCCCTCTCTAAGCTTCAGTTTCCTAATCTGCAAAACAGGGGTGATGTTAGTACTTAACCTCATGGGATTGTTAACAATGGTGTCATCGGGGCAATGTGTCTCACATACAGTTAGGTGCTTAAACAGGTGGGAGCTTGTGATCAGCCATGGTCACCTCTGGGCAGCTCTGCCCATAGGATGCTATTTCTTTTTCCAACCCTTTAGCAGATATTTTTGAGGGCCTACTAAGCACCAGGTCTGTGTATTTGCTGGGGACTCAGATGTGCAAACAGTAGATCCATGCCTGTAGGATTTGACGTTCTAGTGGAGAGACAGACAATACCCAAGAAAACAGAGTTTGCCAACAGGGCTGAGGGCTGCCAGGGAGAGAATTCTGTGGTCTTCCTGTCAGAGGTGAGGCGGGGGGCCATGCAGGTGCGTGGGAGCTGCGGCTTCCAAGCAGAGGGAACAGGAGATGTAAATGCCCAGAGGCAAGAGTGGGCCTGGGTGTCAGGGAACAGTGAGGAAGGTCGGGGAGGAGGTTCAGGGATCCTGCTAGTGGTGGTCATGGGAGGGGGAGAAGAGGACACCCCCAGAGCCTTTTGGAAGCCAGAACCTGTGTATTTTCATACTTTGGAGACTCCATGGCAGTCCCCAAGCCCGGACTCCTGGGATCTCTGAGCCTCCCAGGTTTTTGCCAGTCCCTCCCTGGCTGAGGCATCTGGTCTCCTGGAGAGAGAGGTGGTCGGTCCTGCCAGTGATGCATTCTGTTCTTGTCCCTCTCTTTCTCCTCTCTCCTGGGTGCTGTTGAAGATAAAGGTACTCAGTGTGTGTGTGTCCGGGAAAATGCATGTGGATGTGCCTGCTCCTGTGTGGGTGGAGGGACAGGCAGGAAGGGACATCCAAAGGCCTGTCCTGGGCGGGGCTGGGGCTTGTGGTCAGGGGCGGCTGTCAGGGCCATGGAGGCTGGAAGGCTGGGAGAGGGGAAGCACCAGGCTTGCTGTGTGGGAGTTGGGCAGCATGGGGTGGGGGCCCCTTGGGGACACTGGAAGAGACCTCAGGATTCTCTAGGGAGCCCACCTCTGGTCACCCCTCATAAAGGGAGGTCCTTGGGGAGTCTCGTGTCTGGGTATCCCCAGCTGTGCCCCCCACCCAAGCCCCCAGAACAGAGCTCAGCCCCTCAATCCACACATCTCCTTCTGGAGTCCAGATCCTGGAGGCAACACCCCTCTTGGAGTCCTTTGGTAATGCCAAAACTGTCAGGAACGACAACTCCAACTGCTTCGAGAAGTTCGTAGAGATCTTTCTGGAAGGGTAAGTGGGGACAGTGGAGGGCCTCCCAAAGACCTTGTAGTGTCTTCTATGTCCCACCACAGCCCCTAGGAACCAACACCAGCCCTCCTTCCCCTGCTGAGAGCTAACTGTGCTCCCTACCCCAGGAGCGTGATCTCTGGTGCCATAACCTCCCAGTACCTGCTTGAGAAATCCAGGATAGTGTTTCAGGTGGGCCAGCCCCTCCCAGGCCTGTGTGTTGGGCAGGGTTGGGGTGGGAGGTACAGATACTCAGAGCCTTGCCCCTGATGGGGCTGGGGAGATGTCAAATGAATGACTGAACACACGTGTACATGTGAGTCCACGACCTCCCCTCCCCAGCCCTCCTCTGGCCATGGTGGCTCCTCCCCGCCCCACAGCACACAGGCACACTCCTGCCAGGGCCTTTGCACCTTCTGTTCCTTCTCTCAGTAGCACTTATCCGTCAGGCGCCTGCTTGGCTAAACCCATTACCTCCTCCAAGTCTCCGCTATAATTTCACCCCTCAGGAAGCTCCCCATTTCAAAACGCAGCCCCTCTCCATCCCATCTAAACCCCCACCCTGTCCACTGCCTTATTTTTCTCCAGTGTACTTTCCTCCATCTAATATATTTTACGTTTTAACCAGTGATTTGCTGAGTGTCTGTCTCTCTAGCTAGCAGGTGGACTCCATGAGATCAGGGGCTTCTCTCTGCCTTGTCCCCCATGTCCCAAGGGCCTGGACAGGGCCTGATGCACAGAAAGTGCTCAGCCATCAAGAAGCTCTGTGTGTGCACATGTGGGCTGTGGACACATGTATGTAGGTGTGCATGGCCGGTATACACAAGAGAAGACGGCCCCCTTTTCTCTTCTTTCTCCTAACCAAATAAAACCCCAAAAGCAGAACCCTCTCAACCTTCAATCATACCAGGGCACCTCTGCTTCTGCCTTTACCCCAGCTGGCGCCAGGCTGGGAGCCTCACTTATCACAGAGACACGTGTTCTCATCTGCAGTCCCTTGTGTGATGTGCATTAATGGGCTTGGACCTGTGTGTGTGCCTGGGAGTCACGTAGATAGGTGGCTCCCTTCTCTGTGCCCACTACCCACTCTACAGGCCAAAAACGAGAGGAATTACGACATCTACGAGTTGCTGGCCGGGTTGCCTGCCCAGCTCCAGCAGGCCTTCAGCCTGCAGGAGGCCGAGACCTACTACTATCTGAACCAGGTGAGTGCCAGCAGGCATCTGAAGGCCCTCAGCCCTGGTCCTCCCACCCCAACACCCCTGGGTGGGCCGAGGGAGCCCAGTTGTGAGTGATGGAATGTGAAGGTGATGGAGATTTGGAGAGGGTGAGTTTGGATTTAAGGCATCTCGTCACAGTAAGGGGGACCAGGAATCTTCTGGGTCCAAAGTAGAAGCAGGAAAGGCCTACCTGACTTCATTTCTCTGGAACCTGGATCAGAACCAACCAGCCTAGAGTGACTACACTTCCCCTCACTGTGCCTCAGTTTCCTCATCTGTGAAATGGGGCCAACATAGTACCACTTTGCAGGGATGTAGTGAGGCTTAGATGAGGAAATGCGGATAAAGAGCTTAGCACAGGGCCTGGCGTGCAGGACATGCTCAGTAAACACTGACTACTCTTTGCATTATTATCACTGGGCAGCTGCAAAGGTCAGCAAGTGACAACCCCTGCCACACATTGCACTTAGAATCCATGAATCCCATCCGCAGCCCTACTCAGAGCCTCTGTGCCCATGAGAGTGGAATGAGAGCTTCAGTGACCAGCTCAGGCCACACTGCTGGTTAGGGCAGAGTGGAACCCGGAGGGCTCTGCAGCCCCACCCAAGCTCCCTGACCCTCAGCCTCTGTCCTCACCCAGGGTGGGAACTGTGAGATCGCAGGAAAGAGTGATGCAGATGACTTTTGCCGGCTCCTGGCTGCCATGGAGGTGTTGGGCTTCAGCAGTGAGGACCAGGACAGCATCTTCCGCATTCTGGCATCCATCCTGCACCTGGGCAACGTCTACTTTGCGAAGTATGAGGTGAGGGGTGTCACAGCCTGCCATGGGCCTGTACCCTCTGGACTTGGCCATCTTTTCCAAGGCCTTCTCTGTTTCCCTTTCAGATTACACTCTGCACACATCACTTGTCCTGTTGTTTTTTTCCTCTGGGCTTGTTCATCTTTCTCCTCCTTATAGAAATTAAGGAAATCAGCCCTTTGTCTCTGATATAAATTGGACATATATCTTCCAGTTTGTGATTTATGTTTTAACTTCATTTACAACATTTTCTGGGTTTTTTTTGGTGGGGGGTGTCTCTCTCTGTCACCCAAACTGAAATGCAGTGGCACAGTCTCTGCTCACTGCTACCTTTGCCTCCCAGGCACAAGCCATTCTCCTGCCTCAGCCTCCTGAGAGGCTGGGATTACAGGGGCACACCACTACCACCCCGCAAATTTTTGTATTTTTAGTGGAAATGGGGTTTTACCATGTTGGCCAGGCTGGTCTTGAACTTCTGACCTCAAATGATCCACCCACCTCGGCCTCCCAAAGTGCTGGTATTATAGGCGTGAGCCACCGTGCCCAGCCCTTTGGTTGTTTTCTTACGCAAATTGTTTTAAAATTATTCTTAGGCAGTTCATTTATCAATCTTTTCTTGTATATTTAAACTTTACATTTGAAATTTTAAATGTTTTTTTTATTTTTAGAGAAACTTCTCTTTCTAAAATTATAACAGCCTTCTCCCATACTTTTTCTAAGACTTTTTATGGATTTTGTGGGTTTTAAAAAACATTTAAATCTCTGATCCATCCAAATTTATCCTAGTAAGGTGTGAGGTAGGAATCTGATTTTTTTCCCCAGATGGTTACTCAATTGTCCTAATCTCTTGATTTGAAAAATACGTCTTTATGGCTGGGTGTTGTAGCTCCTGCCTGTAATCCCAGCACTTTGGGAGGCCCAGGCAGGTAGATCACAAGGTCAGCAGATCGAGACCATCTGGCTAACTCACTGAAACCCTGACTCTGTTAAACATACAAAAAATTAGCTGGGTATGGTGGCACACGCCTGCAGTCCCAGCTAATTGGGAGGCTGAGGCAGGGGAATCACTTGAACCTGGGAGGCAGAGGTTGCAGTGAGCTGAGATTGTGACTGCACTCAAGCCTGGGTGACAGAACAAGACTCTGTCTCAAAAAAAAAAAAAAAAAAAAGGAAAGGAAACAAAAAGGTACCTTTATTAGCTGGGCATAGTGGCTCACACCTGTAATCCCAGCAATTTGGGAGGCTGAGGAGGGTGAATCATGAGGTCAGCAGATGGAGACCATCCTGGCTAACACGGTGAAATCCCATCTCTACTAAAAATACAAAAAATTAGCCAGGTGTGGTGACACATACCTGTAGTCCCAGCTACTTGGGAAGGTGAGGCAGGAGAATCGCTTGAACCTGGGAGGCAGAAGTTGCAGCCAGCAAGATAATGCCATTTCAATCTAGCCTGGTGACAGAGTGAGACTCTGTCTCAAAAAAAAAAAAAGAAAAAGAAAAATACATTTTTATCATATGCTAAGTTCATATATACATTCATGTCTAATTCCAGACTTTCTACTGTGCTTTGTTAATCTATGTACTCTGTCTATGACTACACTGTTTTTTTTTTTCCTATAATCTACTTTTTTGTTGTTTTATTTTTTGAGATAGGGTCTCACTCTATGGCCCAGGCTGGAATACAATGACACTATCATAGCTCACTGCAGCCTCAACCTCCTAGGTCCAAGCAATCCTCCTGCCTCAGCCTCCTGAGTAGCTAGGACTACAGGTTTAGGCCACCATGTCCAGCACATCTTTTAGACAGGGTATCACTATGTTACCAGGCTGGTCTTGAGCCCTCAGCCTCAATTGATCCTCCTACCTCAGCCTCCCAAAGTCCTGGGATTATTACAGCTGATGGTTTTTAAATGTGGCACTTCCTCCTTCTCCACTCAGTCCCTCCTGCCGCCGTGTGAAGAAGGTGCCTGCTTCCCCTTTGCCTTCTGTCGTGATTGTAAGTTTCCTGAACTGCAAGTCAATTAAACCTCTTTATTTACCCAGTCTCAGGTATCTCTGTACAGCAGTGTGAAAACACTGCAGACTCCTTCCCTGAGGCACCTTCTCCTTAGGCCACGAGCTGCCCCCACGATCCGCCTCTGCCTCCTGGTCTTGCTTTTCCCCTCATTAGGCCCAAGTGATCCACGTGGCCAGTCTAGCTCAATCCTACTGCCGGCCCGTGTGGCTGCTGGAGAGGCAGGGCTCCTTTTCTCACTCCAAGGCTGCCTGATGTGCTCTCTGGATCCTGGAGGAAACTGACCCTCTATCCTCATACTGGTGTGACTTGTTCCAAGACCTCAAAGCTGGACGATAAGAGCCAGTCTTCTTTTTTCTTGTCTTCCCTTGCTAGAGCTGTCCTTGGGCCAATGGATGAATGGAAGGGTGAATGGACAGTAGTCGAGGGAGGATGTCTCTGTCTGCCCTGAACTGGGCCTTCCTGAGGGAGTGTATACAGTCATCCCCTGGTATCTACGGAGGATTAGTTCTAGGGTCCCCTGGGATGCCAGAATCCGTGGATGCTAAAGTCTCTGATATAACATGGCCTAGTATTTACATATGACCTATGCACAATAGACCATCTCTAGATTAGTTATGATACGTAATACAATGCAGATGCTATATAAATGGTTGTGTTACTGTATTGTGTAGGGAATGATGATGAGGACAAAGTCTGCACACGTTGATTGAGGCATAAGCATCTAATTTATTTTCTGAATGTTTTCCATCCACTGTTGGCTGAATGCACAGATGCAGAGCTCCCAGATACGAGGGCCAGCTGTGCTTTGAGAGTAGGATGGGTGAGGCTGCTAATGAGTACAGGGGAGCAGGTGTCCATCAGGAGGGCCCTGCACTGGGGCCTCTGGACGCCCTGTCTCAGGACTTGAGGCTCCAGGTTTGAATGGCACAGGCAGACTCAGCCCAGGTCAAAGCCCTCCCCTTGAATGTTCCTTTTGTCCCAAGTTCTTTCTGGCCCCTGGAATTTGGCATCCCGTAGGCCCTGGGTGGAAGGACAGATGAGCCAGATTTCAGAGAACATGTCTAGAAGAGTGAGCCTCTACTGTGTGCCGGGCACGCTCCCCACAGGATCCTCTAGCTAAAATAACCAAGGGTCATGGAGAGAAACACCCAATTAAAATATCAGAAACAAAAAAGAGATACCATTACAGATAGTATTTTGAAGACCATTAGCGATACTAAAAAGTCCATGAGGTAATAGTATTAGCATTTTGATTCTGAGATTCAACAGCAGGAGTCACTTCCCTCCACCCCTGTGTGTGGCCCAGGACCACCCAGGGCGGGGAGGACTGAGGTCAGGGAGCACCCATGGATGCTCTGACGCTGGCCCTGGGCCCCGGGGGTGACCGTGACGAGTAAATGGGTGCACACATGAGTGGAGCAAGCCAGGCCTGGACAGAGAAGCAACATTCAAGTGCACAGACGCATTTACCCACATACACGTGAGCACACAGGTGCACAGACACATTGCACACAGGCGTGTTGGTGCCTCAGGTAGTGGAGGAAGCTGACTCTGGGCCCTGCTGACCCGGGCAAGGCCCCATTGTGATGCGTGCCATGACCTCAGAATGCCACTTGTGCCTAGCACCCGTCTGCTCTCCGGCCTGCCTCTGTGTTCTACAGCGGCTACACACACACAGTGGCATCTGTGAGCACTTCTGTGTACTCAAAGGTTTTCTACCTGAGAGGCATAACCCAGGCCACCTGATTCATCAGAATCAGGTGAGTGTGACCTGCTCTCTTCTCTCCATGCTGACTTGGGGACAGTGGCTACGGTGTGGGCTGTGCTGGCCTCTAGGCAGCTGCCAAAGTGGGTGATCCTTCAGCACTCAGTGGGTGCCTATTCTACACTGCCCGTATGGACTATTTTCTCTTTTGTCCCCATGGTGGCTCTGTAGGGGGTGAGTGCTGTCCCGAATGTACCCATTACACAGGTGAGACTTCTGGGGTCAGAGAGGCAGTAATCAGTCTGGGAATCCAGACGTGACCCTGGGTTTTGCTCTCAGCCCTGCCTTGTGCCGAGAGGGACTTCAGGCCTGAACCCTGGGCCTCCCTGCTCTACATCCCAAATCTGTCCAGGGTTTTCCATCCCGATGGGGCAGAAACTGGCCCTGGCAGAGCCACTGGGATGAATCCACAAATTGACTGGGATGAATATCAAAACACCTCTGTGGCCTAAGCTGGGTCCTGATGGTCACTGTGGGACCCACTGGGCACACAGTCTCTTGTCCAGGAGTGAATGGGGAGCCTTCAGCCTTTGGGCAGTTGTGGCAAATGAAGACTCCCTGAAGGGCTGGCTGGAAGGAGACCGTCCCCCTCCTCTTCAGAGGGTCCAGGCACTGAGATTCTCCCCAGGTATTGCTTTCTCTCTCTGGTCCTATCGAGTCCTCACCCTCCTTTTGCCCCCAGTGTCCCCAGGAGGAATGGTCCATCTAGGTGTTCTCCAGGGGTCCTTCCTCAGTGACCCAGAGAGATGAAGCCCCCTCCTGTGTGGAGAGCTCAGAATGGTGGAGTCCGCTGTCCCTTCCCCAGAGACGTGGTTTCCACGAGCACAGAGGCTGCTTTGGAGACAGTAGATCATTTTCATACCCCAAATCAAACACCCTCCTGCTCAACTGGCGTTATTCCTAAAGTGGCTTCGCTGCTCTGAAGGGCCACGGTAGCCCAAGTGATGAGTGGAGTAGGACGGAGCAGTCAGGAGAGATCCTGTTCCCTGTGGGAAACTGGACATCTATGTAGTCCCTGAGACTCTCCGGAGGCCGACTGCACAGAGACCTCTGGTCCCTGATCCCAGTCTGCCTCCACATGTGTGGAGTAGCCCATCATGGGCCCTTCAATTTCAGCAACAGGACACCATTCAACCTGCCAGGGCAGCTGTGTGCCCGTTTCATGGCATTTGGGGACAGCGGGATTCTCTGTCCAGGTCCCACTGTTCTCACGTCCTTGAGAAGATGCCCACCCCTGCTTGGGGCTTGAGACTCCAGAGACCCATGCAGGTGTGGGCCACTGTGTCTGGCCCGTTTTCACCTGGCGGCAGTGGTGGAATGGGGGTTACGCAGCCAGCCAGCATCTGGGAGCCCAGCAGGAGCGGTTCAGGTGTTCTCTGAAGTTCTCAGGAGCAGTGTAACTTTTAGACGATTTTGTCTCACAGGATGGAGATGGTAGAGGAAGAGGATATTTTACAGGAGCGGGAGGACATTATCCTCAAGTATGAGAAGGTACAGGTCCATCTGCTCCTTGGAAGGGGCCTCTTCCAGTGTGCCCTGGTCAAAGGGGTTTGGGCTCCCTAGGAGCACAGGGTGGGGACGGGTGGCCAATGCCCCGAGGCCCCTTGTACACTTTACCTTGACCCCTCAGCAAGGCTCCCTCTGGGTTGCAGGGACACCGAGCTGGGCTGCCAGTGGACATGGAGCCTGAGCCTGTGGAAATCCACAACCGCACGGACCGCTTCGGGATTGTGCAGTGAGTCCTCCATGCTCCCCTCGGCCCCTAAAGCACCTATCTCAGCTCGGGGTGGGTTTGCTTTTAGAAAAAACCTCCTGAGGCCTTGAGGCCATGTCTCCCCAGGTCAGGCCAACTTCCTTTCCAGGGTCAGACCTCCTCCCTGGCTCCCCTGCAGGTCCAGCCTGAGGTTGTTAGGCCAGAGGTGAGGGGCCCATTCAGGCAGCAGGTGGGAATGGAGAGGGGACTAGATCAGGCCCATGGGCTCTCAGCAGTTCCATCTCCAAGTTAGCACAAGAGGAGCGGGGCAGCCTGAGGGTCTAGCCCTGTCCACTTACAGACAACCCCAGTGAGATCCAAGGTTTGTGGCCACAGGGTGAGGAGTCGCCTGGCCCAGCCTCGGGGCTGTTGTCCAGCAGGTCTCTGAGGGCCCACCGGCCCCGTTCTCCCCCATTTCCCTAGAGCCATAGCCCTCCCTGTCCCCAGGGGGGAGGGGGAAAGGCACGGGGACAGTAGGGGCTGTGGCCCTAGGGGAATGAGGGAGAAGACGGGCAGGGCCCTGTTCTGGGCATCTCACGGTGAGGCCAAAATGGCAGCAGAGCTTGCAGCTAAAGAGCCTGGGTCTGGTGCTGGGAAGGGATCCGGGGCCAGGTAAGAGGAGCCCAACCTGGCGCCCATCCCTCAGGGATCATAGCATGGAGAGACAGAGGATCCCGGGGGAGGTAGGGTGGAGGGAGCTTATGAGCCGTGCCACTTCTAAAATGCAAGGTGTGTGGCTCGGCTGCAGGGAGAAGCAGGTGGATGCTGGGAGGTCAGACCCTGCGAGCACCGTGGGCATGTAGGGTGCGAAGGGTCCTGGGTACACACTGGGTGCACTGGACAGGTCTCAGGCCAGGCTCCGGAGACCCCGGGAGTTCCACATCACGTGATCACTTCGAAGGGACTCCTGTCAGGGCCGGGTGACCCACCGTGGGCAGCCCCCATCCCATCAAAAGGGCCGACTTTTCTCAGCTCCAGCAGAAAGCACCACCTCCAGGCCAGGAGGGGCACCATATTGTCCAGCCTGACCGCCCCCCAACACCAGGGTCCCCAGTAACCCGGGCCAGGCTGGCCCTACACTCCTGTTCCTCCCAGGTCCTGGCCCCTCCTGGGAGTCAGTCCCACAGGAAAGCCCTCATCCTCCCTTCCCTGGGCCTTCTCCCGGGCTGAGCCCTGAGCTGGATGGGACAGAGCCAGTTCTTTCTGGGGGTCAGCTCCCATACCGGACGGCTCCAAGCCCCGTGCAGGTCCTCAGCTCTGCTTGGTTGCCTTGCAGTGAGACGGAGCTGCCCCCTGTCAGTTCCCAGGAGGCCAAGGTAAGCTCCTGATGCATGGGGGGCCTGACCCAGGGACAGGGGGACTGGGCAGATGATGGGTGAGGCAGAGGAGGCAGCAGGCCTGGGCGGTGCTGGGTGGGAGCAACACGCTGTCACTGGGAGGGGCAGCTTCCCTGCTGGATCTGACCCCAAGTTGCTGTATCTCTGGCAGTTTGATGGAACTCCAAAGTGAGAACCAGAGTCGTGGCTTGGGGGTGGCTGCCCACTTGTGTCAGAACCCCATCTAGAAGTTGGGACCTGATCTATGACTGGTGTCTGTGGCCTGAGGATGGCACATCCTGGGGACCCAAGGCCAGCCCACTGGCGCTCATAGGCTCAAAGGCTGTCAGCCCTTAGGGTCTGCCCTTCCCTGGCTCCTTCCAGCTGGGTCCCACCAGGGCTCCAGAACCCAAGATGCAGCATCCACCGGCCGCTCTGAGAAGCCTGGCGGCTCCACTAACTCCAGCATTCCTCCTCTGACAGCAAATTCGGCAGGAGCTGAGGCGAAACATAAAGTGGACACAAATGCTGGGAGAATGGGAGAAATACAAGAACAGCGAAAAAGTAACGTGTGGAGGGAGAGGCCCCGGAACCACTCTCTGCAGGGACAGGGGAAAGGCACCCGTGGCTGTGGCCTGGCACCCTCAGCCTCTGAGAGGGCGGGATGGCACACTGTCCTCATGCAGAGGACCACAGGCCTGGTCACCAGCTTTGCTGCCCGTTGGTGCGAGCGTCACCTTGCTGGAAGGGAATCTGAATCTCGGGCTGGGGCCACCCGGAGCTCAGGACTTGGGCAGCCTCCTGGTGACCTGAAGGAAGGAACAGGTCCAGATCAGAGTTCAGGACTCCGAGTGCCCATTTCCTCTTTCAGTCCTGGGAGGGGAGACCCTGCCCCAGCTTGACCTCACCTCTACTGAGGAATCACGGGGCCAAAATGAATGATTTACAGAATTCTCAGGTGGTCCTCACGGGGGTCGCCCCTGGCCTGAGTCACAAGATCGTTTTCTGCCCACAGCTGGTTCACCGAGTTTACAAGGGTATTCCGATGAATATCCGGGGCCAGGTGTGGTCAGTCCTTCTCAACATTGATGACATCAAGGGGAAAAACCCCAGGAAATACCAGGTACGCTTAGCCAGAGCACAACAGACAGGCCAGGCCGTGTCAGAGGCCCAGGTCTCCAGCTGTAGGGAACGAACATCAAGCCCCACTTGGGGGGGGTGTGTGCTGGCCAGATGACGTCCTGGGCACAGACAGTGACATAGGCACCACAGATGAGCTCGGCTTTGGGGACCCACCCCGGCTTCAGAAACAAGCCAAAAAGCAGCTTTCTACAGAGGGAAATCTTCCTTCTTTCCTTCCTTCCGGAAGTGCTGACTGTGGGATGACTGTCGTTTGGGGCAGGGAGTCTTCCGTCTGTTCTGAGGCTGCTTCCTCCTCTTGGCCCTGCCCTGCAGCTCATGAAGGAGAAGGGGAAGAGGTCCTGCCAACACGTGCATCAGATCGACCTGGAAGTGAAGAAGACATTAAGAAAACACATTCTTTTCCGGGAGCGCTATGGCATCAAGTAAGCCCACGGGAGCCACAGGGCCCCAGTGGAGACGGGGTGAACCAGAGGGATGAGGACTTCCCCGGAGCAGAAGCCAGGGTCACCCAGCAGGGGTGACAGAGCTGCTAAGGGATCTCCTGGCCCACCGAGCAGCTCCCAGGTTCCAAGCCCTGGGCCAGGCTGGAACATGTGGGGCCAGAAGCCAAGAGGATACTGAGGAGACAGAAGGCAGCAAAGAAAATCATGCACAATGGGGAAAAGTGCTCTCCCTGAGCCATGGGGACCCATGGTAGCACCCACGGGAGGGCGGCAGGATGGAGGGACCCGTGACCCTCCCCAAGCAGCACTGACAGCACCAAATGCTGTGGGCATTCAGGATCCTGGACACTCTCATCCAGGTCTGCTGGGAATGTGACATGGCACAGCCACTTTGGCGGCCAGTTGGGCAGTGGCTCACAAAGCTCAATGCACTTGAACCACACGTCCCCAAAGTGTCACAGATATTGAACCCAATGGCTTGGAAACTGACATCCACATGTAACCTGCATGCCACATTCACTGCTTCATTCATCGTCACTCACACACAGAGCCTTTGGGGACGACCTTCAGCATGGGAATGGGGCGAGGAAGGTTGGTTCTCCCTTGAAATAGAAGACTCAGTGAGAAAAGGGAACGAGCCAGTGATGCCCGCACAAATGTGGGTGGAACCTAGATGCAGTTTGCTAAGAGAAAGAAGCCAGACCCGAAAAGCTACCACTGTAGGATTCCCATTCTTAGGCCATTGTGGAAAAGGTCAAACCAGAGGGACTGAGAACCCGCCTGGGTGATCAGGAGCTGATGGAATGGGAAAGGCGGGCTCCATAGGGGCCACTCTGGAGACCTGGAGGATGAAGGAGTCGCTAGAGGAGGGGCTGGAGCGGTGGCCGGGAGACTCTGCACATTGGGTTAGAACTGTGGCAGAACTGTACCCCCAAAGACTGAACTGGTGTGTGCAAACTGAAAAAAAGTCCATCAAAGCAAAAATGATTAGTCAACTCACTGTCCAGCTGGGCTATCTGCATTTCATAGATGTGGACTTTACTGAAACATTTCTTAAACAGTCAAAGGCCCTGAAGAGCTCACTGCTTTTCTAGTGAATCATCTGAACCTGAAATGGGATTTGTTGTTAGGGTTTGTAGACAAAGTGAAACTAATAGCATCTCCACAAAAGAAATGAAAGCCCCCTTTCTCTGTCTCCTAGGCAGCGAGAACTATTCCACATCCTGCTGGCCTACGCAGAGTATAATCCGGTGAGTATTCCGGGCAGTGACCATATTCCCATATTCATGGCCATATTCCCGGGTCATATTGCCATATTCACTGGCGTGGGTGTCTATTGGGGGTGTCGTAGCTTCTTTCCAAGTCAGTATTTGTGAGCCACCAGGATATAGAAGGCATGACTCTAGCTCACCGCAGGCATAAACCTCCAAGCAAGGGGGGTGGTCTCAAGGGGTCAAACTGAGTCACAAAGGAGTCAGGGCCCTGACTCCTGGTGTCACCTGGGCCTGACCACCACTTCTCAGAGCAGGAAATGACACCTTCCTCCTGGGGCTGCCCCAAAGCCCAGGAGCGTGGCGGTGTCGCACGCAGGACGGTGCTCTCAGGAGACATTTTGATCAGTTGCTGAAGCGCCTGATGGACATGGCTCTTGTCGTGAAATGAAATGAATTTGCATCCCGAGGAAGCCCCCCAGTCCCCTCTGTCCTCTCCAATGCCATGAGTCCTCCCAGGTGACCTCAGCACCCAGGTGATATCCTTCCATGGTGATGTCCTTCCACGGTGACTCTGGCTCTTGCAGGAGGTGGGCTACTGCAGAGACCTGAGCCAGGTGGCCGCCTTGTTCCTGCTGTACCTTCCCGAAGAGGACGCATTCTGGGCACTGGCACAGCTGCTGGCCAGTGAGAGGCACTCCCCGCAGGGTAGGTGGACGGTGGACAGGTGCCCCTGGGGCCTCTTGCTACCAAACCCGGGGATGGCCACCCTGGCCAGGTGATCTCAACTTTGAGTGAAGGCACCTTCCTGTGTCGCCAGCTTGTTGGGAGCCTTTAGGATGTCTCTGCTGAGGGTCCCACAGGAGCTGGGGGCTGACCCCCAGAGCCCAAGTCAGACGCCTTTCATTCCCATCAGCAGAGGGCATCTCATCCTCCCCATGGCTGCCCTCTGTGTCCCGGAGCCACACCCTCCAGCTCTGATTCTGTGCAGCTGACTCTCCCCTCCCTGAGAGTCTTCCTGCCCTTCAGCTGCCTGGGCTCCAGCTGCGCCTGGTCCCCACGAATGGGCCTACTGAGCCCAGATGGCAGCATCTTCCCATCCCATGTCCTCTGGCCCGACGCCACTTCCAGGAGACGACCATGAAGCCCAGCACCCACTCTTTTCTGGCTGCCCTCTGTCTTGGCCTCAAAGTCAGCCTTGCCCTCCCAGCACCTGGCCCCAGAGGCCTCCAGGAGCACCTCCAGCCAGGCTCCAGGGGATGTTCTCACCCCTCCTCCCCAGGGCCAAGGCCGAACGGTGGGGTCAGCAGATGGGAGGGTGGGAGGCCTCGGGGATTGGGGGCATCTGCAGCTGCCCAGCTCTTCTAACTGATGGGTCCACATCTTGGGAGAGAGCTCTGATTTCATGATGGGCTGGGGGCTTCTCAGGATTCCACAGCCCAAATGGTGGGACAGTCCAGGGGCTCCAAGACCATCAGGAGCATGTGGCGCCCTCGTCACAACCCAAGACCATGTGGCATCTGGTGAGTTTATGGTCCTCTGGACTCTTCTCCAGAGGCCCTGCATCATGTGGGCTGGAGGAGCAGGGGAGCTGGAGCCCCTCTTGTGGCTGGTGACAGGCTGAGTGGCAGCCAGGGCCTGACCTAGGACTTAGGGTTCTCTGTGGGCTGGGATTTGGGGCTTTTTCCCAGCCCTGGAGGAGACAGAGGCACAGGGACTGAGGCCCAGCTCCTGCAGAGCAGGGCCAAGGGCAGTGTGTCCCCCAGGAGTGCGGGAAGGGGAAGGTGTTGTGGGGAGCCCTGGACACCGCCCAGTGTTCTGCACTTAGGGAGGGGTCTTCAGTGGGCCCTGGAAGAGGGAGGTTTCTAGAGCAGCCCAGGGGGCCCTGAGCACCTTGTTCCTCCCATCAGGACAAGGAAGGACTAGGCGCACAAGGTACCGCCTTAGGTGTGCTTCTCCAGATGCTCAGTGATGAGGTAAGGAGGCACAGGGAGTCTCAGGGACCCTCCTTGCCGTGCAGTGCCCTGCGCTTCCCCAGCTGGGGGGTCTGGCTCACCCCCAGCCCACAGAAGGCACATGCGGGTCCCCACAGGACACACAGTGAGACCCTCTGCCCCAGAGGGATCATCCCAAGGCAGAGGCCGGGGCTGAGGACCAGCCGCCTCATGGGCAGACTGGGCCAGGATCTGACTCGGGAGGGCTCAGGGAAGCCTCACGCCTCTCTCTCCAGAAGCCACCTCCCCACCGAAATCAGTGCCTTCCATGAGGAGTTGCAAGACCTTTTCTGACCCAGCCTCCCGGAGGGGTCAGGCCACCCTCATGGGGAAGGTCACTGACTCTGGGGACTGAAGCCCCACTGTTTCCAGCTTGAGCCCCAGCCTCAGCCTGGAAGGGCCAGGTGCTCCCATCCCTGCTGTCCCCACAGATCTCTCTCGGCCTCACCCTGCGCCTGTGGGATGTCTATCTCATGGAGGGGGAGCAGGTGCTGATGCCCATGATGAGATGCATCCACAAGGTTCAGAGGAGTAAGTCCACCTGGGGAGCACTGGGGTCAGACCCCAGTTGACCCGAGGGAGCTTCCTCACACTGTCCTCATGATCCTCTGTTCTGGCCCCGAGGGAAGTCTGGCCAGGTGGGCTGGGAGGGCACAGTGACACCGAGCCCATCCCCCACATGACCCAGATGAAAGTTGGGAGTGTGGTGAGCACTGCCCTGCCCAGGCCACCCCCCAGCCACAGCCTTCTGTGCACATCTGGACTCCTGGGGTGGCCACAAAAGGATCTGGCACCGCACAGTGGGAGACTGAAGTGGCCACGGGGTATGGGCTCTGACCTCTCCCAGGGAACTCTCCTGGCCTGATGCCCACCCTGTCCCTAGAGCGCCTCCTGAGAACATCAAGGTCTGGCCTGTGGGCACGTTTTTGCGACCTATTTTCGTGGACCTCAGTATGGAAGGACGAAAAGGTCTTGAAAGATCTTTGGGCCTCAAGGCAAAAACTCACCAAGAAGCACGAGGACCTGCCATCCCCAGGTGGGCTCCAGTGCCAGGTCCCCTCCCGAGTTCCCCTCTGGGGAAGTCAATGGTGGGGGAATGCCTGGGACCCCCAACCTCTTCAGCCTTTCTTCCTCCTCTTCCTTCTAGACTGTAAGAAAGTACAGTAGGCCCACCGGTCCTCAGGGCAGGCGCTCAGTGCGTGTGGACTGGACGTGCTGTGCACACAGGAGGGGGATGTGGGCAAGACCCTCCCACAAGCCCCCTCCCACTTTCCATGGTGGCTCGTTGTCACCATCATGGGACCCTCAAGGGCACCGGAGGAGCCAGACCCATTTGTGGGAGCCCCCGTCCCTCCCTGTGAACACTGACAGCCTCAGAGAGCAGCAGAGGCCCCTCACTCCTGCACACTCCTTCAGGGGTGCCGTGACCACAAGCCTTGAGCCAGGGAGACGAGGGAATCGGTGTCCCTGACCCCCAGAGCATTTAGGGACAGGACATAGGTGGGACCCCGGGCCCAGAGCCAGAGCTCAGAGTTCAGCCAGATGTGTGAACGGTCAGTGCTGGCATGGACTGGGCAGTTCAGGAGAGCAGAAGGTGACCCACATCCAGGCCCAATCACCCACTTTGGAGACAGGTCCCCATGGGAGGTGGCAAGTGTGCTGGGTGACAGCCAAGGCCCCTCCCACCTGAGTTCTACCTGGGGGCTGTAGCCCTGGGAGGAGGGTGTGTGACAGGAAGCCCCCAGCCAGCCTGAACCCTGGGGGACAGTCCCAGGAGCCACCTGCCATGCCCCGACAGCCTCCTTACCCCAAGTGGCACACTCCCTTCTCTCTGGAATCAGCAGACTACAGGCGTGTCCTCAGTGTGAGACCCCAGGCACGTGGGACCCGGCCCAGAAAGGCCTGCATGGGCTCGCTGGAGATGCCGACCATCTCTGTTTTCCTTTCAGCCAAACCCGAGGAAGGGTCCTCGGCACCCAGGCCTGTGCTGGCTTCACCTGGCAGGAACACCCTCTGCAAGGGGGATGGTCAGCCCCCTCCCAGCCCAGCAACCCGGTTCCAGCAGCACCCTGTGTCCAGCCCGGCCCTGGCTCAGGGAGGATCTCGCCATTCCTGGCGATATTTAGAATGGAGTTCCATGCCCCAGCTCCCGACGGACCTGGATGTGGGCGGCCCTTGGTTTCCCCATTATCACTTCGAGCAATCATGCTGGGTCCGTGTCCATTCCGACTGTGTCCTGGACATCCCCGGGACCATGGGACAGGCCTAGCCCAGGAAGCCCATGGGGACCCCAACACCGGGCCCTGCCCAAGGCCCATCAGGACTAAGAGGAAGGTTGGGAGATATCCCCACTGCAACATGGGCACCTGTATTTGGCCCCTTCGCCAAATGACTGTGACTGGAAGGAGCCACGGAGCAGCCCGCCAGCTCTCAACCCTAACTCTAACCCTAACCCCTGACCCTAACACTAACCCCTGACCCTAACCCTAACCCTAACCTGAACCCTAACCCTAACCCCACAGCCCCAGACACCTTGGAAAATCCCGTTCAATGGGGAGGCTTGTCCCATCAAGGCCACGAGAGAGAGAGAGAGGAGCATGGCATCCCCACAGCCCTGGCCAGCCAGCAGCATGCCCCAGGGCTTCTGTACCAACCTGTGGGAGTGTTCCCCTCCTAGGGCACAATTCCCAGGCCAAGAGGGGCCTGGCCTACACCCCCAGCCCTGGGATGAGAGGGGCACTAGGGGTATGTTGGGCTCCTAGCTGTAGTCAGCATGACCATGCCAGGGACCCTGGCACTGGGGAGCTCTGCCACTGTCCCAGAAGCTGGGCGAGGCTAAAAGCCTCGCAGCCACTGCTGCAGCCTGGCCACCACCAGTTGCCTTTCAGCTGCCAGTGCAGGCTTTCCCAGTACTCCCACCAAAGAGAATTACGACAGAGGATGATGTTGGTCCTGAGCTGAGCAAAACAGCACACCCTGTGGATGGAGCCGGCTTCTTTCCCGGCCACCTCGTTTGCTGCATGGGCCCTTGGAAGAAGTGGCCTTGAGACGGGCATGGGGACTAAAGAGGCTCAGCACCATGCATCTGCCGTTACCAAGGCTCACCAGGCTGACACCACTGCTGAGCACCCTATTTGTGGATGAGATACACCCAGTATCTGGGATGGCACCATTTCCCAGGAGGACCAGCTGGCCACCTGCTGACAGGCTGACCACCCTGCGGAGGGGTCGGAGATTGGCTTTCTCTGCACTGAGCCACAATGTGGGCATGGACCTGCCGGCCCTGCAGTGCACGCGGCACTGATTCCCAACAGGACACCCCATTCACAGCCGGGGACGAGCAGCGGTGCGCTCCCACCTCAGGGCCTTGGCTCTGCCACCTCTGCTTGGAATGTTCTCAGTTCTAGAAGCATCTGGGCCAGGGCTCACGGCTGGTTAAGCACCCGAGGTCCCAAACAAGCCTCCCATCCTCGTTTTACTTTTTGGGAAACTTACCAACATTTCCTGAGATGTGACTTACCGCCCTGGTAAGTGCACAGCGCAAAAGACATTCCGCGAGCTGTAGCTGAGGTGCGCTCGCCCAGCAAGGCCGTCTGTGCTGTTCGCCCTCAAGGCCTTCCCCGGCGCCCCCACGCGGAAGGCAGCTGCGGACGAGAGACGGGCCTCGCACCGCCCGGGGCTGCGGAAGCCGGCGCCGGTTCGCGGGGCTCCGGGCCGCCTCTCAGAGCCGCGAGCTACGGCCGCCCCCGGACTCGCACCACGGCCGCCGGGGGACCGCCACCCCGCAGAGACGGAGGCGGTGACGCCGGAGCCGCAGCCGGTCCCGGGGTCGGAGCCGGTCCCGCAGCCGATCGCGCCGCAGCCGCTCGAAGTCTGGGTCCCGCTCTCGCTCCCGGTCGACCTCCAAGTCCAGATCCGCGCGAAGGTCCGAGTCCAAGTCCTCGTCGGTCCCCAGATCTCGCGCGCGGTCCCGGTCCCGATCTGGGTCCAGGACTCCTCGCCCCGCGTCCAAGAGGGAATCCAAACCCAGGTCGCGATCGGAGAGTCCCCCTAAGTCTCCCGAAGAGGAAGGAGCGCTGTCCTCGTAAGAAAAAGACGCATCCGCGAGCAGTAGACATGGAGTACTTGGGGGAAGAGGACCACAGACTCAGTCCATCTAAGAAGAGTCCTTGGAACAAGCAACTGGCTATTGAGAAGGTTATTTTGTGACATTCCTCTAACTTTTTCCTTGTTTAAGCGTTGCCTCCGTTGGCAAACTTCATTTTATGTGCCATTTTGTTGCTGTTATTCAAATTTCTTGTAATTTAATGAGGTGAACGACTTCAGATTTCATTATTAGATTTGGATATTTGAGGTAAAATTTCATTTTGTTATATAGTGCTGACTTTTTGTTTGAAATTGAACAGATGAGTAACCTAATTTGTGGCCTCCTGACTTTTAAGGACACGCGTGCAGCCATTACACACGGCCTAAAGCTGTCAAGAGACTGACTGAACATTGCCTTCATTCCTTAAAAACCTACAAAAGTTGGTGTAAATTTGTATATGTTATTTACTTTCAGATCTAAATGGTCATCTGAACCCAAATTATAAAGACTTTTCAGGTGAAAAGACTTGATTTTTTGAAACAATTGTTTCTCAGACACAATTCTAATCTCTTACGTATTTTTGTGCACTAGGCACAGTTGTGTAGCAGTTGAGTAGTGCTGGTTAGCTGTTACGGTGGCGTGCTGCAGTGCAGAGTGCTTGGCTGTTTCCTGTTTTCTCCTGATTGCTCCTGTGTAAAGATGCCTTGTCGTGCGGAAACAAATGGCTGTCCAGTTTATTAAAATGCCTGACAACTGCACTTCCAGTCACCCGGGCCTTGCATGTAAATAACGGAGCATACAGTGAGCACATCTAGCTGATGATAAATACAGCTATTGTTTCCTCCTCCCCCCAGAAATGGTAAATCTGATCATATTATATGTATGAACTTAACATGGAAAATGTTAAGAAAATGGATGTAACTTTGTAAGTACTTACAACATGGTGTATCTTTTTGCTTATAAATATTCTGTACTATAACCATTGTTTCTGTAGTTTAATTAAAACATTTTCTTGGTGTAAAAAAAAAGAAAAAGACATTCAGTGATGGAGCACACCAGCCCCCAGATCACAAAGCCAATCATGCCCAGCCCCTCTCCAGGCCCCCAGCCCTGAAACCAGTGTTCTGACTTCTGACAACACCATGAGCCTGCCTTTTGTACTTTACACTCATGGAAAGATAACCACCTCCATGTTGTAAAATAAACACATGCTGTTGAAATGACTTTACATATATACCTTCCATCCAGCTTCCCCTAACAATGACATTTTGCATTACCATGGCACATTTGTCAAAAGTAAGAAATTTAGGCCGGGTGTGGCGGCTCACGCCTGTAATCCCAGCAATTTGAGAGGTTCAGTTTCACTTGAGCCCAGGAGTTTGAGACCAGCCTAGGCAGACCCTGTCTCTAGAGAAAAGTAAAAGAAATTAGCCAGGTATATTGGCATCTGCCTGTAGTCCCGCTTAGTCAGGCGGCTGAGGTGGGAGGATTGCCTGAGCCCGACTTCCAGGAAGCAGTGAGCCATGATCAATCACAGACTGCACTCCAGCCTGAGTCACAGAGTGAGACTTTATCTCTTTTTTTTTTTTCTTTTTTTTTTTTGAGACAGAGTTTCGCTCTTGTTACCCAGGCTGCAGTGCAATGGCGCGATCTCGGCTCACCGCAACCTCCGTCTCCTGGGTTCAGGCAATTCTCCTGCCTCAGCCTCCTGAGTAGCTGGGATTACAGGCACGTGCCACCATGCCCAGCTAATTTTTTGTATTTTCAGTAGAGACGGGGTTTCACCATGTTGACCAGGATGGTCTCGATCTCTTGACCTCGTGATTCACCTGCCTCAGCCTCCCAAAGTGCTGGGATTACAGGTGTGAGCCACTGCGCCCGGCCGAGACTTTATCTCTTAAAAAAAAAAAAAAAAAAAAAAATTTAACATAGGTGCAATCCTATTAACTAAATGATAACATGAACCATTATCTAAGATTATTAACGCAGTAATTTTATGAATATGGTGACATTTATTCAGATTTCACCCGTTTTTGTCTAACTTCTCACACTGGTCCCAAGATCCCACCTCCGACTCACCCTCTGCCTTCAGCTCATGTCTCCTCGGCTTCCTCGAGATGGTCCCACCAAACACGCACCTGGGCTGAAGGGTAAAGCTGAGTGCTCCTGGGCCCCACATCTCTGCAGCATGTTAGCGTACTGAGTACTGCAGACAATGGGAACATAATGGTAGCTATCTGTGTAAACACAGAAAAGGATCCTAAAACTACAGTATAAACAATAAAAATGGTACACCTGGCCAGGTGTGGTGGTTCATGCCTATAATCCCAGCACTCTGGGAAGCCAAGTTGGGAGGATCACTTGGGCCCAGGAGTTCTAGACTAGTCTGGTCAACATAACAAGACTCCATCTCTCCTTTTTTTATTATTTATTTATTTTTTCTGAGACGGTCCTGCTCTGTCACCCAGGCTGAAGTGCAGTGGTGGGATCTTGGCTCACTGCAACTTCTGCCTCCCAGATTCAAGCGATTCTTCTGCCTCAGCCTCCCGAGTAGCTAGGACTATAAGTGCACGTCACCGTGCCAGGCTAATTTTTTGTATTTTTAGTAGAGACGGGTTTCACTGTGTTAGCCAGGATGGTCTCAATCTCCTGACCTCATGATCTGCGCTCCTCAGCCTCCCAAAGTGCTGGGATTCCAGGCGTGAGCCACTGCGCTCTGCAATCCCATCTCTTCTTAAATATCAGTTTTTAGAGATTGTACAGCTGTATAGCGCAGCTCCATTATAACCTTATGGGACCACCATCCTGTATGTATTCCGGTATGGACTGAAATGTCGTTATCTGACAGGTGATTGCATAAGTAATCTAGAGATGATTTAAAGTATACGAGAAGATGTACTAGGGTTATATGCAGATACTGCACCATTTTATATCAGGACTTGAGCATCTGTGGATTTTGATATCTGTGAGAGATGGTGAAATTGATTCCCCACATACATTCATTGACAACTGTATACATTTCACACCCCACAGAAGGCTCCAATCCCTGCACCCTCAGCCCCAGGTAAACTCTATTACTGAGATTAGTTTGCCTGATGATAACTTCATATAAATGGAATCACACATTATCTATCCTTGTAGGTCTAACTTCTTCGCTCACACATGAGCTGTGTGAGATTCATTCGCGTGTGTAGGTGTATGATTGTATTCATTTTCTTTGCTGTATTGTAGTCTAGTCTTGAATGTACCATGGTTTTTTAACCATCCTTCTGTGATAGATATTTGGGAAGTTTCTAGTTTCTAATTTGTAAATTATGCTGCCATAAGGATTGTTGTAGTTGTATTTTAGTGAAGATATAGACACATCTGTTAAGGTACATGTGCAGGGAGGACATTGCTAGCTCAAACTCTAAAGTGCTGGGATTACAGGCGTGAGCCACCACACCTGGCCGAAATAGAATATTCTCTTTTTTTAGAGATGGGGGTCTCGCTATGTTGCCCAGGCTGGAATACAGTGGCTATTCACAGGAGCGATCCCACTACTGATCAGCATGGGAGTTTTGACCTGCTCTGTTTCTGCCCTGGGCCGGTTCGCCCCTCCTTAGGCAACCTGGTGGTCCCCCCTTCCCGGGAGGCCACCATATTGATGTGGAACTTAGTGCGGACACCCAATCGGCATAGTGCACTACAGCCCAGAACTGCTGGGCTCAAGCGATCCTCCCACTTCAGGCTCCTAAATAGCTGGGGCCACAGGCAAGCCACCACGCCCCGCAATAGAATATTCTTTAGTGAGGTCTGCTGGTGACCATTTTTTCTGTTTTTGTCTGAAAATCTTATTCTGTGTTATCTTGGAAATATTTTTTTATATAAACTTCTGATAAAATATTATATAAAGTTGTGGGTTGATAGTTGTTATTATTATTATTACTTTGAGACAGGGTCTCACTCTGTTGCCTGTGCTGGAGTGGAGGAATGTGATCTCGGCTCACTGCAGCCTTGACCTCCCAGGGCTCGGGTGACCCTTCCACCTCAGCCTCCCCAGTAGCCAGGACTACATGCACATGTCACCATGCCTAACTAATTTTTGTATGTTTTATAGAGACAGGGCTTTGCCCTGTTGCCCAGGCTGGTCTCTAACTCCTGAGCTCTAGCAATCCATCCACCTTGGACTTCTAGAGTGCTGGGCCATGCCTGGCCATTAGTTACTTTTTATAGCACATTGAAGATTTAATATCAGTCTTCTGCCTTCCATTGTAACTGTTGAAAAAATCAGCTGTTTATGTGGCGCACCCTTTTTTTTTGACAGAGTCTCGCTCTGTCGTCCAGGTTGGAGTGCAGTGGCACAGTCTCGGCTCAGTGCAACCTCTGCCTCCCAGGTTCAAGCGATTCTCTTGCCTCAGCCTCCCAAGTAGCCAGGATTACAGGAGTGTGCCATCATGCCTGGCTAATTTTTGTATTTTTAGTAGAGATGAGCTTTCACCATGTTGGCCAGCCTAGTCTCAAACTCCCGTCCTCAGGTAATCTGCCCGCCTTGGCCTCCCAAAGTGCTGGGATTATAGGCATGAGCCACCACGCCCAGCCAAGTGACATTCCTTTGAAGGTAATCTGCTTCTCCCACCCCTAGAAATTTTTAATAATTTTTCTTCATTTTTATTTGCTGAAGTTTTGTTATTAATAATCTGTCCGCAGATTTCTTTCTATTTCTTTTGTTTGCAGTTCATAGTGATTCTTGAATTAGTGTGTTGATTTCTGTCATCACCACAGGAAAATTGTCAGCCGCTAGCTTTTAAAATATTTCTTTTTTTTTTTTTTTTTGAGACAGAGTGTCGCTCTTGTTACCCAGGCTGGAGTGCAATGGCACGATCTCGGCTCACCGCAACCTCCGCCTCCTGGGTTCAAGCAATTCTCCTGCCTCAGCCTCCTGAGTAGCTGGGACTACAGGCACGCGCCACCATGCCCAGCTAATTTTTTTTGTATTTTTAGTAGAGACGGGGTTTCACCATGTTGACCGGGATGGTCTCGATCTCTCGACCTCGTGATCCACCCGCCTCGGCCTCCCAAAGTGCTGGGATTACAGGCTTGAGCCACCGCGCCCGGCCTAAAATATTTCTTTGATAAATTATCTCTTCTCCCCTTTGGTTACAATTTATTAGATTAAAACCAAAACCAACCAGCCTGGCCAACATAGTGAAACTCCATCTCTACTAAAAATACAAAAATTAGCCGGGTTGTGGTGGCATGTGCCTGTAATCCTAGCTACCCAGGGCTGAGGCAGGAAAATTGCTGGAACCAGGGAGGCAGAGGCTGCAGTGAGCTGAGATTGTGTCACTGAACTCCAGCCTGAGGGAAAGAGCAAGACCCCGTCTCAAAAACAAAACAAAACAAAAAAACTAAAACCAGGGACCAGGGCCAGGCAAGGTGCCTCATGCCTGTAATCCTGACATTTTGGAAGGCCGAGACGGGTGGATCACCTGAGGTCAGGAGTTCAAGACCAGCCTGGCCAACATGGTGAAACCCCGTCTCTACGAAAAATACAAAAATGAGCCGGGCATGGTGGCCCACATCTGCAGCCTCAGCTACTCAGGAGGCTGAGGGAGGAAAATTGCTTGAACCCAGGAGGTGGAGGTTGCAGTGAGCAGAGATCACACCACTGCACTCCAGCCTGGGCAACAGAGTGAGATGAGACTCTGTCTCAAAAAAAAAGGTTATGAATGCTTGATGAACTACATTTGTTAGAATATTTGTTGTAAAATACTATTCACTGATTTGTAAACAATGTTAGATTAATTTCATTCACTGGATTTCTGATAATTAACTTACTGATTTTACCACTGATTTGTTGTAATTAATACAACTGGTATTAAAAAAACTGACGATTCCCTTAAAATTAGGAGCATAATTCAAGAAACTTCTGATAAAACTTTATTTTTTATTTTTTCTTGAAAAGGAGTCTTGCTCTCTTCCCCAGGCTGGAGTGCAATGGTGTGATCTCGGCTCACTGCAACCTCCGTCTCCTGGGTTCAAGCAATTCTCCTGTCTCAGCCTCCTGAGTAGCTGGGGTTACAGGAGTGGGCCCCCATGCCAGGCTAACTTTTTGTATTTTTAGTACAGATGGATTTCACTATGTTGGCCAGGCTGGGATCGAACTCCTGACCTCGTGATCTGCCCTCCTCGGCCTCCCCAAGTGCTGGGATAACAGGTGCAAGCGACCGTGCTCGGCCAATTTATTTTAACTTCCATGTAAACTAAAATGACTCTATCAAGTTAATTCAGAAATACAATGCAGGGTATTAGTTTGGCACAGCTGGGTATTCAGGCTAATGTAATATTCTTGATATTTTTAAATTCTTGTTTTGACTTTAGTTATATGTGGATCACCAGATTTCAAAAGATTAAATGACAATACTCTTAGCAGCAAGCTTCCCTAATATATAAACATTCTAATGGGTGATGATTCAGAAGGCACCCGAAGCATCTGTACTGCCAAATGTCATTCATCCCCTTATACCTGCCCGACAGATATCCCATTCTGGGACACTGGCTAAATGGGTGGGTGGAGAGAAAGACAAGATAAAGTGGTATAAACAAATGGATTTGGAGTCTTACTGACAGTGATCAAAACCCCGTCTCTACCTCTTCCCAGCTTTATGAACCTGCATAAGTTACCCGGAGCCTCAGGCCACATCTGTAAATTGAGGGTTGTGATGGCAGCCATCTCACAGGGTCTCTTTTCGGGGAAGGGCAAGAGTGATGGATTAAGTGAGATAGTAATTGTAAAGCACTTAATTCAAGGAGGGCGGGTAATAAGTACTTCATAAGTAATGACCGCCATTATCATGACTGAGGTGTCTGCACGTGTCGGGGGATAAGGCGACTTCAGAATTTCTGGTAGGCGGGGCAAAGGCTGCAATCACACTGGAAGTCGAGGTGAGACACTGCTTAGCTGGAGAGAACGAGGAAAGAGGAACTTAGAGTCCTCCTCCCCCAGCTCTGTCAGATCTGCTCCCTTGTCAGACACATTCAGGGGATTTCTCGCACTGTTCCCTCCCCTGCCTCCCTCCCGCCCCATCCAACTAAACACACAACAAATACAAAGGCCCAGCGAGGGACTGCACGCTAGAAGGGAACGAGAGAAGGGCGCTGCGCTTTCCTGCTGAAGTGTAGACACCGTGTACTTGGGCCCCTGCTAGACAGCCACGTGTTTCATCAGCCTGCAGAGAAACCCCACGGAGACCGCGCCCGGGTCCTCGGCTTCAGCCAATCTCCCTTTGGTGGGGGTGGGATGTACGATCCGGGGTTTTATTGGCTACAGACAGCGGGGTGTGGTCCGCCCAGAACACACACTGGCTTCCGAGGGCATCTCGGATCCCCGGGTGGGCGCCGCGCAGTCTCCCCCTGCAGGCCCAGCCAAGGCGGGGGGAAGCGGCCAGACCGCCTCCAAGCGGCACCAGCTCACTCTGAGCGTCCGGAGCCGCCGCCAGCGCTGCTTCCGCCCAGCGCTCCTGACTCCCTCTCCTTACCCGAGAAAGGCTTGACCTTGAAATCCAGGCTTCACCCCTAGTTAGCGTGTGACCTTGGTCAGCTGACTTTATTTTTCAGTGCCTAGTTTTCCAGATACCAGGACTGACTTCAAGGACTATTACTCATCTGGAGGGTATAGCGCAATGCTTTGAAACGAAATAGGCAAATCTTATGATTTATTTATTTATTTATTTTTGATAAATCTTCCTCTGTTGCCCAGGCTGGAGTGCAGTGGCGCGATCTCGGCTCACTGCAACCTCGGCCTCCGGTGTTCAAGAGATTCTCCTGCCTCAGCCTCCTGAGTAGGTGGGATTACGGGTGCGCGCCATGACACCCAGCTAATTTTTGTAATTTTAGTAGAGACAGGGTTTTGCCATCTTGGCCAGGCTGGTCTAACTCCTGACCTCAGGTGATCTGCACGCCTCTGCCTCCCAAAGTGCTGGGATTACAGGCGTGAACCACCGCGCCCGGCCAGAAAGGGAACAGGCAAATCTTTTAACCTGCTCTAATAATACAGCGAAAAGACCGTATCATTATTAAAGGAGGCTAAGGTATTTGCCTATTTCGGGTTCTTGGACTTACTGAACAATCTTGGGCGAGTTGCCTCTAATGGGCCTGTTTCCCCATCTGTCACGTGATACACTTCACTGGTTTAAAAACTCCAGCGAACCTTTATTGACTTACTATTACCTTTCTGCCCTCCCCAACCCCAACCCCAGGGGGCAGTTACAACTGTCACTCAGCTGCTGCGGGCACTCGCGGGGTTTCAGGAGCACCAAAGACAGGAAGGCTTGATTCATTTTGCTTTGGGAGTAGAGGGAGGGTCAGAAGATTCCAAGGAAAACGGCATTTGAGCAAGGATGGTTCACTGGAGCTTGCTTTTAAATACTGGTGAGTTTTTAGGTTGCAGCTCCTTACAAAGTTGAGCATTCGCAGGGATTGCACTCCGCAATAAGCCCGCTTCCCCTTTTCATTCGCGAGGTCACGGTGACCGAGGGAGCTGCCGGTTCCGCACGCAGCAGGTTGTGCCTTTTCCCAATCAAGGTTCTGCATGGAAGCCGCGGGCCGCAGTGGGCTGCTGCGGGGGCTGGTGTGCAGGGTGAAAGCTGCTCGTGCCGGCCAGCGCCTGTGAGCAAAACTCGAACGGAGGAGCAGGAGGGGTCGAGCTCGAGCGTGGCAGGGTTGGCCCTGCCTTTTAGGAGGGCACACTCTGAAGGGTGTCCAGGGGCCGGAAGCCCGGGACCTAAGGCCCGCGCCGTCCCAGCTGCAGGGAGGGCTCTCGCTCCAGGCGGGTTGGTTTTGCAGAGACTGGGTCTGCACCGCTCCACCGAGGGCCGGCGACAGACACCACGAATCAGCTGCAGGAGCCGTGGCTCCCTCCAGGCACCCCGGGACCCTGGCTAGAGGCGCGGGTCGCACGCGCGTAGGGTCACGTGGGCGATGCGGGCGCGCGCCCCTGCACCCGCGGGAGGGGGTGGGGAAAAGGGGCGGAGCCGGCGCTTGACCTCCCGTGAAGCCTAGCGCGGGGAAGGACCGGAACTCCGGCGGGCGGCTTGTTGATAATATGGCGGCTGGAGCTGCCTGGGCACCCCGAGGAGGCGGTGGGGCCAACTCCCGGAAGAAGGGTCTGTTTTTGCGCTAGTGCGGCGGCCCCCCTGGACCCGGAAGTCCGGGCTGGTTGCTGAATGAGGGGAGCCGGGGCCCTCCCCGCGCCAGTCCCCCCCGCACCCTCCGCCCCGGCCCGGGCCCCGCCATGTCCTTCTTCCGGCGGAAAGGTAGCTGAGGGGACGCCGGCGGGGAGTCAGGCCGGGCATCAGGGGCGGCGGTGGGGCAGGTGGGCCTGCGAGGGCTTCCTCCAGGGCCGCAGCAAGGCCTTCGGCGAGCCTCGGCCTCCGCGCAGACGCTCCTGAGTGTCTTGCTCTGCTCCGGGACTCTTCTGGGAGGGAGAAGGTGGCCTTCTTGCGCGAGGTCAGAGAATTGTCGCGCCGGTTCGGAAGCGATTGCTGAAACCCACGCAAGTTCATGCGTATGAGACCCTGTCAACAAAGTGGGACCCTGTCTCAAAATAAAATACAGAGAGAATATTAATTTAAAGTTTTGAAAGAGGAGCGATCTGAGCTTACATCTTAAAAAGCTCATTCTAGGTCATAGTGGCTCATTCCTGTAATCAAGCACTGTGGGAGGCTGAGACAGGAGGATCACCTGAGGCCAGTTTGAGATCAACCTGCACAGCATAAAGAGACTCCATCTCTACAAAAAGAAGGAAAAAAAATAGCTGAGTGTTGTGAGCTATTCAGGAGGCTGAAGCAGAAAGATCACTTGAGCCCAGGAGTTTGAGGCTGCAGTAAGGTATGATCCCACCACGGCAACACAGTGAGACCCTGTCTCAAAGAAAAAAAAATCGTTGTAGATGCTTTTTGGAGGTTGGATGTGGCAAGAGTAGAGGCTGGAGATGGTCCTATTAGGGATTCAATGCAGGCTTTAAATACAACCAATGCGTTGATGATTCCCAAATTTAATCTTTACAACTTGGATCCTTGCCCTGGAATCCAGACTGGTGGATCCAACTTTAGGTTCACTTTATATCTCTACCTGACTATCTAATACAGGGGTGTCCAATCTTTTGGTTTCCCTGGGCCAACTTGGAAGAATTGTCTTGGGCCACACATAAAATACACTAACGCTAACAATAGGTGATGAGGTTTAAAAAAAAGGCTTGGCACGATTGCTCACACCAGTAATCCCAGCACTTTGGGAGGCCAAGGTGGGCGGATCACGAGGTCAAGAGATTGAGACTATCCTGGCCAACATGGTGAAACCCCGTCTCTACCAAAAAATACAAAAATTAGCTGGGTGTGGTGGCATGCACCTGTAGTCCCAGCTGCTAGGAAGGCTGAGGCAGGAGAATTGCTTGAACCCGGGAGGAGGAGATTGCAGTGAGCCAAGATTGCGCCAGTGTTCTCCAGCCTGGCACCTGGCAGCAGAGCAAGACTCGGTCTCAAAAAAAAAAAAAAAAAGTCGCAAAAACTCATAACGTTTCAAGAAAGTTTACAAATTTGTGTTGGGAACATTTAAAGCCATCATGGGCCGCGTGCAGGACAACTTGATCCAATGGATACCTTCAACTTAACGATATCTAAAATTTTATGCCAGATTTAGTACTTTTAAACATGTTCACCAGTTTTTCTCTTTTCAATAAGTAGCATTTTTGGATTTTTTCTGAGGCTTTTTTTTTTTTTCTTGGAAAGTTTAGCTCTTACTGCCCAGGCTGGAATGCAGTGGCGTGATCTCAGCTCACTGCAACCTGTGCCTCCCAGGCCAAGCGATTCTTCTGCCTCTGCCTTCCAAGTAGCTGGGATTACAGGCATGTGCTACCACACCTAGCTAATTTTTTGTATTTTTAGTAGAGACAGTGTTTCACCATGTTGGTCAGGCTGGTTTCGAACACTGGACCTCAGATGATCTGCCTCCCAAAGTGCTGGGATTACAGGTATGAGCCAAGGCGCCCTGCCCAAAAAAAAAAAAAAAAAAAAAGGCACAAAATTTGTTACCTAGCAATTCGATTTTTAGAGATTTATCCTAAAGAAATTATTGCTTATATGCATAGGAAGACATGTGCTAGAGTGTTCATCGGTTGAATGTGTAACTGAAAGTTAGGAAATGCAGTAAATGGTCATTAACAGGGAAATGGATAAATGTAAATTTATAAAGGTATTAAGTAGCTAAAATGAATAAACTGGAGTTGCATGAATGAACTAGAACTGCATTAATAGATTATTGAATGAATACAGGTCAGATATGTATAGAGTGCCATTTGTCTAAAAAAAAAAATGGTTGTTTTTTTTTTGTTGTTTTTTTGAGTTGGAGTCTCACTCTGTCACCCAAGCTGTAGTGCAGTGGCACAATCTTGGCTCACCGCAATCTCTAGGTCCTGGGTTAAAGTAATTCTCCTGCTTCAGCCTCCCAAGTAGCTGGGATTACAGGAATGTGTCACCATGTGTGGCTCATTTTTGTATTTTTAGTGGACACGGGGTTTCACCATGTTGGCCAGGCTGGCCTTGAACTGCTGACCTCAAGTGATCCACCCAACTTGGCCTCCCAAAGTGGTAGGATTACAGGTATAAGCCACCATGCTTGGCCATTTGTGTAATTTTTAAAGATGTGCAGACTAATACCATTTAAAAATATATGTATATATTTGGCTGGTATGGTGGCTCACACCTGTAATCCCAGCACTTTGGAAGGCTGAGGTAGGAGGATCACTTGAGCCCAGGAGTACAAGACTAGCCTGGGCAAGATAGCAAGACCCCATCTCAACAACAGAAAGCGTAATTAGGCATGGTGGCATGAGAGAATCAATTGAGCCCGGGAGTTCAAGTGAGTATTATCAGGCCACTGCATTCTAGCCTGGACAACAGAGCAAGACCCTGTCTCAAAAAAATAAAAATTAAAAAAATTATGTTTGTATGTGATAATAGTCAGAAAACTACATGGAAGGAAAGCATCTAATTTATTTATTATTTTTTTGAGATAGTCTTACTCTGTCGCCCAGGCTGGGGTGCATTGGCGTGATCTTCACTCACTGCAACCTCTGCCTCCTGTGTTCGAGCAATGCTCTTGCCTCAGCCTCCTAAGTAGCTGGGGTTACAGGCGTGTACCATGCCACCCAGCTAATTTTTTGTATTTTTAGTAGAGACAGGGTTTCACTACGTTGGCCAGGCTGGTCTCCAACTCCTGACCTCAAGCGATCCTCCCACCTTTGCCTCCCAAAATCCTGCGATTATAGGCATGAGGCACTGCACCCAGCCAGAAAATACCTAATTTGGTATAATATTTCTATCTGGGAAGGGAGGGGTCAAGTGGTGAGTCATAGGAACTTTGAGCTCTATGTATAATCCTTAGGGGACAAAAGGAAAAACAGCAAAATGTTGCTATTTGGTTGTTGGGTTGTGTGTACTTTCATGGTAGTATAACATAGGAGATCTGACTGATAGTAGGAGAATGTTTTTAGGGTGGTAAAAGTGGAACTGTGATGGAGTATTCCGACAGTAGAATCAGTTGGTCATAGTTTGCATGTGGAAGGTAATAAACAGACCATATGAAGGATGACTTCCAGAATTTTGGTCTGAGTAGCGGGTGGATGACAGTGTCATTCATGAGAGAAGATGAAGACTGAGTAGGAACAGGTTTGGGAAAAGATGACATGTTCCATTTTAGACAAGTGGAATTATGGAAGGTGGCAGGTAGGTGGTTAGCTATATGAATTTGAGATAAAAGATTTAGGATGGAGATAGAAACTTAGGAGTAACAGCATATCTATGGTATTGTAAGCCTTAATCTATGGGTAGATCAGCCAGGAAATACATGTGTACATGCAGAAGAGAGGGGTCGAGGAAGCCAAGACGAGTTAATGTTTCAAGTGAGAGATTTAGTCCGTGGGCAGATGCTGCTGAGCAGACTGCAAACACCAGTAACCTACAACACTTTTAAATGTTGTCTTCCTGACAGGTGTGATGAGTACCTGCAGTGATCTTATTTATTTTCACATTGTCCACACACTTGAATGTAAATTGCTTTTCTGAAGGCAAAAGCACTGCCTTTTCTGAGCTGGGAGCCTGGCTGGCACATACCAAGTACTCGACTGTTGGATTGATTTCAGCCAGATACCCTGAGGGCAAGTTATTTCCTGCTACTAGCCTTTCGCTTTTTAATGTTTAAGAGCACAGAGAGATGGGCACATTTTGGCTTTTCTTATTTTGATAACCTTTTCATGGTAAGACTTTTTAAAGTTTAATGCTGAAAAAAATCACAAGCAAAGAGGGTTAAAAATAGTCTTCTGGGCTGGGCGCGGTGGCTGAAGCCTGTAATCCCAGCACTTTGGGAGGCCGAGGCGGGTGGATCATGAGGTCAAGAGATCAAGACCATCCTGGTCAACATGGTGAAACCCCGTCTCTACCAAAAATACAAAAAATTAGCTGGGCACAGTGGCGCGTGCCTATAATCCCAGCTACTCAGGAGGCTGAGGCAGGAGAATTGCCTGAACCCAGGAGGCAGAGGTTGCAGTGAGCCGAGATCGTGCCACTGCACTCCAGCCTGGGTAACAAGAGCGAACCTCCGTCTCAAAAAAAAAAAAATAGTCTTCTGTCAGAGCCTGTAATAGAATTCATACTTGGCTTAAGCTGCTGGGCACCTTCCTTTCTTGGATGTCATATTAGCTTATCTACAGCAGAGTTTTTCCTGTTTTGTGTAATAAAGGAGCAATTATATGATTATTTTACAGACAAATTGTTACACTTTGAGTGTTAGAGGTTTAGAATGTTTGTACTTGATGGTATGGGAGGAATAAGATGTGATACACAACCAAAGAACTTTCTTCACTATGCTGCTGGTAGCCAGTACTATGGAGGATAATGTTGGTTAACATTTGTCCTAAATTTACTGTGCTAGTTACTCTTCTAAGTCCCTTACAGGTAATTTTTTTTTTTTTAATCAACAACCCTCCAAGGTAGTTTTTATTGTTGACCTAATTTTATGAATCAAGGAAATTAAGAGCCAGAGAAGTAAAGTAACTTGTCCACGATCACATGGCTTATAAGTGGTAGAACCAAAATTTGACCCCAGGTGTTGTGACTACATTGTCTCTCCATAAGCAGATTCAGCTCTTTTGACTGGATGCTGTTCCAGGGTCACTTCGTTAGAGAAGCCTTTGCTGACAGCTTTCCTCCTGTGCCCTCCTCCAAGACTGTCCATTGTTCTAGGACTTTGACTACCATCAAAAGGGTGGAGAGGGACTCCACAGGGATATGGCCGGAAAAGAGCTTTGAAAGCCAAGGAACAGCTCCAGTGGAAGCCGAAGGGGAGTGAGCCCAGGTTGTTGGAAAAACTGGCGCCAGGGGTGAGGCCATGAGGGGCCCTGGGTGTGACATTTAGGGAGGTGCTTGCTCTCCAGTACCCACTGCACTCTCGGGACACTGAACCCAGGTATGAAGGAGGAAAGAATGATAAGAAGAGAAGGTGGGAAGAAGTGCTTGGTTTTATTTGGTCCCTGCCTCCTGTAGAATTCACAGGGGATTTTGAAACTCATGTCTTAGTAAAAAATTGGAGTTTAGGTGCTGGCACACTAACCTACTGACTTATAGAAAGTCACTTTCTGACTGTGTGGGCAGGTGACAGAGCCCTGGCCCAGGGCCTCACTGAGGTTGTCACGTGAGTGAGCCATGTTTATTCATCCAGCAGCTTTCGAAGAGCTCTCACAGCAGGAGATTGTGCCGGCACCTGCCCAGTATTACTCTCTTCACCTGTGACACGAGGACAGTGATGCCCTTCCGTCCACTCCATCCTTCCAGAGGTATTCCTCCTGAGGCAAGAATGCAATAGAAAAGCAAAGCAGAATGCAGAAGACTCTGCACATTATCCGTAATACAGAAAAGAATGAAAATGAGGTAGCTGTCCAGTGGTGAGGGGAGGTTTGGCAGACTGTGGCACAGCACATGATGGTGGGTCATCACACACACAGATGTCAATCACAGAGGCTGGGTGAGAACATGAGCATATTCACAGTATCACACCAAGGGAGATACACAGTATGTAAAATTGCATGTATGTGGCATTTATAGTGCTATAAACATGTGATGATATGCATGTAGATGGGGAACACTAGAGTTGAAATGAGTTATGGGTGGTGGGACTGTTTTTCTTTAGGAAAATCCTTTATTATTGCTATAATTGCATTCCTGTGTTGATTAAAGTAATACATATGTGAGCACCTCCTAGCTATCAGGCTCTGAGAAGGTGCTTGGGTATAGCAGTGGACTGGACCACGGTCCCTGCCCCTGGGAGCCATGCTCAGTGAGCAATTCTTGAGCCCCCATCCCTTCTCAGCGCTCAAGGGCTGAAGGCAAATTCAGACTTTCTGGAATAAAATAGGGGGTTGGTCTTCTAGGTTCTCTGCAGGGCGCTTGTTGAGGCAGTCCCAGATTCTGCTGAGAAGTGGGGAAGTTTCCAGAGTTGCCACCTCCTCCTGAGGGTAGAGAGCTCAGGGGTAGAGCTGGCCTGGCACCGAGAGGGCTCCCCGAGTCTTGGCTGCTGGGACTTGAGCAATGCTGGGGCGCTGCTGGTGATCCCACCTTCCCAGAGAGCGCCCCTGCCCTTTTTACTGTGGTGCCCTTGGTATGAAGGGCCGTCCTGGGAAGGAGACTGCAGCTGTGGGCTCATCTCCTAGGTACCCAGCACTCACAGAGTCCACATTGCCTGTGATGTGCCCTGGGAAGCCTGTGGTTGGCTCAGAAGGACTGAAATGTTGGACAGCCGCAGATGGTTCCTGCTGTCCCTACTCTGAGAAAAGCCCTCTGGATGTTTGGATGATGGTGGTGAAGACGAGGACATTTGTAACTGTAGCACACATGGGAGGCCTGCCGTCTGTGTTCTGGGCTCTCAGATAGCACTGGGAATACCGTACCCCACTAGTCCCTCCATTACAGGAGACAGGTCCCAATCCAGACCCCAAGAGAGGGTTCTTGGGTCTCACATGAGAAAGAATTCGGGGCAAGTCCATAGAGTAAAGTGAAAGCAACTTTATTAGGAAAGTAAAGGAATGAAAGACTGGCCACTCCGTAGAGCAGCCCTGAGGACTGCTGGGTGCCCGTTTGTATGGTTATTTCTTGATGATATGCTAAACAAGGGGTAGATTATTCATGCCTCCCTTTTTAGACCATATAGGGTAACTTCCTGACGTAGCCGTGGCATCTGTGAAGTGTCATGGCGCTGGTGGGAGTGTAGCAGTGAGGACGACCGGAGGTCACTCTTGTAGCCATCTTGCTCTTGGTGGGTTTTTAGCCAGCTGCTTTGCTGCAACCTGTTTTATCAGCAAGGTCTTTACGATCTGTGTTTTGTGCTGAACTCCTATCTCATGCTGTGACCTAAAATGCCTAACCATCTGGGAATGCAGCCCAGTAGGTCTCAGCATTATTTTACCCAGCTCCTATTCAAGACGGAGTTGCTTTGGTTCACACACCTCTGACACCTCCAGCTGCCCTAGAAACACCGGAGTTTGGCTCTCACCTCCCATTGTACAGGGAGTAGGGAACTGAAGCCCAGAGAGGTGAGTTAGCCTCTTGAAGGTAAACCAGCAGTGACGGGCTGACATTTGAATTATAATACTACATGACGTATTTAGGTTTCCAAATATATATATACATATTTTAGGTAGAATTGACAAGTCAGAAAGATGAGTAGCTCCTGGCTTTGAATATTACCTGCTAAACAAATAAGTTTAAAAAGCGGCCGGGCGCGGTGGCTCAAGCCTGTAATCGCAGCACTTTGGGAGGCCGAGGCGGGTGGATCACGAGGTGAAGAGATTGAGACCATCCTGGTCAACATGATGAAACCCCGTCTTTACTAAAAATACAAAAAAATTAGCTGGGCACGGTGGCGCGTACCTGTAATCCCAGCTACTCAGGAGGCTGAGGCAGGAGAATTGCCTGAACCCAGGAGGCGGAGGTTGCGGTGAGCTGAGATCGCGCCATTGCACTCCAGCCTGGGTAACAAGAGCAAAACTCCGTCTCAAAAAAAAAAAAAAAAAAAGCATAGGTCTGGGCTTTAGGTCAGACATACATGGATTCGAGCCCTGGCTTGCCCTTTAGTAGCTGGGTGACTGGTATATTATGTAACTTCTCTGAAGGTCAGCTCCTCACTTAGAACGTGGAAGTTGTGGCATAGACCTCACTGGATATAAGAATTCCATATGTTAAGGCACCTAGCACAGTACCTGACACATACCATGTGCTCACTTGAATGCTGCTTCTGAAAATCTGCTAATCACTGGGGAAGCCGTATCTAAGAGTAATTCAATCGGAAATTCTGAGGTTAGGGCCTGCAAATTGCTTTTAAAACAAAAGGAAAATCCTCCGCAAATGGTTCTGGTGGGCTGCAGAGCTTGAGACTCTAGTCCAGTAGAAAAGTACTGACTGGAATTACGGAATGTAGTTTCTGCTCCTCACCTTGCTATAAACTAGCCTGGTCTTGCTGTCCCTAATCCTTATACTCCATCTCAGTAAAACAAGGAAGATGGACCTCTCTGAGGTCCTAACACTAAATAAAATAATTAAATAATCAGAGAGGAATTTTGTAGAACCTCACCTTTCTGATGGCTCAGAATGTTAACCAGACAAGACCTTATAGAGTTCCAAGGACTTGCTTTAAGAAGTCTAGGACCGGCCGGGCACGGTGGCTCAAGCCTGTAATCCCAGCACTTTGGGAGGCCGAGGTGGGTGGATCACGAGGTCAAGAAATCGAGACCATCCTGGTCAACACGGTGAAACCCCGTCTCTACTAAAAATACAAAAAATTAGCTGGGCATGGTGGCGCATGCCTGTAATCCCAGCTACTCAGGAGGCTGAGGCAGGAGAATTGCCTGAACCTAGGAGGCGGAGGTTGCAGTGAGCCGAGATCGCGCCGTTGCACTCCAGCCTGGGTAACAAGAGCAAAACTGCGTCTCAAAAAAAAAAAAAAAGTCTAGGACCTGGGTTTTTTTTAAAGCTGAAATTAGAGTTTTGAAAACATCTCTTTGGCAAAACAGGTATCTAAAGCGTTCACATTTTTTTCTGGGTAAAAAGCAGTGCGGTCCGAGCCTTCAACATTAGCTTCGTTGTCTGCAACCCTCTCATATGGAAAAACCCACACTTGCAGAAATCACTGAGGAGTCTATTCAGGCCCTGATTTCCACTGTCCTAACAGAAGCTGCCATGTCAGTCCGATGGAACGCTTGTTATGCAATGGGAAATGTATTTAAAAATCCCGGCCTTCCGTTAGGTAAGAAAGTTTCCCTTTTCTCCCTGGTGGAAAGCCTGTTGGGACAGCACACAGCAATCTACATTGTTGTTAGAGACATTTGTCACATGTTATTTACCATAGTATTAGGAAGAAATGGAGACATACTGAAAACAAGTCTAGGGGAACATTGAAATAACATCATTATTTATACAGTGGGATATATAATGGGATATTTTGTTGCCATTTAAAATTACTTACAGGAATTTGATAATCTGGAAAAATACTTCTGATGTTAAACAAACGAAAGCAGGTTCTAAATAATTTCCACAGAATGTTCACAATAGATGGATAGAAAAAAGACTGAAAGGAAATTGGCCTAATTATTAACAGCGATTGCCTCTGGATGAGTAGGATTTTTTCCGTTTTCATTTTCTCTATTGTCTGCAATAAGCATGTATTGTTTTAATAGTCAAGAAAAAAGAAAGGAAAAAACTGGAATGAGAGGGGATATAAACTGGAAATCCCCTATGAACTGTGTACAGAGTGGATGCCATTAATAAATGTAAGAGGGCATCTGTCTCTAATTCGTGGCATGCCATGTACCCTGAGATGTCATTCAGGACCAGCAGCTGTTTGGGTGTATGGATGGGAGCCTTCGAATCTCGCTCACTTTGAATGCCAGCATTTGCTTTATTGCCTCTCTCTCTCTCTCAGAAGATCTGAAACCTAAGGATGTGTTCCTGGAGAGGAGAGCATGCATCAAGCGAGGGGAGTCTGGCTCTGCACCCCTTTAATGCCCAGAGCGTCTAGGCAGAGCAGTCAGCTGGAGCCTGTGGAGAAGTAGCCTCCTGGCTGCTTCCACTGAGGGTGACCTTTGGGGCTGGAGCTCTTTGAGGTGGATGTCCACCTTCTGGAGAGCCAAGAGCGCCTTGAAACCAGGGCACCTCGGTGTTTGGCTCCTACCTGCCTTCCTGTCTGGCTCTTGCCCTCAGCCTTCTAGAGAAAGAGAAGTTGACCTGGAGAGAGGGGACTCCATGACCTGGAGGGAAAGGGAAGCTCCAAAGAGGCAGGAAGTTTGAGAACGAGAAAGCATCCAATAACAGAGCTATCAGGAGCCACATACGAAAAGGGAGCCAGAAACTGACAAAAGACTGTGACTGACAGGTCGGAATGTGAGAGCCTTGTAGCCCTAGCAGTGGCCCGTTGTCAATGGCAGTGGCATCCAACAAATGGGATGGGCCTGCTCACCTGTCTTCAGAGGCTGCAGAGAAGCAGGGAAGGGCTGCGAGAGTTAAGAGAAGCTGCATTCTACTCTGTCACCCATCTTGAGTAAGGACACCCCAAAATGCAGTGGGTAGCAGTAGCTCTGGTAAGGAGGAAAGCAGGCTGTTTCCTAGGGCCTACAGGAGTGGAGAAAAGATAGAAATATGGGCATCTTATCCTTGAAATGGTAAGTTTTCTTTCTCTTTGCAATAAAATGCACGACTTGCTGTGTGACCCAAGCAGTGTCTGGATGCTGCCGCGAGTGAGGAAATGATCCTTTCTGCTGCATGAACAGGGCTACCGCGTGTAGTGTGTGGTTTGCACGCTGCTCAGAAGTGTGCAGCTGACTGGTGGGGTTGCAGTCTCTGCTCTGCCACAAAGCCTTACCCCCATGGGACAGATTCCTCCCAGAAAAGAAGCCTTTTTCTGAGTCACCAAAGGCTCTATATTGGGTAGCAGAGGCTCTAAGCATGTGGCAGGCTGATGTGGGGAAAGAGGGAGGTTTGGGGATTGGCAGCTGGCTGCTTACTAGGATGCTAGTCAGTTTCCACCCTGATCTTACAGGATGATGGTGAGAGTGAAGTGAACACACAAAATGACTGTTGTGAGCACTAGTGTTTATGCTTCCTTCCATCCCTCTCCCTCTCACCCCACCTATTTCTAAGTTTGCATGTGTTTTAATGACTGTGGATTCTGTCTAGGGACAGCCCCATGGACCTCCCGGCCTACAGCGCCCTGACATCAGTTGTGACATCATGCAAGGACTTCAAAGTGTGCATCAGATCTACCACTGCCCTTTCCGTCCCGGGCAAGAGACAGCAGTATGGGTCTGTTGACCAGTATGCTAGGATTGGATCTGGAGCGCGTTGGTCACCGCCTTCCAGAAAGCGAAGACACCACAGCCTTTTTGGAATTCAAGTACTGTGCCAGCCTGTGGACCCAAATCTGCCAGGTACTCATTTACTTCCTGAGCTTGGACAGTGCCTCAGACTTGCTTTGTATCAGAGAAACCCTTGAACTGAATGGGAATATGCTGCAGTCCTATATCCTATAGTTTCTAAAGTAAGGAGCAGAGGGAGATGACACCAGAGCACCCCACAGCCCCCAGGAAAGAGACCAAATGGTCAGAATGGCCCTGAAGCGCATGGGCAGTGTCCAGGCACCGACGGGAGACACAGCCAGAAGGGCCATCATGGGCTTTGTAGAAGAGATCCTGGCCATTTGTTTTGACTCATCTGGATCACAAGGGGCACTCCCAGGGTTAACAAGTCGGTGAAGATCCCACCATGCTTTCTAGGTGTCGAAGGTGGCAATAGGAAGACCTGAGCTTGAGCATAAGATATGTGGGATTTCATCTTAGGGGCAGAAACAATCCATTCACTATTTATTTAGAATGACTTACCAGCGATTTAAATTTTCACAGAAGGCTCAGCCACCTTGGGAGTGGCTCCACAGCACTGACCATGGTCAGGCTTGTTGGAACCTCTGACCTGTGCATCCAGGAGCCGAGGAGTTGGGTTGTATTATGGGCCAAGCAGACGGGGGCTTTGAGGGCGTTTAGTTTCAGGAAAAAAAAAAAAGGCAGAAGGATTTAGGAGCTAGAATGTTGCATATTGTGTGTGTACTTTTGTAATAAACTAATGAAAAACAGTGTGTCCACAATCTCCTGTTGTTACCAAGCTGTATTTCTAGAAAGCTGCAAGGAGAGCCATGGTGCAGCTGGTTTGCAGTGGCACAGCTGCACAGGGTGCTGGGACGCTGACAGTTCCTCACGGTCGATAAGGAGCTGCTGCTCTGAGCTTCGGGAGTGGCCGTGCTCCCCCGCCCCACCATCTTCCTTGCCACAGCTCCCCATGATCCAGTAACTAGAGTTAATTTCCAGCAAGTAACCACAACATCGACCTCTACCCAGATTTCCTGATGCCCTTTCAGAAAAGGTGATCCCACACACTACATTTATGGTGGTTTTGCCACCTTTTAATTTGTGCCTTTAAGAAAAGGTCATTTGGTTAATTCAGTTGGTTACAAAAAGGGGTTTCAAATTATATTTTGATAATGCCCCAAATGTTATGAAAGTAACTTGTACTGAATACGTATATTTAAAGTTTACATTTCTCTCTTGAGCACCTACAATTTGTTGGAATTGATTTCAATTAGGAATTTAGGGATATAAAAAACCAATTAGTTTTCCATACATGTCTTCGATGTGAGACAATTAAGAAGGTACAAAAAATGGGTTTTGGTGATATTTAATCATTATATTTAGCTTAAAATAGATGCTTAAAGGCATGTGTCTTCCATTTTTCTCCTTTGCCTTTTAGCTGCTCTTTTCTTGCCTCTGATATGTTGTTGGCTGCTGAGAAACCTCTCTGGGCAGTGAAGGGGAAACAGTATTAAAGTTCACTAAAGGCTCAATTTTCCATTGATGGAATACCAGTTTCCACAGGATTAAGGCTGTAAGCACAGCAAAGACACCCATATTGAATGTTCCTTCTAAGTAAGCCAGGGGTCAAAGAAGGTAGTCTCAAGGGAAATGAGAAAATTAGAAAATGCTTTTAACTGAAGAAAAACAAAAATAAATCAAATGTGTAGATGCAGCTAAAGAAGAGCTTAGATGCTGGGCGCGGTGGCTCAAGCCTGTAATCCCAGCACTTTGGGAGGCCGAGGCAGGTGGATCACGAGGTCAAGAGATCGAGACCATCCTGGTCAACATGGTGAAACCCCGTCTCTACTAAAAATACAAAAAATTAGCTGGGCATGGTGGCGCGTGCCTGTGATCCCAGCTACTCAGGAGGCTGAGGCAGGAGAATTGCCTGAACCCAGAAGGTGGAGGTTGCGGTGAGCCGAGATCGCGCCATTGCACTCCAGCCTGGGTAACGAGCAAAATTCCGTCTCAAAAAAAAAGAAGAGCTTAGATGGAAATATATAGCATTTGATGCTTATTTTAGAAAAGAAGGAAGTCTCCAACAATCTAAACCTCAGCTTTAATCAACTAAAAAAAAGGCAAAACAAACCTAAAACAAGCAGAAGGAAGGAAATTTTGGTAAGTTAAAGAAGCCACCCTCAAAAGGTTACATATTGTATGATTCCATTTACATGACATTATGGAAAAGGCAAAGTACAGGGACAAAAAGCAATTCAGTTGGTGACCAGGGATTGGGATGGAACAAGGAAGCCACGACAGGGAAGTGTGATAGAGTTTTCCGGGAATCATGGAAGTGTTTGGAATCCTGATTGGGGTGGGGTTACAAAACTCAAAGAACAGTACACACCAAATGCTCTTTTCATTAAAATAATAATCTCTCTCTCCCTCCTCTCTCTCTCTCTCTCTCTCTCTCTCTCTCTCTCTCACACACACACACACACACACAGTCCTCTCTCTCTCTCTCTCTCTCTCTCTCTCTCCTCTCTCTCTCACCAGGTAGACTGTTCACCATTGCCAACAATATGCCAAGTATAATAAAACTAAGTATGTTTTTTGATTGAATTAAAACCATTCATTTCATTCGAAATGAACCACAGTACCCGAAAAATGGGGTCTAACTTAAGTTTAATTATAATGGGAATAAGTATTTACTGATTGCTCTTTAATTGCAAGTACTGCAAAAGATTCAGATGCATTATTCGAATGCATTTATGACTCTTAGATCATTGTGTTCTTTATAGTGGTATATTTTGTAGCTATTTTTATTTCTTGAAATTTCAAGTCTTTTTGATTCTTTTGGCAAACTCAAAGATCCCAGGTTGCACAGGTAAATAACAATGGAGTGGAGTAACCACCAGATGGAGACAGAGAACACAAAGTTATTCAGACACAAGGTTTTGAGAAGTTGTTTCCCAGGCTCAGGGGGCGCACCTGGATATGCGGCTGCTTCCATTAGGACACTGGTTCTCAAAGCTGGCTGCTCATTAAAATCACCTGGGACATTTAAACTACTGACGAACAGCCCCCTTCACCCCAGCCCTGAGTTTTGTGGTCTGGAGTATGGTCTTGCCACTAAGACTTAAAAGCTGCACAGGTGATTCCAGTTGCAGCCAAGTGTGAGAACCACTTCTTTCCAACACGCACCAGTGGACAGCCTCAGGCTGGCATGTTTCAGAATCATCTGGGGAACCTGTGAAAAACAGAGACTCAGGCTGTTGTAGTCTCCATTCTTTCGAGAACTAGAGTATTCTGAAATGATGACATACTAAACTTACAATAATTCAAAATATAATCAGTACTAAATCTGATACAAGGCCAGTTGTGGTGACTCACCCCTGTAATCCCAGCACTTTGGGAGGCCAAGGTGGGAGGACCACTTGAAGCCAGGAGTTCATTCAATACCAGCCTGGTCAACATAGCAAAACCCCATCTCTACAAAAGAAAAATTAAAAAATTAGCTGGGCATGGTGGCACACACCTGTAGTCCCAGCTACTCGGAAGGCTGAGATGGGAGGATCGCTTGACTCCAAGAGGTCGAGTCTGCAGTGAGCTGAGATTGTGCCACTGCACCCCAGCCTGGGTGACAGAGT
Organism: Saimiri boliviensis; assembly: GCF_048565385.1. Taxonomy (NCBI): domain Eukaryota; kingdom Metazoa; phylum Chordata; class Mammalia; order Primates; family Cebidae; genus Saimiri; species Saimiri boliviensis. The sequence continues at coordinate 18,798,370 of NC_133465.1, forward strand.
GAGACCCCGTCTCAATAAACAAATCAGATGTGGTCTCATATGAGATTCTTTTCCAAACTGGGCAAGCAGGTTTCCTCCACATTGGCTGGCAGGTGCCCCAAGTGTTTCTAAAGCCATGTTTGGCTGTTCCATTTTGGGACGTTAGGATAAAAGTCGGCCACTCAGCGCAGTGGATTCCCAGCCTTCATGTAGTCTACTCCTGAAATGTGTTTTCACTCTCTTTTACCAAAGTGTTAAATTATTTTTTATTTCTTTTTTAATCTGATTATTTTTTTGTAGAGATGGGAGTCTTGCTGTGTTGCCCAAGTTTGTCTCAAACTCCTGCTCTCAAGCCATCCTCCTGCTTCAGTCTCTCAAATTGCTGGGATTGTAGGTGTGAGGCACTGTGCCCCAACCAAATTATTTTAGTATTACAGCCATTATAGATTAGGTTTCTAAATCACATTTGTTGTTTTTCCATATCATAATAGTAATGAATCTTCACTGCGGAACTTTTTGAAGAAACAAAACAAGACACATATGTAAGAAAAAATTACCGGCCGGGCGCTGTGGCTCAAGCCTGTAATCCCAGCACTTTGGGAGGCCGAGGCGGGTGGATCACGAGGTCGAGAGATCGAGACCATCCTGGTCAACATGGTGAAACCCCGTCTCTACTAAAAATACAAAAATTAGCCAGGCATGGGTGGTAGGAGCCTGTAATCCCAGCTACTCAGGAGGCTGAGGCAGGAGAATCACTTGAACTCAGGAGGTGGAGGTTGCAGTGAGCTGAGATTGCACCACTGCACTTCAGGCTGGGCAAAAGAGCAAGACTCCATCTCACTAAATTAATAAATAAAATAGAAATACAATGCATTAAAATTTGTGAGGTATCATTAAAGTAGTGGCAGTTATTAAGCAGTTATTTCACCAAGGAAGATGTACACATGACCAATAAGCACATGAAAAGATGCTCAATATAATTAGTCCAAGGAAATGCAAATTTAAACCACAGTGTAATGGCACTTCACACTTACTAGGAGGATTAAAATTAAAGAGACTGGGCCAGCGTGGTGGCTCACGCCTATAATCCCAGCACTTTGGGAGGCCAAGGCAGGCAGATCACCTGAGGTCAGGAGTTTGTGACCAGCCTGGCCAGCGTGGTGAAACCCTGTCTCTACTGAAAATACAAAAATTAGCTGGGGCACGGTGGCAGATGCCTGTAATTCCAGCTACTTGGGAGGCTGAGGCAGGAGAATCGCTTGAACCAGGGAGACGGAGGTTGCAGATTGTGCCACTGCACTCCAGCCTGGGTGACAGAGTGAGACTCCATCTCAAAAAATAAAAATAAATTAAAAAAGAGACCGACCATGTGTGGAGGAACTGGAACTCTCACACATAGCTGGTGGGGATGAGAAATTAATTGTGCAAACACACTTTAGAAAACATTTGTGTGGTTTCTTACAAAGTTGAAACATATACCTACTGTATGAGCTGGCTATTCTACTCCTGGATATGTACCCAAAAGGAAAAAAGGTATGTTTATATAGAGACTTGTACATGGGTGTTCTTAGAAGCTTCATTTGTAAGAGCCAAAAGGTAGATCAACCCAAGCTCCATCAACAAATTGTGATACATCCATATAATACAATACTATTTTTTTGGTTTTTGAGATGAAGTCTCTCTCTGTAGCCCAGGCTGGAATGCAGCGGCACCATCTCTGCTCACTGCAACCTCCACTTCCCAGGTTCAAGTGATTCTCCTGACTCAGCCTCCCTAGTAGCTGGGAATACAGACACATGCTACCACGCCCAGCTAATTTTTGTATTTTTAGTAGAGACAGGGTTTCACCATGTTGGCCAGGATGGTCTTGATCTCCTGACCTCGTGATCTACCCACCTCGGCCTCCCAAAGTGCTGGAATTACAGGCGTGAGCCACTGAGCCCAGCCTTAAGGCTATTGAAAAATAAAAAAGGGACAGGCAGCTGGGCACGGTGGCTCATGCCTGTAATCCCAGCACTTTGGGAAGCCAAGGTGGATGGATCACGAGGTCAAGAGATCGAGACCATCTTGGCCAACTTGGTGAAACTTCGTCTCTACTAATATTAAGAAAAAAGAAAAAAGAAAAATTAGGCCTGGTGGTGCATGCCTGTAGTCCCAGCTACTTGGGAGGCTGAGGCAGAGGAATTGCTTGAACCCAGGAGGCAGAGGTTGCAGTGAACCAAGATTGTGCCACTATACTGCAGGCTGGGGACAGAGGGAATAAGACTCCATCTCAAAAAAAAAAAAAAAAAAAAAAAAAAAAATGAAAAGGCAGCCAGGCATGGTGGTTGCTCACGCTTGTAATCCTAACACTTTGGGAGGCTGAGGTGAGTGGATTATTTGAGGTCAGGAGTTTGAGACCAGCCTGGCCAACATGGTGAAGCCCCACCTCCACTAAAAATACAAAAATTAGCCAGGGAGGGTGGCAAGTACCTGTAATCTCAGCTACTCAGGAGGCTGAGGCAGGAGAATCCCTTGGACCCAGGAGGTGGAGGTTGAGTGAGCTGAGATTGCACAACTGCACTCCAGACTGAGTGACAGAGCAAGACTCTGTCTCAAAAAAAAAAAAAAAAAAAAAAAAGAGAGAGAACAGGCTAGGCACAGTGGCTCAAACCTGTGATCCCAGCATTTTGGGAGGTTGAGGCAGGAGGATTGCTTGAGCCTGGGAGCTCAAGTTTGCAGTGAGCTCTGATCATACCACTGCACTCCGGCCTGGGTGACAGAGCAAGACCCTGTCTCTAAAGAAAATAAAAAAGAAACAGCCAGGTGCAGTGGCTCACACCTATAATTCCAGCCCTTTGGGAGGCTGGGGTGGGTGGATCATAAGGTCAGGAGATCAAGACCATCCTGGCTAACACTGTGAAACCCCATCTCTACTAAAAATACAAAAAATAATCTGGATGTGGTGACACATGCCTGTAGTCCCAGCTACTCAGGAGGCTGAGGCAGGAGGCAGAGGAGCCCAGGAGGCGGAGGTTGCAGTGAGCCAAGATCTCACCGCTGCACTCCAGCCTGGGCGACAGAGTGAGACTCCATCTCAAAAAATAAAAAAAGAAAGAAAGAAAAGAAAAAAGAAACAAACTAAGGACAAATGAAGAACATCTATGAGTCTTAAGTTAATTATGGTAAATGAAATAAACCAGATAAAAAAGAGTAACTACAACATAATTCAATTTCTATACATTTCTAGAAAATGTTAACTAATCTATAGTGACTGAAAGCAGATGGGGGAGGAGAGGGATTTGCAAATGGGCTCAGAGAAACTTTGGGGAGCAATGAATATATTCACTACCTTGATTGAGGAGATGGTTTAACAGTGTGCACATAAGTCAAAAGGGATCACATTTTATCGACAATTTCAAATTTCTATCAAACTTTAAATGTATGCATTTTTCTGTAGGTCAATTATACCTCAATTTAAATACAGAATTCAGGCCAGGCGCAGTGGCTTACTTTGGGAGGCTAAAGCAGGCGAATCACCTGAGGTCAGGAGTTAGAAACCAGCCTGGCCAACATGGTGAAATCCCATCTCTACTAAAAATACAAAAATTAGCTGAGCAGGATGGTGCACACCTGTAATCCCAGCTACCTGGGAGGTTGCACTCCAGCTGGGCAACAGAACAAGACTCTGTCAGAAAAAAATTAAATAAATAAAAAATAAAAATAAGCCAAGTATGGTGGCTCATGCCTGTAATCCTAGCACTTTGGGAGGCTGAGGCGGGCACACTGCCTGAGCTCAGGAGTTCGAGACCAGCCTGGGCAACATGGTGAAACCCTGTCTCTACTAAAATGCAAAAAGTTAGCTGGGCATGGTGGTGGGTGCCTGTAATCCCAGCTACTCAGGAGGCTGAGGCAGGAGAATTGCTTGAACCCAAGAGGTGGAAGTTGCAGTGATCCAAGATCGCACCACTGCAGTCCAGCCTGGGAGACAAACTAAGACTCTGTCTCAAAATAAATAAATAAATTAATTAATAAAAATAAAAATAAAAACAGAATTCAGCCAGGTGTGGTAGCTCATTCCTGTAATTTTAGCACTTTGGGAGGCTGAGGTGGGAGCATTGCTTGAGTCCAGGAGTTTGAGACCAGCCTGGGCAACACAGGAGAACCCACTCTTACAAAAGAAATTTTTTACAATTAGCCAGGTGTAGTGGTGTGTGCCTGTAGCACTAGATACTTGGAAGTCTGAGGAGGTCAAGGCTGTAGTGAGGCATGATGGCACCGCTGCACTCCAGCCAAGGCAGCAGAGTGAGACCCTGTTTCTAAAAACCAAGGAAACAAACAAAAAAACCTCAAAAGTTTTTTTGTTTGTGTTTTATTGAGACAGAGTCTCGCTCTGTTGCTCAGGCTGGAGTGTAGTGGCACAATCTCAGCTCACTGCAACCTCTGCCTTCCCAGGTTCAAGTGATTCTTCTGCCTCAGCCTCCTGAGCAGCTAGGATTACAAGCGCATGCCACCACACCCAGCTAATTTTTTTGTATTTTTAGTAGAGACAGGGTTTCACTGTACTGGCCAGCTGGTCTCAAACTCCTGACCTCATGATCCACCCACCTGACCCTCCCAAAGTGCTGAGATTACAGGCGTGAGCCACCGCACCTGCCCAAAAAAAACCTCAAAAGTTTTATCTGAGAAACAGAAAGAAAAAACGACAAGTGAAATTGAGACAATGTTCAGATTGCTACATTGCCAAATCCATCTTTTCCTGAACCTGCAGTCCCTGCATCCAGCTTGCCAGTGGCATGGGCTGGTAAATTCCCCTTCTGATTAAACCAGTCTAAATTGCGCTTTCTGCCACTTGCAACTGAGAGTCCTGTTTAGTACAGTCCAAACCTCTGAGAGGTTGAGATGGAGGCTAGAATGGAAGTCGTGTGTGGGTGCAGGGAATCAGAGGCTTCACATATCTTAAAGGTAGAAGTGGCAGGAAAGGATAGCAGATCCTCCAGACCAGGCGTCCCCAAACTACAGCCCATGGGCCACATGCGGCCCCCTGAGGCAATTTATCCGGCCCCCCGCCGCACTTCAGGAAGGGGCACCTCTTTCATTGGTGGTCAGTGAGAGGAGCACAGTATGTGGCAGCCCTCCAACGGTCTGAGGGACAGTGAGCTGGCCCCCTGTGTAAAAAGTTTGGGGACGCCTGCTCCAGACAATATGGAAAAGGGTGCTTCCTTGGCCTCCCAGGATGCACCAGTGTTGTTGGCCTGTGAAGGATGTGTGTGGGAAATAGAAAAGTTCTTCTTTAAAGTTTCCTTTCTCATTAAAGAGTAAATCATAAGTGTGCTAATAACTCTTTATTAAGCCCTATCCTACGTAGCTGTTAGACATACAGTGCTTATAGGCACATAGTATATTCTATGTCCTTGTACTTTAACCAAAATATCTGTGCTGGATGTACTCACAGGCATGTCCCAGCTCGCCATTGCTTTTACCTGTTTAGAAAAGATTTAAGTTAGCGGGCGCGGTGGCTCATGCCTGTAATCCCAGCACTTTGAGAGGCCGAGGCTGGTGGATCACAAAATCAGGAGATCAAGACCATCCTGGCTGATATGGCAAAACCCTGTCTCTACTAAAAATACAAAAAAATTAGCCGGGTGTGGTGGACACCTGTAGTGCCAGCTACTTGGGAGGCTGAGGCAGGAGAATTGCTTGGTCCCGGGAGGCAGAGGTTGCAGTGAACCAAGATCACACCACTGAACTCCAGCCTAGGCGACAGAGTGAGACTTCGTCTCAAAAAAAAAAAAAAAAAAAAAAAAAGAAAAAGAAAAAGAAAAAGAAAAGGTTTAAGTTGTTAGCCAATCAGGTTTTAGTTTAGATTGGGAGGTCTGGCTCCAACCAACTGAAACAGACACAGCAGTAAGTACTCAGACACAGCAGTAAGTACAACCCCAAATGCATAAGAGATAAATATGTTTGCTTTTCCTTTATTCAACGTACTCTTGTGGCAAGATGGCTAGTGAGGGTACCTTTCCTGCAGTACAGGAAGTTAAAAAAAAAAAAGTAAAAATTGCTTTGCTGAGAGATCCTTTGTCTCAGTGCTAATATTTTTTTCTTGCAGCACTGAGCATCTGTTTCCAACAACATGGATACCTCCTTGGTGCCACATGGTGTCACGAAAAGAGGTTTGGGGAGGGATGCTGGCAACATTGTCCTCCCTCTACCACTAGTTGCTGTGAGACCTTGGGTAAGTTGCAGTTTCTGCAGCCTTGAATGACTCAACAGTCATAGGAAGGGGTTGATAAATGGCTTTGGACACGTGCATCCATCCTCCTAAGAAGCAGATTCTGCATGTGGCTGTGTACGGAAACATGGACCTGCTAAGCTAATGGAAGAACGATTGTGAATATATCTGGGCATATGGCCGTTTGTGGGGAATGATTACAAGATTGTGGGGCGTATCTTTGTGTTCTTTTTCTCATCCTCTCAGCCCTTACAGTCAATAGGCCCTAGCTGCTATGGAGGGTCGCTACTGTCCCATGAACTGAAATTGAATACTTTTCCTATCCCCACATTTCCCAATTGCGCAATACATATACTGAATAAAAGCTCAGGGCCTGGAGGCCAGACACGGTGGCTCACACCTGTAATCCCAGTACTCTGGGAGGCTGAGGTGAGCACATCACTTGACCATGTGGTTCAAGACCACCCTTGGTTGTGAGCCACAGTGCTCTAGTCTGGGCAACAGAGTGAGACTACATCTCAAAAAAAAAAAAAAAAAAAAAAAGCTCCGGGCCTGGCGTCAGACAGACATAGGCTTGAATCCTAGTGCTGCCAATACCTAGCTATGTATCTTTGGCCAAATTCCTTAATCTTTCTGAGCATCAGTTTCTGAATGATGGGAGATAAACATTACATCAGATGACAGGCTAGGTTATGTTGCAATATCAACGCCAAAATCTCAGTGGCTTAACAATAGTTTATTTCTCATTCATTGAGGTAGGCATCCTCTAAAATGGCTCCCAGAATCACTTGAACCTGGGAGGCAGAGGTTGCAGTAAGCCAAGATTGCACCACTGCACTCCAGCCTGGGTGACAGTGAGACTGAGTCTCGAAATAAATAAATTAATTAATTAAATTAAAAATAAAATAAAATGGCTCCCAATAAGCCCTGCCTCATGACATGCTTTTGAAACACCCCTGCTTTTAATTATCAGCTACACCAACGCACCTCCAATGGATACACTATGGCAAAAGGGATGGGACATCAATTCCAAGATTAGGTTACAAAAAGACTATGGCTTTAGCATTAATTCTCTTCCCTTGCCCAACCCCTTCTTTATCCTCCTCCCCCTCCTGTCTCTCCCCTCCTCTCCCCTCCTCTTTTCTCTCTCTCTGAGAGTCCAACTGCCGCATGGAGAATCCACATGTGGAGAATCCAGCTGCCTTATGGGGAGGCCTACCTGGCAAGCAACTAAGCAAGGTCCCTGGCCAACAGCCAGCAAGCAACTGAGGTCCTCAGTCAAATAGCCCATGAGTAGCTGAATCCTTCCAGCAACCATGTAAATGAACTTGGAAACAGACTATTCCCAGTTGAGCTTTCTGATGAGACCATAGCCCTAGATAATACCCAATTGCTGCCTTGTGTGAGACCTTGAGGCAGAGGCACCCAGCTAAGCCACAGTAGAATTCAACATAACAATTTTTTTTTACACACACACACACACACACACACACACACATACACATTTCCAGTGTGGGTTCAGAAGGTTGGTTGGTGGCTTGCCCATCCAGTCCTGGTGCCCTGACACTTAAAGCTGTCACCCAAAAGTGAAACATGCCACTTCTACTTGTGTTTCAGTGGCCAAATAAATTCACATAGTGGTATCAAAATTCAAGGAGAGTGAAAGGAAAATACATTCGGGTTTATTTCTATAATCACATCTCTTTCAGTCACTTGTTTTTGAGAGGAAAGAGAAGGGTGGAATTACTTTTAGCTGTTTTGAAATGAGTGTTATTTGCATGCTGGCTCATCTGGAGGCCACAGACCCAATGCTCTCAGAATTTAGCATCCTCAGAACTACCTGCAGGCTTGTTAAACTCAGATTGCTGGGAATCACTCTCAAAGTTCTTTTTTTTTTTTTTTTTCGAGACAGGGTCTTGCTCTGTTGCCAGGCGCCAGGCTGAAGTGCAGTGGCGTGATGTGATCTCAGCTCATTGCATCTTGCCACCTGGGTTCAAGCAATTCTCCTGCTTCAGCCTCCCTAGTAGTTAGGACTACAGGCACGTGCCACCATGCCCAGCTAATTTTTGTATTTTAGTAGAGATGAAGTTTCACATGTTGGCCAGGATGGTCTCGATTTCTTGACCTTGTGATCTACCCATCTCAGCCTCCCAAAGTGCTGGGATTACAGGTGTGAGCCACTGTGCCCAGTGCCTCTTTTGTATTTTTATTTTTATTTTGAGACAGGGTCTCACTCTCTCACTCAGACTGGAGTGCAGTGGTGCAATCTCAGCTCACTGCAACATCCGCCTCCCAGGCTCAAGCGATTCTCCCGCCTTAGCCTCCTGAGTAGCTGGGATTACAGACATGCATCACCATGCCCAGCTAATTGTATTTTTAGTAGAGACCAGGTTTCACCATATTGGCTAGGCTGGTCTCGAACTCCTGACCTCAAATGATCCACCTGCTTCGCCCTCCCAAAGTGCTGGGATTACAGGCGTGAGCCGCAGCGCCCAGCTTCAGAGCTCTTGATATAGGAAGTTCTACAGTGGGGTCCAAGAATGTGCATTTCCAAGAAGTTCCTAAATGACGCTGATGCTGCTGATTGGTGGAGCAACACTTGGAGAGCAGTTGCCAAAATCTAAATAAGCAATAATAAATAAATAAATAGCCGGGCACGGTGGCTCAAGCCTGTAATCCCAGCACTTTGGGAGGCCGAGGCGGGTGGATCACAAGGTCGAGAGATCGAGACCATCCTGGTCAACATGGTGAAACCCCGTCTCTACTAAAAATACAAAAAAATTAGCTGGGCATGGTGGCACGTGCCTGTAATCCCAGCTACTCAGGAGGCTGAGGCAGGAGAATTGCCTGAGCCCAGGAGGCGGAGGTTGCGGTGAGCCGAGATAGCGCCATTGCACTCCAGCCTGGGTAACAAGAGCGAAACTCCGTCTCAAAAATAAATAAATAAATAAATAAAATAAATAAATAAGAATCAAAGTATTATTAGTAGCTGTGGCGACTTTGAATTATTATAGTGCTTTACTTATCTTCAACATTTTTTGCTTTCACTAAAATCCATGTATCTCCACGGAAATGTGTCCTATAAGTCAAATGTCTGTCTTGTGTGTTGCAAGTGATCAAAGATTAAGAACCAATTGCTTCCATAGAACATTCAGGAGCGTTTCCATCTTAGAGTACAAGTGCTGCAGTCATCTAAACATGTCTCAAGTTCACCAATTTACCCTGGTGAATTTATCTGTGCTTTCGAGAGTATCATTATTTATTTTAAAGAAACAGGGTTTCACTCTGTCACCCAGGCTGGGGTGCAGTGGTGAGACCATAGCTCAATGTAGCCCAAATTCCTGGGCTCAAGCATTCCTCCCACTTCAGCCTCCAGAGTAGCTGAGACAACAGGCATGTACCACCACACCCAGCTAGTTTTTAAATATTTTTTTTTTTTGTAGAGACAAAGTCATGCTCTGTTGTCTAGGCTGGTCTCAAACTCCTGGCAAGAGTACAATTATTAGCATTCAAGGTATAATTATCTGAGGTATAACTATTACTATTATATTTTATGTTGACTATTGCAATAGCTTCCTAACTGGCTCTCAAGTTAGCCACATGAAGCCAGATGAATCTTTTTAAAATGCATTTTGTTTGAGGCAGAGGTTCACTCTTATTGCCCAGGCTGGAATGCAATAGCATGATCTTGGCTCACCGAAAACTCCACCTCCTGGGTTCAAGTGATTCTCCTGCCTCAGCCTCCCAAGTAGCTGGGATTGCAGGCATGCGCCACCAAGCCCAGCTAATTTTTTAGTAGAGATGGGTTTTCTCCATGTTGGTCAGGCTGGTCTCAAATTCCCGACCTCAGGTGATCTGCCCGCCTCAGCATCCAAAAGTACTGGCATTACAGGCGTGAGTCACCGAACTTGGCAGTCATTCATTCATTCATTCTTTGAGAGTGAGTCTCCTTCTGTTACCCAGGCTGGAGTGCAACGGCCCGATCTTGGCTCACTGAAACCTCCACCTCCTAGGTTCAAGTGATTTTCCTGCTTCAGCCTCCCAAGTAGCTGGGATTATAGGCATGCGCCACCATGCCCAGCTATTTTTTGTATTTTTAGTAGAGGTGGAGGAGAGGGGGGTTTCACCTTATTGGCCAGGCTGGTCTAGAACTTCTGACCTTGTGATCCGCCCACCTCAGCCTCTCAAAGTGCTGGGATTACAGGCATGAGCCACCGAGCCTGGCCTTAAAATGCAAATTTGATCCTGCCACCCACTTGCATAAAACTCTCGGAGGCTCAGGTGGAAGAATCTTCTCAGGAAAAACTCCACTACCTTTAACAGTCCTACTTGACCTGGCCCCCACCCACCTTACAAACCACTCCCTTCCTACCACAAGGATGTTATTTTAGTTCTTGATTCCCAACTAGCATGCTCCTTTCACATGCAGGATCTTAGCACCGTGCTGTCCTCTCACTCAGAAATAGTTCTTCACCCTTATCTTATTAACTCTTCCTCTTTCTTCAGAGCTCAGTTTATGCCATTTCCTCAAGAAAGCCTTCCCTGTTTCTCCCAGGCCAGGTCAATCTCCCCTGCGACATGCTTTTATAGAACCATATTCCATTCCTTCAGAACACTAACTCCCCCTTTTTTTTCTAGGGTGTTATCTGCAGGAGAGAAGGACTGAGACTGTTTTTGTTTTTATTGTACTTTAAGTTCTGGGGTACATGTGCAGAACGTGCAGGTTTGTTACACAGCTACACATATGCCATGGTGGTTGGCTGCATCCATCATCCTGTCATCTACATTAGGTGTAGATGCTATCCCTCCCCTAGCTCCCCACCCCTGACAGTCCCCCGTGTGTAATGTTCCCCTCCCTGTGTCCATGTGGTCTCACTGTTCTCCCACTAATGAGTGAGAACATGCGGTTTGCTTTTCTGTTCTTGTGTCAGTTTGCTGAGAATGATGATTTCCAGCTTCATCCATGTCCCTGCAGGTGAGGCTTCCAGGTAGCAGGATTCAGACAGAATAGATTGTAAATATTTCTTATCAGTCTTGAGTCTACTAGTCTTTTTTTTTTTTTTTTTTTTTTTTTTTTTTGAGACGGAGTTTCGCTCTTGTTACCCAGGCTGGAGTGCAATGGCGTGATCTCGGCTCACCGCAACCTCCGCCTCCTGGGTTCAGGCAATTCTCCTGCCTCAGCCTCCTGAGTAGCTGGGATTACAGGCACGCGCCACCACGCCCAGCTAATTTTTAGTATTTTTAGTAGAGACGGGGTTTCACCATGTTGACCGGGATGGTCTCGATCTCTCGACCTCGTGATCCACCCGCCTCGGCCTCCCAAAGTGCTGGGATTACAGGCTTGAGCCACCGCGCCCGGCCGAGTCTACTCGTCTTAAAGTCTCTGAGTTGATGTCTGTTGAGGCATGTCTGACTACCACTTCCCACCATGGCCTGAACTAGTTTTTCAGGATAAATTGGAATGTCCTTGGCGTAGGAGAGGGTCCACCAGTCAGCTGGGGTGCTTAGACTTTTGTTTTTGGTTTACAGATATGATATGGACTATGGAGACACATTTCTGTAACAGAGTAGAAGTAGCAACATAAGAAGAACAAAGTGCTTTAGGGGACAAGCGGAGGCGGGAGAGATCAATCCCAGATGGGGAAAATCAATTCACTTTTTGTGTGTGGTGTTGCTTTTTTTTTTTTTTTTTTTGAGACAGAGTCTCTGTCACCCAGGCTGGAGTGCAGTGGCACGATCTTGGCTCACTGCAACCTCCGCCTCCCAGATTCAAGCAATTCTCCTGCTTCGGCCTCCCAAATGCTGGGACTACAGGTGCACGCCACCACGCCCAGCTAATTTTTTGTATTTTTAGTAGAGACGGGGTTTCACCATGTTAGCCAGGATGGTATCAATCTCCTGACCTCGTGATCCGCCCGCCTCGCCCTCCCACAATGCTGGGATTACAGGCATGACCACCGCGCCCGGCCCCATTCAAAGTACATCTTGAAGGAATAACTATAGTTCTCCCTAGCGCCGTCCTAACTGTTTTATGCGGTTAAGGACACTGAGATTTTACAAATGGGGAAAACGACGCACACGACGGTCAAGTGACTTGCTCAAAGTCACACAGCTACTAAGTGGTAGAAAAGGGAGTTGAACCCAGGCTGCTTGGCTCCAGGGCCTAAAATCACGGGGAAAACTTCATGGGAGACGTGGCAATGAAGTCGTGCCTCATTGAAGCATCTGTCCAGGTGGAAAACCGCAGGGCCTCTCTAGCAAAATCCAGACCGGAAAATACTTGCCTAGTTGTAAGTTTCGTTCCTTTCTATACCCACTAACCCCAATCTAACGTGCGGAAGGATTTCACAAGCCCACTGAGTGAAGAAGTCGGGGACGACGGACGCCAATTTCCGGTTACAGCGAATTGCGGCAGTTTCCATGGAAACACCAACGTGTTGGCAGCTAGGTGGATTCTCGCGGTGCTTGAAGCACCGGAAGTGACGTCGCCGCTCGCGAGGACCTCAGGTGGATCGCCGCGGCCCCTCCTCCTAGAGCGGCAGTCTTTTCCCGCGCGTGCTGCTTTCGCCGCTCGAGTCGCTCGGGGGAAAACATGGCGTCTGCCCTGGAGCAGTTCGTGAACAGTGTCCGACAGCTCTCGGCTCAAGGTGAGGCCCTAGGCCACCGGGCTGGGCCTGGGCGGATACCGGGGACGGGCCTGCATCCTCAGCGCCAGCACGGATGACTGGGACCGCCCTTTTAGCTTTGAGCCTCTTCTCCGGGGCCAGGATCAGGGTTGCAGCGTTTAGATCAGGGCAGGATCGAGCGCGGCCGAGTGTAGGCAGCCTCCTTGCACTCCGTGGTCCTCGCCGGCCGGTCTCCCCTCCCTCGGGCCGCCAGGAGCTCCCCCCCCCGTCCCGGCCTGGGCCCCTTCCACCGGGCGCTTTGCTTGACAGTTTGGGGGCGTGACTTCCGCCAGAGGCCTTCTCGGGCAACTATTGGTCCCTTTTGTCTCTCTTGCCTTCGGTGATTGGCGCACCGCCATGTCAGTTTCCCCGCCGCCTGCTGTCTAGGCCGCTGGGAGCTGGCGGGAGGCGAGTCTGTTCTGGGTGCCTTGGCTCCGCGGCTCGTCTTGGCCGGCTCATCCTCTGCCAGGTGGCGCGCGCTCGGGAACCCGTGCGCCTATTTTTGTCCTGCAAAATACTGCGGAAGCTCTTGCTCGTAGGACCCCCTTTTTTTTCTTTCTTTTCTTTTGATACAGAGTCTCTTGCTCTGTCGCCCAGGCTGGAGTGCAGTGGAGCGATCTCGACTCACTGCAGCCTCCGCCTCCCGGTTTCAAGCGATTCTCCTGCCTCAGCCTCCCGGGTAGCTGATATTACAGGCGCCCACCACCTCGCACCGTTATAATTTTTTTTTTGTATTTTTGATAGAGATGGGGTTTCACTATGTTGGCCAGGCTGGTTTTGAACACCTTACCTCAAGTAATCCGCCCACCTCGGCCTCCCAAAGTGTTGGGATTACAGGCGTGAGCCATCGCGCCGGGCCAGGACTCCATTTCTAGGGTTAGAACTGTGATGATTTTGCTCTCACTTTCCAGGTTGTTTGGTTCATTCATCGCATGTGAATATACCGAATTCTGGACTCGAAATTAGAATAACTAGATGCTGGCTGTGAAGGCCCCTTTAACTATCCCATGCATCAGTTTCTTTGTCTGCAAAATAAGTACCTACTTAATACAGAGATGGGAAGATTAAATGAGAGTGTCTGTCATAAGGGGGGGCAATAAATACAGCTGCAAATTATTGTTACCGTCATTCATTGTAAAGTTTTAGGAACTGCGTGACCTTGGACAAGTCGCCTTTAATCTCTGAGTCTTTTGTGTCTCCATTATAAAAATGGAGGGGTGCTTTTACCTCACTGGTGTAAGGCATATGATCTGATATGGACCTGCAGTTAATAAATAACGGTTCTTCCTCATTTTCCTTTTTATTAAAAGAAATTAGGTTCACAGGGAAGACACAGACTTGCATTTTCTATGAATAAAGGAACCACTGGTTTGTTAATTTATGCCACAAATACGTAGTTTTCTCTTTCCTGTGGGGTAGTATAGTTAGAAGCTTCAGGTTGAAACCCCTTCTCCTTCGCTGCTTGTGCGAGACACTTAATTTCTCTGGGCCAGTCTTCTGATTTACAAAACAGAACTAGGACTTTTGTGAGCATCAAGTTGTAGGATACTATAGGAACAGTGCTGGACAGAGATCAGTATGATAACTTTCATTGCTGTCAGCTACTTCATTGCCTCACACTCACTGCACAGAAAATCTTTTGAGTTTCAGGCAGGGCACGGTGACACACTCCTGTAATCCCAAACACTTTGGGAGGCTGAGGGGGGCGGATCATCTTAGGTCAGGAGTTCGAGACCAGTGTAGCCAACATGTCGAAACACCGTCTCTACTCAAAATACAAAAAATAGCTGGGTCTGGTGGCAGGCACTTGTAATCCTAGCTACTCAGGAGGCTGAGGCAGGAGAATCACTTGAACCTGGGAAGTGGAAGTTGCAGTGAGCCAAAATCATGTCATTGCACTCCAGCCTAGGCAACAAGATCAAAACTCTGTCCCCCCAAAAATAAATAAAAGTAAAAAAGAAAAAAATCTTTGAGTTTGTTTTCTCTGGTTTTCTTCAGAATTTTCTAATGTAAACCTCAAGAGAATATTATAAATGCAGGTTTTTCTAATTAGAATTTCATTGGCTGCATCTCTGGTTGGACTGATTTCAAACGCACCCTATGGCACTTACCCTTTTTTTTTTGACTCTGCCCTTGGCCCTGCACTAATATTAGTTATCTAAAAATTTCAGTGACCCAGCTTTTATTTCAGTCTCAACTTGGCACTGATTATTAACCAGTAGAGAACTAATGGATTGCAATGCTTATTTCTGGGTGTTACAAATTATTGTTAATATATTTAGAGTAATGGATTAAAAAGGCAAATTATTTAACTGGAAGAACTTACTTCATACCTACCAGTGAGATCTGTAATAAAATTATGATGAGTCGGTATTTCCCAGTTAAATCTGTGTGATCTCAAGAGGTGATACCTAGTAAGATCACAGCTGTTTTATTCTTGTCTTGCCATGCATGTATAATAATGATATATTTCCTTTGCTTTCAGTAAAACGTATCAAATTTAAAAGTATTATCGGAGCACCAGAAATTAAATTTAAAAAAGTACCTGGCTATAGTCACTTATATTTTAAGCATTATACGATGTTGTATTCTTTTAGTAAGGAAAAGATGATGCAGTTGTTATGTAGAAGCACAGAAGTAGGAGACTTGAGTTAATGCCCATGGACTTAAATATATCCCCTCTGTTACCAGAAAGACAGCTAGAGTGTGACCATGGTGTCTGCCATGAGAATAATTGTCGAAATCGATGGATCTACTTCATGGTACCAATTCAAGCCTAATTTTTTTTTTTCCCTCAGACTGAGTCTTGCTCTGTTGCCCAGGATGGAGTGAAGTGGCGTGATCTCAGCTTACTGCAACCTCTGTCTCCCAGGTTCAAGGATTCATCCACCTCAGCGCCCCCCCCGCCCCCAGTAGCTGAAATTACTTAAAGGTGTGCACCACCACACCCAGCTAATTTTTATATTTTTAGTAGAGACACAGTTTTGCCATGTTGGCCAGCCTAGTCTTGAACTCCTGGCTTCAAGAGAGCTGCCCGCCTCATCCTCCCAAAGTGCTGGGATTACAGGTGTGAGCCATAGCATCCGGCTGAGGCCGAATTATTAATAGATTCTGTACCTTAGTTGTTAAAACATAGCATTGCAGGCCAGGTTTGGTGGCTGATGCCAGTAATCCCAGCACTTTGGGATGCTGGGGCAGGAGGATTGCTTGGGCCCAGGAATAGACCATCCTGGGCAACATAGTGAGACTCTAGTCTCTACAAAAAAATTTAAAAAGTAAGATGGGCATACATAGACCTGTAGTCCCAGCTACTCGGGAGGCTAAGATGGGAGGATTGCTTGAGCCCAGGAGGTTGAGGCGGTGGCAAGCTATGGTCACACCACTGCACTGTAGCTTGGGTGACAGAATAAGATCTTGTCTCAAAAAAACAAAACAAACATAGTATTGTAGTATAGGGGAAAAATAGATGAGTTAGGAGATTAATTCAACAGGTAGCTGCTTGATGAGCTGCTAAGCATGTGCTGTGTTCTAGAGCTGGAGAAAGGGACAGCCCTTCACCTGAGTTTACTGAATTACCTAACCACCACAGTCCCATGTGAGGCAGAGAGGGCAGATATCCAGCTTATCCATGGGGAAGGGAACTGAGATAAGGGTCCAGAGAAGTCACAAGCTGATTGCCCAATGCTGGATGAGGCTCAAGTCAGGTAGCCGAGGATGTTGGGAGGAGGACAGAAAACAGCATGTGTAGAAGCATCAAGAGGAGAGAACATAGAATGTTGATTTTTCTGAGCTTGCTGTGACCAAAGAGTAGGTTTGTGAGGGGAAGTAGCAGGAGATAAGGCTAGAAAGGTAGCAGGGACCAGTTACTGAAGGGCCTTAGTCCAGGCGAAGGCATTTGGATTTCTTAAACTCATTGGAGTAATTCGATTGAATGTGCAGTTTAGAACAGACAGTACTAATATGAAGCATGGGTTGGAGGAGAGAAAGATCACAGTAGGCAGACCATTTAGATATATGATATAGGCCAGGTGTGGTGGCTCACACCTCTGATCCCAACACTTTGGTAGGACAAGGCAGGCGGATCACCTAAGGTTGGGAGTTCGAGACCGATCTGACCAACAGGAAGAAACCCCGTGTCTACTAAAAATAAAAATAATTAGCCGGGCATGGTGCCACATGCCTGTAATCCCAGCTATTTGGGAGGATGAGGTAGGAGAATCGCTTCAACCCAGAGGCAGAGGTTGCGGTGAGCCGAGATCACGCCATTGCACTCCAGCCTGGGCAATAAGAGTGAAACTCCATCTCAAAAAAAAATTTTTAAATAGAAGATTTATGATACAGTCCAGACAAAAAATGATGAGGATCTGAATTAAGGCAGGGAGGGAAGAGAAAAAGGAATGGAGCTGAGAGACTTGGGAAGTAAAACTAAATCATCTGGAGGCAGAGCGGTGCTAATAGTTAACATGTACGTTTCTGGCTTGGGAAACTGGAATACAGAACAGAGGAGAAGGTGAAAAATTCAGAGAGAATTGGAAGGTCCAGTGTAATCGCTAACTCATTTTGTGACCACGGACAGGTTGTTTCACTCCTCTGGTCCTTCTGGGTTCTCATCCGAAATGAAGAACGTGTAAGAATCATTTTTGGGCACTTCAGGCTCTGAAGTACAAAGCTGTGTTTAGAGTTCTTTAGTTTGTTTAGTGCTATAGCTGAAATACAATAGTGTTGTTCCTGTTTTTCAGGGCAAATGACACAGCTTTGTGAACTGATCAACAAGAGTGGTGAGCTCCTTGCGAAGAACTTATCCCATCTGGACACTGTGCTCGGGGCTCTGGATGTACAAGAGCACTCCTTGGGCGTCCTTGCTGTTTTGTAAGGGGCATCTTCTTTTATAGTTTTGTGCTTGTTAAAACTGAACACTGCACTTTCTGGCTTTATTTTTGGTGTAGAAAGTAAATCATTGTAAACGACACTAAGCTCTTTTGCAAAACTAAAGTTGTAGTAGTTACATTTCACTCATTCCAACTAATCATTGCTTGTTGTATTTTGTTCAGTTTTATCATTTTTAACTCCTTTATGTTTATACAAATTTTGAAAATTTGTTTTAAAAAATGGCCATCTCAATCGTGGGGACTCTAGTTTGCATTTATCTGAATACTAGGGCAACATAACAAGGCCCTATTTCTGCAAAGAATAAAAAAAATTAGCTGGGTGTAGTGCTACATGCCTGTAGTCCTAGCTTCTCTAGATGCTGAGGTGGGAGGATGGCTTGAGCCCAGTTCAAGGCTAGTAAGCTACGATTCAGCCGTTAACAATCAGCCTGCAAGACAGAATGAGACCTTGTCTCAAAACAAGAAAAAATATCAAAGATCCAAAGCAACATTGGTTAGAATTTCCTTCAGACAAATTTAAGCATTTAAGACCAAATTAAATGGACCTTCCTTTAATTGGGATTTCTTATAACTGTGTACTTGACAGTAGAATTCTTCTCTTGAGGCCGGGCGCGGTGGCTCAAGCCTGTAATCCCAGCACTTTGGGAGGCCGAGGCGGGTGGATCACGAGGTCAAGAGATCGAGACCATCCTGGTCAACATGGTGAAACCCCATCTCTACTAAAAATACAAAAATTAGCTGGGCATGGTAGCGCACGCCTGTAATCCCAGCTACTAGGGAGGCTGAGGCAGGAGAATTGCTTGAACCCAGGAGGCGGAGGTTGCAGTGAGCCGAGATTGCGCCATTGCACTCCAGCCTGGGTAACAAGAGCGAAACCCCGTCTCAAAAAAAAAAAAAAAAAAAAGAATTCTTCTCTTGATGTTATATTATTATAAATTGGGATATTGTGGTTGATCTTGACATTGAAATGATATAAATAAACGGAGAAGAAATTGACTTAAAGTGAGAGTCTGGCTTCACTTATGCTGGGATTCCTGAGACAAAGGTATGGGTACAGAGCAGAGTTTAGAGAAGAAACTTGGTCAGAATGGAAGGATCTAGAGCTATGCTCTGCAATATGGTGGCCACTAGCCATATGCAGCTATGTAAATTAAAATTTAAAAAGATTCAGGTGTACTTGTCATGTTTCAAGTACTCAGTAGCCACATGTGGTCACATGTCCATGTCTTAGCACAAATCTGTAACATTTCCACCACTGCAGATAGTTCTGTTGGACAGTGCTGGTAAATATTTCTACTGCCTTTATTTTCTTACTTATATGAAAGAGCAGATGCTGGGCACAGTGGCTCACACCTGTAATCCTAGCGCTTCGGGAGGCTGAGGTGGGAGGATCTGTTTGAGACCAGCCTGGGCAACATAGCAAGACCCCATCTCTACAGAAAAAAAAAAGTGACTGGGTACAGTGGTTTATGCCTGTAATCCCAGGATTTGTAATCCCACTCTGAGGTGGGCGGATTGCTTGAGCTCAGGAGTTTGAGACCAGCCTGGGCAACATGGCAAAACCCTTTCTCTACAAAAAATACAAAAATTAGGTAGGTGTGGTGGTGTACACCTGTGGTCCTGGCTACTCAGGAGGCTGAGGTAGGAGGATAGCTTGAGTCCAGGAGATTGAGGCTACAGTGAGCTGTGCTCATGCCACTGCACTCCTGTCTGGGTGACAGGGCAAGACCTTGTCTCAAAAAACAAAAACAACAAAGTTAGCTGGGTGTGGTGGCACATGCCTGTGGTTTCAGCTACCCAGGAGGCTGAAGTGGGAGGATTGCTTGAACCTGGGAAGTTGAAGCTACAGTGAGCTATGCTTACACCACTGTACTCCAGCCTGAGTGACAGCAAGGCCCCCCTTTCAGAAAAGAGCAGATGGCATGGATGTTTTATGTACACATAAACTCACATATATGTATATATATAAAGTGAGTAATGGACATGGAAATATTTTAAAGCTATAAGATGTTTTACCATTGTATATGTTAGCTAAGATATGGAAAGAACCCTGAGCTTCTGGCTGGGTACCCTGGTTTCGAATCTACATTCTTCCAACTTTGAGTTGTGGGGCCCTGAGCTTCATATTTTTATTTATAAAATAGCAATCGCAGCCAGGCATGGTGGCTCACACCTGTAATCCCACCACTTCGGGAGGCCAAGGCGGGCGGATCATGAGGTCAGGAATTCAAGACCAGCATGGCCAATACAGTGAAGCCCTGTCTCTACTAAAAAATCAGAAAATTAGCCGGACATGGTGGCACGTGTCTGTAGTCCCAGCTACTCAGGAAACTGAGGCAGCAAAATCACTTGAACCCAGGAGGAGGAGGTTGCAGTGAGCCAAGATCGCACCACTGCACTCCAGCCTGGGTGTCAGAGGGAAACTCTGTCTCAAAAAAAAAAAAAAAACAGCAGTCACAATACCTCACTGACCTATTGTGAACCCCAAACGAAATTGTTTCTGACATGTTTTGATAATTACAAAGTGTAAATACAGATATATGGTGACATTGTTAAATAATACAGTATAGATGGAAGTAGACAAACCAAAAGATGTAGGAGAAATTATGATTAGGTAAGACTCTGCCTCCCGGTTTCAAGTGATTCTCCTGCCTCAGCCTCCTGAGTAGTTGGGATGACAGGCATGTGCTACCATACCTAGCTAACTTTTGTATTATTAGTAGAAATGGGTTTTCACCAGGTTGGTCTTGAATTCCTGACCTCAAGTAATCTGCTCACCTCGGCCTCCTGAAGTGCTGGGATTAAAGGTGTGAGCCACCATGCCCGGCCTAATTTTTCTAGAAATTAGTTTCATTAGTCCTTTTTTTTTTTTTTTTTTTAAAAGAACTTGAAATTTACTTTTAAGCAATGCCTTAATAATGCTAGCTTACATGATGTCTCCCCTAAAACCTGTCACCAGCACCCTCTCAGAGTGTTTCTCAGGGCGGTTGATGGCACCATCTGCCATCAACTTGGGATGGATCACCTGAGTCCTCCCTCTTCTCACCACTCCACTCTACCTGTCCTGCCCATCTGTTGTTCTGTCAGTGTTATTCCCAGAGAGACCACACAGTTGGTGGCAGCATCTTTTTTTTTTTTTTTTTTGAGACAGAGTTTCGCTCTTGTTACCCAGGCTGGAGTGCAATGGCACGATCTCGGCTCACCGCAACCTCCACCTCCTGGGTTCAAGCAATTCTCCTGCCTCAGCCTCCTTTTTTTTTTTTCTTTTTTTTTTTTTTTAGATGGAGTCTCACTCTGTCCCCAGGCTGGAGTGCAGTGGTGCCATCTCGGCTCCCTGCAACCTCCGCCTCCTGGGTTTAAGCAATTCTCCTGCCTCAGCCTCCCAAGTAGCTGGAACTACAGGCGTGTACCACCACGCTCAGCTAGTTTTTGTATTTTTAGTAGAGACAAGATTTCACCATGTTGGCCAGAATGGTCTCTATCTCTTGACCTTGTGATCCACCCGCTTTGGCCTCCCAAAGTGCTGGGATTATAAGCATGAGCCACCGAGCCCAGCCTGGTGACAGCATCTTTAATCTGAGCTGCTGCCTGCCTCCAGCTAGCCCATAGCTTTTACTCTTAGTCCCCCTTAATATGTTCTCCTCAAAGCAGGAAAAGCAACGACTAATTTTTTTTTTTTTTTTTTTTTTTTGCAACAATCTTGCTTTTTCACCCAGGCTGGAGTGCAGTGGTGCCATCTCGGCTCACTGCAACCATTGCCTTCCAGGTTCAAGTGATTCTCTTGCTTCAGCCTCCTGAGTAGCTGGGACTACAGGTGTGCGCCACCACACCCAGCTAATTTTTGTATTAGTAAAGATGGGGTTTCATCATGTTGGCCAGGCTAGTCTAGACTTCTTAGCCTCAAATGATCCACCCACCTCTCCCTCCCAGAGTGCTGGGATTATAGGCGGGAGCCACTGTGCCTAGCTGCAACAACTGATTTTTTTTTTTGAAACAGAGTCTCACTCTGTTGCCCAAGCTGTAGTGCAGTGACGTGATCTCGGCTCACTGCACTTCTGCCTCCCGAGTTTCATGTGATTCTCCTGCCTCAGCCTCCTAAGTGGCTGGGATTATAGGCTCATGCCACCACAACTAGGGAATTTTTTTGTACTTTTAGTAGAGACAGGGTTTCACCATGTTGATCAGGCTGGTCTTAAACTCCTGACTTCAGGTGATTGGCCCGCCTTGGCCTCCCGAAGTGTGGGATTACAGGCTTGAGCTACCATGCCCAGCCTCTTTGGTTTCATTTAGTGGAGTTTTTCATCTTGAAAGTTGTTCTTTATTAAACATATTTTTCTTTTTTTAAATTTTTTTTGGAGATGGAGACTCTGTGTCCCAGGCTGGTCTTGGCTAACTTGCCTCAGCCTCCAGAGTAGCTGGGATTACAGGCACTTGACACTACATCCAGCTAATTTTTTTGCATTTTTAGTAGAGATGGGATTTCATCATGTTGATCAGGCTGGTCTCGAACTCCTGACCTCATGATTTGCCCACCTCAGCCTTCCAAAGTGCTGGGATTATAAGCGTGAGCCACCCCGCTGAGCTTTTTTTTTTTTTTTTTTTTTTTTTTTTTTGGTTGGGGGACGGAGTCTTGCTCTTGTTGCCCAGGCTGGAGTGCAGTGGTCTGATCTTGACTCACAGCAACCTCCACTTCCTGGGTTCAAGCAATTCTTCTGCTTCAGTCTCCTCAGTGGCAGGGATTACAAGCATGCATCACCAAGCCCAGCTAATTCTTTTGTATTTTTAGTAGAGACGTGGTTTCTCCGTTTTGGTCAGGCTGGTCTCAAACTCCCAACCTCAAGTGATCTGCCCACCTTGGCCTCCCAAAGTGCTGGGATTACAGGCATGAGCCACCGCTCCCAGCCTAAACATGTTTTTATTAACCCTTATTTGTGTCTACTCTTATCTTGATTGTGCAAAAGAACCAGGTCAGGAGAATTTACAGACTGTGGTTCTTATTGTTTTTTTGAGACTGGATCTTACTCTGTCACTCAGGCTGGAGTGCAGTGGCATGATCATAGCTCACTGCAGCCCAACCTTGTAGACACAAGTGATCCTCCAGCCTCAGTCTCCCAAGTCTGGGACTAGACACGCACCCCCACGCCTGGCTAATTTATCTTTTGTAGTAGAGACAGGGGCTCACCGTGTTGCTCAGGCTGGTCTCAAACTTTTGGCCTCAAGCAATCCTCCTGCCTCAGCCTCTCAAACTGCTTGGATTATAATCATGAGTCACCGTCCTGGCCTCGTTCTCAATTCTAAAGAATACTGTTGCTCAGGCCAGGCATGGTGGCTCACGCTTGTAGTCCCAGCACTTTGGGAAACCGAGGCAGATGGCTCATGAGGTCAAGAGTTTGAGACCTGCCTGGCCAACATGGTGAAAACCCATCTCTACTAAAAATACAAAAGTTAGCTGGGCATGGTGGTGCACACAGGTAGTCCCAGCTACTCAGGAGACTGAGGTGGGAGAATCACTTGAGGCTGCAGTGAGCTGAGATCATGCCACTGCACTGCAGCCTGGGCAACAGAGCGAGATACTATCTCAAAAAAAAAAAAATACTGTTCCTCATTAAATTTTACAGAGTATTGGAGGCAGGGTGGATTTCTTGCATACGTTGCTTCTGTATTTTATGTCATGAACTATCAGGGTAATTTGATTCTTTTCTGCTCATCCTAGGTTTGTGAAGTTTTCTATGCCCAGTGTTCCTGACTTTGAAACGCTGTTCTCACAGGTTCAGCTTTTCATCAGTACTTGTAATGGGGAGCACATTCGATATGCAACAGACACTTGTAAGCTAAATAACATTTTATTTTCCATTGAAATTATTTTACCCTTGTGGTTATATTTATATTTTCAATATTTTGTTATTGTATCTAGTTGCTGGGCTTTGCCATCAGCTAACAAATGCACTTGTGGAAAGAAAACAGGTAAGAAATACTATTCAAGCATTCCTAGTTGCTATAATATGTAACTAGCTTATACAATGCAGTATTATATTAAGATTCCAGGTTAGTACTGAGCATCCAACACCTGGATGTCTGTGGTCACTTGAGAGCACTCACAGCCATTGCTGTAAGTATAGGTAGTCCCAGCATCCCTTGAGTGAGGGGAGGCACAGGGAGGTGTAGCACCTCAGGGAGGCTGCTGGTGGTGGAACTACCAAGTAGTTGGAATTACCAAGCTAATACCCTTTATGTTGCAATAGCTGGGTTTTATCTGTTACATTTTTTATTTTAACTTTTAATTAGGACATTATTTTAGCCTTACAAAAAGCCTCAAGAATAATATAAAAAATTCTCGTACATTTCACCTATATTCTCCAAATGTTAACATTTTACCACACTTACTCTTTTTTTTCCTCTCTTCCTCTATTTTTTTCTGAGCCATCGGAAATTAAATTGCAGATGTGTTGTTCTTTATCCCGAAATACTTCAGTGGGTAAATCCTAAAAATTAGGACATTCTCTTACATAGCACAGTGTAATGGTCAGCATCCAAAAATGATTTTTTTTTTTTTTGGGGGGGAGACAGAGTCACGCTCTAACACTTAGGCTGGATTGCAGTAGGGTGATCTCAGCTCACTGCAACCTCCAGCTCCCAGATTCAAGCAGTTCTCCTGCTTCAACCTCTTGAGTAGCTGGGGACTGCAGGTGCATGCCAGCTAGTTGTATTTTAGTAGAGACAGGGTTTCACTATGTTGCCACGCTGGTCTTTGACTCCTGAGCTCAGGCAATCCACTTGCCTCAGCCTCCCAAAATGCTAGGACTAAGGTGTGAGCCACCGCACCCGGCCCAGAAATGAATGTTAATATAACGAATCAACAAATTGACAGACCTCATTTAGATTTTCAGCCAATAAAAAGGATTGTCTTTTGCTAAAGGACATTAGCTGTTCAGGCAGTGTCTATGTAGCAAAAGAAAACCTTGGGCCATGGGTCGCGTTACATTGCTGTGTCTCTTTAGGGTCCCGTAATCTGGAACAGTGCTTCAGTCTTTATCTTTTATAATAATAAGTTATTATGTGGATTTTTTTTTTTTTTTCAAGACGGAGTTTCACTTGTTACCCAGGCTGTAGTGCAATGGCGCGTTCTTGGCTCGCTGCAGCCTCCGCCTCCTGGGTTCAGGCAATTCTCCTGCCTCAACCTCCTGAGTAGCTGGGATTACAGGCATGCACCACCATGCCCAGCTAATGTTTTGTATTTTTAGTAGAGACGGGGTTTCACCATGTTGACCAGGATGGTCTCGATCTCTTGACCTCGTGATCCACCCGCCTCGGCCTCCCAAAGTGCTGGGATTACAGGCATGAGCCACTGCGCCCGGCCTATTATGTGGATTTTTAAAGAAAATTTATTTAGTTATTTATTTTTTTGAGATGGAGTCTCATTCTGTTGCCTAGGCTGGAGTGCAGTGGTGTGATCTCAGGTCACTGCAACCTCCATCTCCTGGGTTCAGGCAATTCTTGTGCCTCAGCCTCCTGAGTAGCTGCGACTACAGGCACGTGCCACCATGCCTGGCTGATTTTTTTTTTTTTTTTGTGAGAGTCTCTCTATCACCCAGGCTGGAGTGCAGTGGCGCTATCTCAGCTCACTACAGTCTCCCCCTCCTATGTTCAAGCAATTCTCCTTCAGTCTCCCAAGTAGCTGGGATTATAGGCGCTTACCACCATGCCTGGCTAATTTTTGTACTTTTAGTAGAGACAGGGTTTCACTATGTTGACCAGGCTGGTCTCGAACTCCTAACCTGAGGCGATTTGCCCACCTTGGCCTCCGAATGATTTTTGTATTTTTAATAGAGATGAGGTTTTGCCCCAAGCTAGTCTCTAGAACTCCTGACCTCAGGTCATCAGGCCACCTCGGCCTCCCAAAGTGCTGAGATTAGAGGTGTGAGCCACTGTACCCAGTCAGGTGTTTATTTTTAATTTGAAAATGAATTTAAGATTAGGGGTTTGAAAGAGACTGAAAATAGAACCAGTTGTTATTTTGTAATACTAAGTAAACTGTTTGAAAGAGATGGTTAAGAAAAATCAGGAGTTTTTGGAAAAGCTCTAAGTTACTGAGACATTTTTAGTCTCTTCTCTCCAAAAATTGATTATACCTCACTTGACACTTGGTCTTGTTATTTATAATCAGGGCAGGAAACAGTCCTTTTGAAATCTGTGGTATTAGTTTTGGTGGCAATTA
Organism: Saimiri boliviensis; assembly: GCF_048565385.1. Lineage (NCBI taxonomy): Eukaryota > Metazoa > Chordata > Mammalia > Primates > Cebidae > Saimiri > Saimiri boliviensis. Next base: position 18,824,329 of record NC_133465.1, read on the forward strand.
ACTACCAGGTAAGGGCTAGACTGCCTATGGGAAAATGCCAACATCCCTATGCACAAGTAATTTTCCTAAGCATAAGCTGTTACCTCTTATATAATCAGCGATTTGGAAAGTTTTCATTTGTTTAGATGTTAATACAGTGAACTGTTGAGAAAGTAATATTGTTTTTGATTATTGATCTTCATTGTAAAATAAAAGATTTTTATGATTTAAAAAATAATGCTGAGTTACTAAAAATTCCAAGAAACAGCTTAAGAAAACATTTTCTGACTTAAATGGGACAGAAATTTCCTGAAAGAGTATGGAAACCTTATATTGCTATTTAAAGGAACCTATCAATTAGTGTTATTTTTTATTTGTAAGTGACAACATAAGATCCAATGTGCTGCCATCTTTGAGAACTTATCTGAAAGAGATGTCGTTTCTGACAGCCCCTGCGAGGAATTGGCATCCTTAAGCAAGCCATAGACAAGATGCAGATGAATACAAACCAGCTGACCTCAATACATGCGGATCTTTGCCAGGTAAGCAACCAAAGTGTGTGATTCACACCAGGTCAGAGGTGTAGGTTGTTTATGGGCTTCCTCAACATCGGGTTTCATAAAGCAAGGCAAGTTGGTGGATACTGTGATGTGTTATAGAAGTTGGAATATGTAGATACATCTATTATATTCAGGAGGGTGCTGGGTGCAAACTCTAGGATGGGGCTCAGCTAGTAAGCTTGTGGAACCAATAGCGTAATTAATAGTTACACTTTTTTTTTTTTTTGAGACAGTGTCTCGCTTTGTCACCCAGGCTGGAGTTCAGTGGCGCGATCTTGGCTCACTGCAACCACTGCCTCCCAGGTTCAAGCATTTTCCTGCCTCAGCCTCCCGAGTAGCTGGGACTACAGGCACGTGCCACCGTGCCCGGCTAATATTTTTATTTTTAGTAGAGATTACCATGTTGGCCAGGCTGACCTTGAACTACCTCGTGAGCCACTGTGCCCAGCCCTAGTTGTAACTTTTTTTAAAATCCTGAATCACTTTAAAAATTGTGGAACCAAGTGGGTGCAGTGGCTAACACCTGTAATACCAACACTTTGGGAGGCCTAGGTGGGCAGATGACAAGGTCAAGAGATCAAGGCCATCCTGGCCAACATGGTGAAACCCTGTCTCTACTAAAAATACAAAAATTAGCTGGATGTGGTGACATACACCTGTAATGCCATTTACTCAGGAGGCTGAGGCAGGAGAATTGCTTGAACCCGGGAGATGGAGGTTGCAGTGAGCCAAGATTGCATCACTGCACTCCAACCTGGCAACAGAGCATTACTCCATCAAAAAAAAAAAAAAAAAAAATTGTGGAACCTTCCAGACACAATGTCTCACACCTGTAATCCCAGTATTTTGGGAGATTGAGGCAGGCAGATCACCTGATGTCAGGAGTTCAAGACCAGCCTGACCAGCATGCAGAAGCCCCATCTCTACTAAGAATACAAAATTAGCCAGGCGTGGTGGTGCATGCCTGTAATCCCAGCTACTTGGGAGGTTGAGGCAGGAGAATTGCTTGAACCTGGGAGGCGGAGGTTGCAGTGAGCTAAGATCATGCCATTGCACTGTAGCCTAGGCAACAGGAGCAAGACTCCGCCTCAAAAAAAATAAATTGTGGAACCTGAGACTTAACACAGCTAACTTCTTATACCTTAAAATGTTATTCATTTACTTATCTTATTTTGTGATGTTCAAAGTCCAGAAGGCAAAGGGGTGTGTATATAATGAAGTCTCCCTCCTACTCTGTTTGCTAGCCATCTATTTCTTCTCTGCAAAGTAAACTATGTTAGTAATTTCTCATGTATCCTTCCAAAGACATTTTATGGAATTAAAAGCAAACATGAGGCTGGGCGCGTTGGCTCATGCCTGTAATCCCAGCACTTCGGGAGGCTGAGGCAGGTGAATTACCTGAGGTCAGGAGTTCGAGACCAGCCCGGCCAACATGGCGAAGCCCTGTCTCTATTAAAAATACAAAAATTGGGCCGGGCGCGGTGGCTCAAGCCTGTAATCCCAGCACTTTGGGAGGCCGAGGCGGGTGGATCACGAGGTCAAGAGATCGAGACCATCCTGGTCAACATGGTGAAACCCCGTCTCTACTAAAAATACAAAAAATTAGCTGGGCATGGTGGCAAATGCCTGTAATCCCAGCTACTCAGGAAGCTGAGACAGAATTGCCTGAACCCAGGAGGCAGAGGTTGCGGTGAGCCGAGATCGCGCCATTGCACTCCAGCTTGGGTAACAAGAGCGAAACTCCGTCTCAAAAAAAAAAAAAAAAAAAAAATACAAAAATTAGCCAGGTGTGGGGGCAAATGCCTGTAATCCCAGCTACTCGGGAAGCTGAGGCAGGAGAATCACTTGAACCTGAGAGGCAGAGGTTGTGGTGAGCCAAGATTGTGCCATTGCACTCCAGCCTGGGCAAACTCCGTCTCAAAAAAACAAACAAACAAACAAACAAACAAACAAAAAATATGAATGGATATTTTCTTATTTTTTTACACAAATTTTAATAATTATGCTATCTCTTTTGTAGCTTGCTTTTTCTATTTAACATATCTTGGAGATTATTCCATAGTGGTTCTTTACAGGTATGGAGTATTCTATAATATGAGTATGCCATCGTTTCACAAGTCTGTGTGGAGTAGTTACATTGTTTCCTTCAAGAAACATCGGAAACAGCAGTGCTAGGCCTTGCTGTTTAGTTTTTTACAGAGAAATCCTGGGCTGGGCACGGTGGCTCATGCCTCTAATCCTAGCACGTTGAGAGGCCGAGGTGGATGCATTACCTGAGGTCAGAAGTTCCAGACCAGCCTGGCCAACGTGGTGAAACCCCATCTCTACTAAAAATAAAAAATTAGCTGGGTGTGGTACTGCACCTATAATCCCAGCCACTCAGGAGGCCGATGCAGGAGTTCGCAGGAGAATCACTTGAACCTGGGAGGTGGAGGTTGCAGTGAGCCGAAATCGTACCACTGCACTCCAGCCTGTGGGACAGAGTGAGACTCTGTCTCAAAAAACAAAACAAAGCAATGCTATTTTATTCTGAATGGCTAAGAAAATGGAGTACAGGTCGAGTATTCCTAATCCAAAAATTTGAAACCCAAAATGATTCAAAATCTGAAACTTTCCGAACAACAACATGACACTCAAAGAAAGTGCTCACTGGAGCATTTGGATTTCAGGTTTTCAGATGAGGGATACTCAACTTGGTATGTATTCTGCAAATATTCCAAAATCTGAAACACTTCCGGTCCTAAGCATTTCAGATAAGAGACGCATGAAATGTGTCGACATTTAGATCATTTTAGTTAATAAAATGTGAAACAAAATTATATGGACATTTCTAGAATCTATGAATTTTCTCCTTCTGCTGATACCTGCCAAAGTAAAATTAAAGTGATGATTTACTTTCGATTTGTTTACAGCTTTGTTTGCTAGCAAAATGCTTTAAGCCTGCCCTTCCATATCTTGACGTGGATATGATGGATATCTGTAAAGAGAATGGAGCCTATGATGCAAAGCACTTTTTATGTTACTATTATTATGGAGGGATGATCTATACTGGGCTGAAGAACTTTGAAAGAGCGCTCTACTTTTATGAACAGGTAATCAATCATCTCTCTAAATGTCCCTGAAGTGGTTCTGAACTTGTGTGACCAAAGAAGTGCTCCCATAGGTTTGTGGCTAGAGTGGACTGATCCCGGGGCCTCCATTTCAGGTGGTGGTCCTCTCAGAGACTGCTTCTCTGTGATCACGTATATAGTGGTAACCTGATCCCTAAGTTGAGCAGCAGTGCGAGTGCATAGAAGAGTGCTTGTGGGTGGGTGCTAATCTAGGCTTTGCCACTTATACCTTAACCGATTTGCGATAAGTTATGCCATCTCTTGACCTTTATAGCTTCATTTGCATTTAAGGAAGAGATTGAACTTGATGATCTTGGATGTGTCTTCTTATTCTAAAACCAGGTGTGGCATTTTGTTAAGTTTTATTTAATCAGTGAAACATTCTCATTATTCAAAATTTAAAGGGTATAAGGGAGTACACACCTTTATACCCCCTCCCACCCTTTCTGTGTCTATGTAATGAAACATAATACACAATTTGGTACACTATTCTGGAGGTTTACTCAGAATCTGAAAAAGATACGTACAATATGGATTAATAAACCAGTTATCTTAAGGTAAATTAGTCATATTTCATAAGTTCCTATTTAGTTCATAACATGTATTAAGTAATGAAGGATATTTAAAACCTTCAGAGAGCTCAATTTAGGTAGAATTCTAACACATAACACACACACACACACACACACACACACACACACACACACACACATCCTGTGGCTCTGAGCCATACTACAATGAGTGGTTGATGTGCCTTGTTGAGGGTACCTGGGAAGGGCCACCATAAGTGCCAGTAGGCAGAGATGATGGGGTCATTTAAGTACGTGTCTAGTCAGGTGACTTCTCTTTAAGTCTACACGTTCAGAAAATTATAAAAATGCATTTCATAGCCATTGGATGCATTACCATTGCTGTAGCTGAATATAGTAACTCATGAGCAAACTGATCTTGAAATACCAAGATGATGTGGGCATTAAAAAGGCAAGAGACGGCCGGGTGCAGTGGCTCTTGCCTATAATCCCAGCACTTTGGGAGGCTGAGGCGGGTGGATCACCTGAGGTGGGGAGTTTGAGACCAGCCTGACCAGCATGGAGAAACCTTGTCTCTACTAAAAACACAAAATTAGCTGGGTGTGGTGGTGTATGCCTGTAATCCCAGCTACTTGGGAGGCTGAGGCAGTATAATCGTTTGAACCTGGAAGGTGGAGGTAGTGGAGGTAGCAGTGAGCTGTATGGCGGCATTGTACTCCAGCCTGGGTAACAAGAGTGAAACTCCCATCTTTCCCCCCTCCACCCCCCAAAAAAAGGCAAGAGACGGCCAGGCACAGTGGCTCTCACCTGGAATCCCAGCACTTTGGGAGACCAAGGCAGGCAGATCACCTGAGGTCAGGGCCTGGCCAATATGGTGAAACCCTGTCTCTACTAAAAATGCAAAAATTAGCTGGGCGTGGTGGCGGGTGTCTGTAATCCCAGCTACTCGGGAGGCTGAAGTAGGAGAATCTCTTGAACCGTGAGATGGAGGTTGCAGTGAACTGAGATCACGCCACTATACTCCAGCCTGGGTGATAGAACAAGACTCCGTCTCAAAAAAAAAAAAAAAAAAAAGAAAAGACAAGAAAGTGGCCAGGCGCAGTCTCATACCTGTAATCCCAGCACTTTGGGAAGCTGAGGTGGGTGGATTACCTGACAGATACCGTGGTTCAAGACCAGCTTGACCAATATGATGAAACCCTGTTTCTACTAAAAATACAAAAATTAGCCAAGCATGCTGGTGTGCACCTGTAGTCCCAGCTACTCTGGAGGCTGAGACAGTAGAATTGCCTGAACCCGGGAGGTAGAAGTTGCAGTGAGCCGAGATCATGCTACTGTACTCTAGCCTAGGCGACAGAGCAACACTTCATCTCAAAAAAAAAAAAAAAAAAAAAGACAAAGTGTGCAGCGTACATAGGAAACATTTCTTTCACAAATAATTAAAATGTTAAAACATTTTTGATGTTTATAGATATAATGCTTTTGCTTGAAAACAAACTGATTTCCTGATTTTGACCTAATAACAAGCATTGTCTAGTGTTAGTCTACTTCATACAACTTTGTTTTAATGATATGCTTGCAGTTGTAGATGATATTACCTTAATTTCAGAAAGTGATGTAGATTTTTTTACAGCTTAAAAAAAAAATCCAAAAGTAGGGCATACTTAATTGAAAAAAAATTAGATCATACACCACTATATAAAGCAAAGCATCTTCTCATACCACTCAGATTGACCAGGAGTTTACTAGTCCCTGATTGATGGAAATTTAAGTTGATTCTGATATTTCACAATTAAACGTGTTGCAGTGGGAAGCACTGTGTGTGTGTCCTCATGTACTTACATGAGTGTTTCTATAGAATCATCTCAAATGAGTGTCTTACAAGCTCAGTGGTTTGGATTTTGATTTGGAAGGTTTGGGCTGATTTGGATATCATAGTTTTGAAATAAAGTGAAAAGGCAGACACAAAATGGGAGAAAACATTTGTAGACCATATTTCTGATAAAAGACTTGCATCTAGAATATACAGAGACCTCTTACAACTCAGCAATAAAAAGACTAAAATTTTAAAGTGGGTAATAGATTTGAATAGACATTTCTCCAAAGAAGATACACAAATGGCCAATAAGCACATGAAAAGATACTCATCGTCATGTGTCATAAAGGAAATACAAATCAAGACCACAGTGTGTTATGGTTCACACCCTCTGGGATGGCTAAGATTTCAAAAGTTTGCCAATAGCAAGTGTTGGTGGGGAGCTGGAGAATTTAGAAGTTTCAGAATTGCTGACAGGAGTGTAAAGGAAACAGTCACAGTTTGGCAGTTCCTCACAATGTTAAACATAGTTACCAGATGACCCAGCAGTTTCACCCTTTAGAGCATGACCACTAACATTCGTAGCAGCATTATTTATAATAGCCATAAGGTAGAAGCAACCCAAATGCTCATCAACAGAGGAATGGATAAAATATGGTATATCCACCCAAAGGAATATTATTCAACCATGAAAAGAAATGAAGTACTGATACATGCTACAACATGGATGAACTTTGAAAACACAAGTTAAAGAAATCAGTCACAGAACTCCACATACTGCATGATACCATTTATATGAAGTGTCCAGAGTAAGCAAATTTATAGAGACAGAAAGCAGAATATTGGTTGCCTGGAACTGAGGGGCAGAGTGAATGGGAAATGACAGCTAACGGGTAGGGACATGAAAATGTTTCGAAATTAGATAGTAGTGACAGCTTTGCAACATAGTGAATACACTGGGAACCACTGAATTGTATACTTTAAAAGAGTAAATTAATTTTTTTCCTGGGGTGCAGTGATGTGATCTTGGCTCACTGTAACCTCCATCTCTTGGGTTTAAGTGATTCTCTTGTCTCAACCTCCCAGGTAACAGGGATTACAGACATGGAACCACTACACCTAGCTAATTTTTCTTTCTTTTCTTTCTTTTTTATTTTTATTTTTAAACAGAGGCTTGGTCTGTCACCAGGCTGGAGTTCACTGATGCCATCTTGGCTCACTGCAGCCTCTGACTCCGTGGTTCAAGTGATTCTTCTGCCTCAGCCTTCCAAGTACCTGGGATTACAGGCATGCGCCACCACACCCAGCTAATTTTTGTTTTTTTAGTAGAGACAGGGTTTTACCGTATTGGCCAGGATGGTCTTCATCTCCTAACCTCATGATCTGCCCGCCTTGGCCTCCCAGAGTACTGGGATTATAGGCATGAGCCACTACGCCTGGCCAATTTTTCTGTTTTTGGTAGAGACAGGGTTTTACCATGTTGACCAGGCTGGTCTTGAACTTCTGGCCTCAAGTAATCCACCCGCCTGGCCTCCCAAAGGGCTGGGATTACAGGCATGAGCCACTGCGCCAGGCCCAAGAGTAAATTTTATGTCATGTGAATTATATCTCAGGCCAGTCATGGTGGCTCACACCAGGAATCCCAGCACTTTGGGATTCTGAAGTGGGAGGATTCCTTGAGCTTACAAGCTTGAGACTAGCTTGAGCAACATAGTGAGACCCCCATCTCTACAAAAAATTTTAAAATTATTCAAGCGTGGTAGCCCACGCATATAGTCCCATGTACTCGGGAGGCTGAGGCAGGAAGATCACTTGAACCCCAGGAGTTTGAGGGTACAGTAAGCCATAATTACATTACTGCACTCCAGCCTGGATGACAGAGTGAGACCCTGGCTCTAAAAATTAAATACATAAAAATAAAATAAAATGAATTATATGTCAATAAGGCTGTTATGAAAATAATGGGACATTTGAAAAGTATTATTGATTTATAATTAAGGTGATGCATGTGGTTTATTGCTGTTTGCTACTGTGACCTGTTCTCATTACAGTAAGCATTCTTCTCTTGTCTAGGCTATAACTACTCCTGCCATGGCGGTCAGTCATATCATGTTGGAATCATATAAAAAGTATATTTTAGTGTCTTTGATATTACTTGGCAAAGTACAACAACTCCCAAAATATACATCTCAAATTGTGGGTAGATTCATTAAGGTAAGTTTTTTAAATAAAATTGATTTCTTACGTGAGCATGTTTAGTATATAAAGAAATTACAATGATAAAGTTCTGTAAATTTATTAAATGTTTGCTGGGAGCTGTATTTCAGTTAGAATTGCTTAACTCCATTCTAGTCCTTACACATTCTGGTCACCTGATTGGGATGGAATATTTCTCAGGAACCTGTTTTCAAACTTGGGCTCTAGGTACTTATAGCTATAGATGTTTAAGTTCATATAACAGTTGATTTACCCTGCCGCCGCCCCCCCTCACCCCCCAGCCACAACAGAGTCTCACTACGTTGGCCAGGTTGGTCTTGAACTTGTGACCTCGAGCAGTCCTTCTGTTTCTGCCTCCCATAGTGCTAGGATTACAGGCGTGTGCCATTGCGCCTGGCCTTGATTTTGTTTTGTTGTATTTCTTTATTACATTTTAGCCAGAGTACAGAAGAAGCAGTGCTGATTTGATTGAACTTACTTTGCCCAAGTATTGGGAAATCTTACTAGAGTTTCATACAGGGGGAGGAAAACCATTAGCTCTGCTCACTGAACTTTGGATTCAGTTTTTACTGATAACCTAGGTTTGGAACCATGTTTTAAAATGAAATTAGCTGTTTAAAAAATTTTAAAAACACGTCCTCATGGCTTTAAAAAAAAAAACAACTTGATTCTGCCTAAAGGGAGCATTAAAAAGAAATTTTTTTTTTAAATAAAAAATTAGGCTGGACATGGTAGCTCATGATTATAATTCAAGCGCTTTGGGAAGCCTGACCACCTGAGGTCAGAAGTTTGAGACCAGCCTGGCCAACGTGGTGAAATTCTGTCTCTACTAAAAATGCAAAAATTAGCCAGGCATGGTGGTGTGCACCTGTGATCCCAGCTACTCAAGAGGCTGAGGCATGAGAATCGCTTGAACCAGGGAGGTAGAGGTTGCAGTGAGCCAAGATCATACCACTGCACCCCAGCGTGGGTGACAGAGTGAGACTCCATCTCCCAAAAAGAAAAATTGAACAGTTTAAGAGGGTTAGAAAGTTACAATCTTTTTAATAATTTCACCCTGGCTGGGTGCGGTGGCTCACGCCTGTAATCGCAGCACTTTGGGAGGCCAAGGTGGGCAGATCACAAGGTCAAGAGATAGAGACCATCTTGGCCAACATGGTGAAATCCCGTCTCTACTAAAAATATAAAAATTAAAAGGCCGGGCGCGGTGGCTCAAGCCTGTAATCCCAGCACTTTGGGAGGCCGAGGCGGGTGGATTACAAGGTCGAGAGATCGAGACCAACCTGGTCAACATGGTGAAACCCCGTCTCTACTAAAAATACAAAAAATTAGCTGGGCATGGTGGCGTGTGCCTATAATCCCAGCTACTCAGGAGGCTGAGGCAGGAGAATTGCCTGAACCCAGGAGGCGGAGGTTGCGGTGAGCCGAGATCACGCCATTGCACTCCAGCCTGGGTAACAAGAGCAAAACTCCGTCTCAAAAAAAAAAAATATATATATATATATAAAAATTAGCTGGGCGTAGTGGCGCGCACCTGTGGTCCCAGCTACTCAGGAGGCTGAGGGTGGAAGAATCGCTTGAACCTAGGAGGCGGAGGTTGCAGTGAGCCGAGATTGTGCCATTGCACTCCAGCCTGGCAACAGAGCAAGACTCCGTATCCAAAAATAATAATAATAATTTCACCCTGATTGCCGTTGTACAAAACTTAAAATTTTAGAGTGCCAGTTAGAACCTCTTAATGGGAATTTCATGCTGAATTGTGGAACATAACCAAGTGTCCTTTGCCTAAGAGTCCTTTAGTGGGTCTCAGGGCACTAGACTGCCTGGCCTCAGGTGAGGAAGAGGGGAAGGTTGTTAAGAGAGGTCCTTGGACTCCCAGGGAAGAGTAATGGGCAGGGCAGGATTAATGCAGCCTTACTCAGATCATTTTGGAGAACTCCAGGTGACCCCTGAGCTGGCCTGTTTTAGAAGAAATGTTCATAAAAAATAATGTCTTCATGCCTCAAGGGCATCATTCACAGTAATTAATAATTTATTTAGGCCGAGAGCGGTGGCTCAAGCTTGTAATCCCAGCACTTTGGGAGGCCGAGATGGGTGGACCATGAGGTCAAGAGATTGAGACCATCCTGGTCAACATGGTGAAACCCCGTCTCTACTAAAAATACAAAAAATTAGCTGGGCATGGTGGCACATGCCTGTAATCCCAGGTACTCAGGAGGCTGAGGCAGGAGAATTGCCTGAACCCAGGAGGCGGAGGTTGCGGTGAGCCGAGATCGCGCCATTGCACTCCAGCCTGGGTAACAAGAGCGAAACCCCGTCTCAAAAAAAAAAAAAAATTATTTATGATGATAACAAAAATGGTAGAAAGAATACAAATTCTAGAGTCAAAGTTTCTGCCTGTTGGTAGCACCCCTCAAGACTTCATCTTCCCGTGGGCCTCTGTACCCATTTCTTAATATTTAGCACGGGCTAATTTGCATAAAATTCCTAAAGCAGCTCTGGCTTCCTAGCCACTGCTAGTTTTCTTTCACCCAGGCTGGAGTGCAGTGGTGCGATCTTGGCTCACTGCAATCTCCGCCTCCTGAATTCAAAGGATTCTCCTGCCTCAGCCTCCCAAAGTGCTGGGATTACAGGCATGAGTCACTGCACCCAGCCTCCTGTCTTCCTTCTTGGTAGCAGAAGTAGCATATTGTTTCATTGCATCTGGTGAGGTGTGAGAGAGAGGGAATGTTGGGAATGATGAATGTCTTGACTCCTTTCTTCTCTATGTGATTTATCAGTAGAGAAACAGACCACTGATAAAGATATGTGTGCCTTCACTAAATTCAGTGGGTTTTCACCTGCTGTGTTATTGCTTGTTCTGCACTACAAAATTTTGTTGAAAATAAATTACTCTATAGGACTTTCTATCCTTGGTCTTAAAAACCATGCATTGGCCAGGCGCAGTGGCTCACACCTGTAATCCCAACACTTTGGGCGGCTGAGGCAGGTGGATCACAAGGTCAGGCGTCCGAGACCAGCCTGGCCAGAGTAGTAAAACCCTGTCTCTACTAAAAATACCTAAAATTAGCTGGGTATGGTGACAGGCGCTTATAGTCCCACCTACTCAGGAGGCTGAGACAAGAGAATCGCTTGAACCTGGGAGGTGGAGGTTGCAGTGAGCCAAGGTTGCACCACTGCACTCCCACCAAAGTGACAGTGTGAGACTCCGTCAAAAATCAGGCATTTACTTTGGGTAAATTATAATGAGTAGGGTAACAGTCGGTTGTTACCCGACATGTACTTGCTTAAAAAATTGTATGAAAATGTGTTTTTGCTTCCTATACACATCTGAGTCTTCTGAAGTTTTAATCTGAATTTTTTCCTCCTTTGCATCTTTAGCCTCTTAGCAATGCATACCATGAGTTAGCACAAGTGTATTCAACCAACAACCCCTCAGAACTCCGAAACCTGGTGAATAAGCACAGTGAAACTTTCACTCGCGATAACAACATGGGACTGGTGAAGCAATGCTTGTCATCTCTTTATAAGAAGAATATTCAGAGGCTAACAAAGGTAAGGAAAACGCCACCTTCACAGGGCAGCCATGAGGTCTGGTAGGCAGGAACCGTGTCTTTAAAGGGCCTAGCTAGTCAGAAGATAACATCTGTGAGAGTGGCTGCTCCGTTTTTGGCATGATGTCCCAGTGCTAGAATGAAAAGAAGAGGGAAACAGCCAAGGATTTTTCGAGGCCACTTTTTCTTTTTTGTTGTTGAGATGGAGTTTCACTCTGTCGCCAGGCTGGAGCACAGTAGCGCATTCTTGGCTCACTGCAACCTCCAGCTCCCTGCCTCAGGCCTCCCAAGTAGCTGGGATTACAGGCACGCACCACCATGCCCAGCTAATTTTTGTATTTTTAGTAGAGACAGGGTTTCACCATGTTGCCCAGGATGAGCTCAATCTTCTGACCTCGTAATCCTCCCTCTTCAGCCTCCCAAAGTGCTAGGATTACAGGTGTGAGCCACTGCACCCAGATGCTAGCCCAGTTTTTCCTACTAGAAAATCCAAGTAAGTCTCAACAGGTAGACTATATGAGTAGGTGATGACATTGCGGGCTAGCAGGCAGCTAGGGATGGGTTAAATCTGCCACCTCCGATGCTGAAATACTTTGTATTAACATTTTAGTGGATTTTTTACAGGTTCCTCTTCTCTGTTTCTTTTCTGTGTATATGTATAAACTCTTCCAATTATATGTAATTGGGGTCATATGAACACTACATGCTATTCTCAACCCTGCCTTTTTTTTTTTTTTTTTTTTTTTTTTTTTTTTTTTTGAGACCAAGTCTCGCTCCGTTGCCCAGGCTCTGGAGTGCAGTGGTATGATTTCAGCTCACTTCAGCCTCTGCCTCCTGGGTTCAAGTGATTCTCTTGTCTCAACCTCCCAAGTAGCTGGGACTACAGGTGCACACCACCACACCCAGCTAATTTTTTTTTATTTTTAGTAGAGACGGGGTTTCACTATGTTGGCCAGGCTGGTCTGGAACTCCTGACTTCAAGTGATCCGCCTACCTCAGCCTCCCAAAGTGCTAAGATTACAGGCATAAGCCACTGCGCCCAGCCTACTTTTATATAGAAATGGGATCCCACTGTGTTGGCCAGGCTAGAATGTTGACTTTAGAGTCTTCATTTGTGTTAAACTACTTGTGTACCTAAAGTTAGCAGTAATTTCAGTTTCTTGGGTACTGTTCTCTGAACTAAAGGATATGTAAGTTTTAAAATTATTGGTTTATCAAGAATTTAGGGCCAGGCACTTAACCCCTGTACGTCCAGCACTTTCGGGAGCTGAAGCAGGAGGATAGCTTGAAACCAGGAGTTCAAAACCAGCATGGGCAACTAAGTGAGATCCCATCCTTACAAAAAATAAAAAAACAAAATCAACTGGGCACAGTGGTGCACACCTGCAGTCTCAACTACTTGGGAGGCTGAAGTGGGAGGTTCGCTTAAGCTGCTGTGAACTGTGATTGCACCTGTGCACTCTAGCCTGGCCAACAGAGCAAGACTTCATCTCTTTAAAAAAAGAAAAAGGGCTGGGCATGGTGGCTGGCTGGCTCATGCCTGTAATCCCATCACTTTGGGAGGCCAAGCCAGGCAGTTCATGAAGTCAGGAGTTCGAGACCAGTCTGGCCAACATAGCGAAACCACATCTCTACTAAAAATACAAAAAATTAGTCGGGTATGGTGGCAGGCACCTATAATTTCAGCTACTGAGGAGACTAAGGTAGGAGAATTGCTTGAACCTGAGAGGCAGAGGTTGCAGTGAGCCAAGATCATGCCACTACACTCCAGCCCAGGTGACAGTGCGAGACTCTGTCTCAAAAAGAAAGGGAATTTTCAAGATGAGGGTTTTAATATACCCAGCTCTGAAAATGCCATTGTTGTAAATATTGCCAGCTGCCATTAAGGAAGGAGATCTTGCTGGGTGCAGTGGCTCACACCTGTAATTCCAGCACTTTGGAAGCCAAGGTGGGTGGTTCCAAAGTGAGTTCAGGAGTTCAAGACTGGCCTGACCAATATGATGAAATCCCATCTCTATGAAAAATAACAAAAATTAGCCGGGCATGGTAGCAGGTGGTTGTAATCCCAGATACTCGGGTGGCTGAGACAGGAGAATCTCTTGAACACAGGAGAATCTTGAATTCAGGATGCAGAGGTTACAGTGAGCCAAAATCACACCATTGTACTCTAGCCTGGGCAACAAGTGCAAAACTCTGTCTCAAAAAAAAAGAAAAGAAGCTGGGCGCGGTGGCGCAAGCCTGTAATCCCAGCACTTTGGGAGGCCGAGGCAGGTGGATCACGAGGTCAAGAGATCGAGACCATCCTGGTCAACATGGTGAAACCCCGTCTCTACTAAAAATACAAAAAATTAGCTGGGCATGGTAGCACGTGCCTGTAATCCCAGCTACTCAGGAGGCTGAGGCAGGAGAATTGCCTGAACCCAGGAGGTGGAGGTTGTGGAGAGCCGAGATCGCGCCATTGCACTCCAGCCTGGGTAACAAGAGCGAAACTCCGTCTCAAAAAAAAAAAAAAAAAAAAAAGAAAAGAAAAAGAAAGGAACTCTTTTTTTTTTTTTTTTTTTTTGAGACAGAGTTTCGCTCTCGTTACCCAGGCTGGAGTGCAATGGCGCGATCTCAGCTCACCGCAACCTCCGCCTCCTGGGTTCAGGCAATTCTCCTGCCTCAGCCTCCTGAGTAGCTGGGATTATAGGCACGCATCACCATGCCCAGCTAATTTTTTGTATTTTTAGTAGAGACGGGGTTTCACCATGTTGACCAGGTTGGTCTCGATCTCTCGACCTCGTGATCCACCCGCCTCGGCCTCCCAAAGTGCTGGGATTACAGGCTTGAGCCACCGCGCCCGGCAAAAGGAACTCTTTTAATATGTTCCTGAAAGGGGGCATTTTCATCAGACCCCAAGAGAGCAGTAGTAAACAATGGTTTCCCTCATGTGCCCCAAGTGTGCAGCCTCTTTTATTTAACTCCCCTATTTGTTTGAAAATGTTAACTTTAAATTTTGAATAATGAGTGTTATTTTTAAAATTTCATTTAATAGTTTATATATATATATATATATATATATATATATATTTTTTTTTTTTTTTTTTTTTGAGACGGAGTTTTGCTCTTGTTACCCAGGCTGGAGTGCAATGGCGTGATCTCAGCTCACCGCAACCTCCGCCTCCTGGGTTCAGGCAATTCTCCTGCCTCAGCCTTCTCAGTAGCTGGGATTACAGGCACGTGCCATCATGCCTAGCTAATTTTTTGTATTTTTAGTAGAGACAGGGTTTCACCATGTTGACCAGGATGGTCTCGATCTCTTGACCTCGTGATCCACCCGCCTCAGCCTCACAATGTGCTGGGATTACAGGCTTGAGCCACTGCGCCTGGCTTAGTTTATATATTTATAATACAAAATTCAAAAGATGAAAATCTCCATAAAGATGTGCATACCTTGGATTCCTTTTCAGTTTACATATGCATAAAATTAATCCTTTTTTATTACTCCTCTAGGAAATTAATGACAAGCCACTGGATTCGTCAGTTTTTTGTTTGTTTTGTTTTTTGAGATGGAGTCTCACTCTGTCACCCAGGTTGGATGCAGGGGTGTGATTTTGGCTCACTGCAACTTCCACCTCCCAAGTTTAAGTGATTCTCCTGCTTCAGACTCCCATGTAGCTGGGATTACAGGAGGTTGAAGCAGGAGAATCGCTACCATGTCTGGCTAATATTTGTATTTTTAGTAGAGCTGGAGTTTCACCATGTTGGCCAGGCTAATCTGGAACTCCTGACTTCAAGTGATCCACCTGACCTGGCCTCCCAAAGTGCTGGGCTTACAGGCGTGAGCCACTGCGTCTAGCCTGTCAGTTTTAAGTCATCTACACAAATTTATTTTGTACATCAGTGGGAAGAGCTCTGTACACATTTTATTGTTGTTGTTGTTGAGATGGAGTCTCATTCTGTCGCCCAGGCTAGAGTGCGGTGGCACGATCTCAGCTCGCTGCAGCCCCCACCTGAAGAGGGTTCAAGCAATTCTTCTGCTTCAGCCTCCCAAGTAGCAGGGACTACAGGCTTGTGCTACCAAACTCAGCTAGTTTTTTTTTTTTTTTTTTTAGTAGAGACGGGGTTTCACCGTGTTAGCCAGGATGGTCTTGATCTCCTGACCTCGTGATCCACCCGCCCTGGCCTCCCAAAGTGCTGGGATTACAGGCATGAGCCACTCGCCCGGCTGCTCTGTATACTTAATAAAATGTCTTTCCTTTGTTGTTCCTACATGTGACTAATTCTGCTTCTGACTTTCAGACCTTTTTAACTCTATCATTACAAGATATGGCAAGTCGTGTGCAGTTATCTGGACCTCAGGAGGCAGAAAAATATGTTCTGCACATGGTAAGTGGATTTTCTTTTTTATATTTTTATTTTTAGAGACACGTCTTGTTCTTGTTACCCAGGCTGGAGTGTAGTGGCACAGTCTCAGCTCACTGCAACCTTTGCCCCCCAGATTCAAGCAATTCTCTTGCCTCAGTCTCCCGAGAGCTGGGACTACAGGCATGTACCACCACATCTGGCTAGTTTTTTGTATTTTTAATAGAAATGGGGTTTCGCCATGTTGCTCAGGCTGGTCTCGAACTCCTGACCTTGTGATCTGCCCGCCTCAGCCTCCCAAAGTGCTGGGATTACAGGCATGAGCCACTGTGCCGGCCTGGATTTTCATTTTTTAGAAAACTAATTACTGGATTTTTGTTTCTGTAAGAGTAACAGATGTTCATTGTGCAAAATATTAAAAATGAGAAAGGCAGGGGAACCTCCAGAGTCAACCACTATTGATAGTTTGGTCTATTTTCTTATAGTCCATGGGTTTTCTGCTTTTGGTGTGCTTGTATGATACACACACCAGGCTTGTGTACTATTTGTTCTCTCTTTTTTTTTTGAGATGATCTCATTTTGTTGCTCAGGTTGGAGTGCAGTGGCGCAATCTCAGCTTATTGCAACCTCGATCCCCTGGGTTTAAGTGATCCTCACACCACAGCCTCCCAATTAGCTGCGACTACAGGCGTCTGCCACCATGCCAGACTAATTTTGTATTTTTTGGTAGAGATGGGGTTTCTTCATGTTGCCCAGGCTGGGCTTGAACTCCTAGGCTCAATCTGCCCTCATGGGCCTTAAATTGCTGGAATTACATGTGTGAGCCACTGAGCCCAGCCTTGTACTCCTTATTATTATTATTATTAATTTTATTTTATTTATTTATTTTTTTGAGACAGAGTCTCAGTCTGTTGCCCAGGCTGAAGTGCAGTGATGTGATGATCTTGGCTTACTGCAAGCTCCGCCTCCTGGGTTCAAGTGATTCTCCTGTCTCAGCCTCCTGAGTACCTGGGATTACAGGCGCCTATATTTTCCTTATCAGAATTTTTGTAAACCTCATAACACTCATGAAATATTTTGGGTATACAAAGAGTTTTAACGTAGGGCTACTTTCTCTGCTTACCTGTGATGAGATCACAAGCTTTTGCCAGTATGTATGTAAAGCAATTGCCGTAGCAAGAAACCTTGCTCAATACTGTTGGGTGAACTACACAGTGTGCTTAGTGACATCACTGACTGATGTTCTGACTCGGTCTCTTCCCTCACTGAGGGTTTTGGTCTATGATGATGATTTATTTATTTATTTATTTATTTTTGAGACAGAGTCTCACACTGTCACCCAGGCTGGAGTGCAGTGGCGCAATCTAGGCTCACTGCAGCCTCCGCCTCCTGGGTTCAAGCAATTCTCCTGCCTCAGCCTCCTGAGTAGCTGGGATTACAGGCGTGGGCCACCATACCCGGCTAATTTTTGTATTTTTAGTAGAGATGAGGTTTCTCTATGTTGATCAGGCTGGTCTCGAATTCGTGACCTTGCGGTCTGCCCGCCTCGGCCTCCCGAATGCTGGGATGACAGGCGTGAGCCACTGCACCCAGCCTGTCCAAGATGATTATTATGCTGTGAGCAGCACTGACACAAAGGAGGCCAGAGCACACACCCACGTAGTTAGCACCCAGCTTCAGAAATGAAATCGCACCAGTGCACTGACACACCCTCTTATCACCCCCCAGTTGCATTTCCCCAATCTCAGCCCCACTCCAACCAGGCATCCATTCCTGATTTGGATAAGCCTCATTTAAATGACTTTATGATACCTGCCACATTGATGTATTGTAATCTACCTACCTGTTCAGTTACATAAGTACATAGTTCTGATCTGGTTTTAGTTTACTGAAAACAAACCTGTATCCTTAACTCAAGACAGGCAAAGCTTCATATGATTTCAGAATTAGGAGTAATAAAACTAGTTTCCCTTGTGATAACAGTGTACTGTATTTTGATTGATTGATTGTGACAGGGTCTTGCTGTGTGGCCCAGGCTGGAGTGCAGTGCCGTAATCATGGCTCACTGTAGCCTGGACTGCCTGGGCTTAAATGATCCTCTCACCTCAGCCTCCCAAGTAGCTGGGACTACAGGTGTGTGCCACCACACCCGGCTAATTTTTACATTTTTTTGTAGAGACAGGGTCTCATTATGTTGCCCAGGCACAACTTGAGGCTTCTGGCCTCAAGTGACCTTCCCACCTTGGCTTCCCAAAGTGCTGGGATTACAGGTATGCTGGGATTACAGCTGGGACTACAGCCACTGCACTTAGCTATTTCATTTGGATAGTTCAATTTACAATGTTCTAAAGGGTTTTTTGCTTCAATGTACCACTCGAAACATGCACACACCAAACAAAACTATTGCTCTGTGACTTGTATCTGCTAAGAGCATCTTACTAACCCCACAGGGGTTACACAGAATGAGTAACCTACAGATCCGCAAGAAATTCACTCTTCAGTGGTGAGTGAGAAGAAATACATGAGTCGTTATGACACCAGACAGGACATGCAAGGCAGCAATGCTTTGAGGGGTCAAAGTGGGTGTGAGTTTTGAACCCTGCTTAACCAGCCCAGATGCCCTGATAGGCTCTGGAGCAGTGGTTCTCCCCTGAGGGTGATTTCATCTGCCAGGAGACATTAGGCAACGTTGGGATATAGTTTTGGTTTTCACAGATGGGGGTGCTCCTGGTGTCTAATGGGTACAGGCCATGGCTGCTGCTAAACATCCCACAGTAAACCAGGACAGCCCACACACTGAAGCATTATCCGGCCCCAAATGTCAGTACTGCCAGGCTTGAGAAACCCTTCCCCTAGAATGAAAGGTTTGTGAGGTCAGGGTTTGTTTTTTTTTTTTAAGTAAACATTGGAAAAGTACACTTAAGTGTACAGCTAAACACATTTTCACAAAGTTTCCAACACCTAGATGAAGGAACAGAATATGAGCAGCACCTGGAAAATGTCCCTCATGCCTGTTCCCAGCCCTGTGCCTCGCTAGAAGGGTTGTTCCCATCCTGACTTCTAGCATCCTATTTTAAGTTTGTTTGTTTCCGAGCTTTATATAGAAGGAAACACACAGTACATACTTTCTGGGGATCTGGTTTTTGGCTCAGCCTGGTGAGAGTCATGCGTGATGCTCTACATAGCCTCAGTTCATTCGTTTTCAGGGCTACAGTGTTCCAGTGTTTGATACACCTTTCCATTTTAATTAGTTGGACATTGGGGTTGTTTCCAGTTCTGGTATATTTATTTTGAATAGTGCTGCTGTGGTGACGGTAGGTCCACATTTTGCTTAGGTACATTCCATCTGCTTCTTAAAGAGTCAGCTCTCTGTGATCACAGAGAACTATGCATTTTGTGTAGTATGTATTGGGGCTGGTTGCTGTTTCACTAAATAGCATCTATCCCTTCCAAAGCTACAGAGGAGTAGGCCAGCAGTTTTCATTTCTAACAAATGGACAAGTCATTATCACACATGGGGGGCATCTTGTTAGGAATAAAATATCTGTTTGGGACTTTTATTGGTATCTCACTTTTTAACTTCATGGGCAGGATTTGGCTTTGAGGATGAATCAAATAAATCCCCAGTAACTGATGCAAATAAATAATATATAGACCTTGAATCTGTCTTGGAATCAGCAGTGGTAAAGTTTTCTTGAAGAATCAGAAGATAGTTTCCACTGGGATGAAATGAAAATGTGTTAGGCTTTACTTTTTTTTTTTTTTTTTTTTTTTTTTTTGAGATGGAGTTTCACTCTTGTTACCCAGGCTGGAGTGCAGTGGCACAATCTCGGCTCACCGCAACCTCTGCCTCCCAGGTTCAGGCAATTCTCCTGCCTCAGCCTCCTGAGTAGCTCGGATTACAGGCATGTGCCACCATGCCCAGCTACTTTTTTGTATTTTTAGTAGAGACAGGGTTTCACCATGTTGACTAGGATGGTCTCGATCTCTTGACCTCATGATCCACCCGCCTCGGCCTCCCAAAGTGCTGGGATTACAGGCTTGAGCCACGGCACCCGGCCTAGGCTTTACTTTTTAAAATACAGTGGCCCAGCCTGGCCAACATGGCGAAACTCCATCTCTACAAAAATACAAAAAATTAGCCAGGCGAGGTGGCATACACCTATAGTCCCAGCTACTTGGGAGGCCAAGGTAAGAGAATCCCCTGAACCCAGAAGGTAGAGGTAGCAGTGAGCAGAGATCGAGCCACTGCACTCCAGCCTAGGTGACAGAGCAAGACGCCGTCTCAAAAAAAAAAAGGGAATGTAGGGCACGGTGGCTCAAGCCTGTAATCCCAGCACTTTGGGAGGCCGAGGCGGGTGGATCACAAGGTCAAGAGATCGAGACCATCCTGGTCAACATGGTGAAACCCCGTCTCTACTAAAAATATAAAAAATTAGCTGGGCATGGTGGCATGTGCCTGTAATCCCAGCTACTCAGGAGGCTGAGGCAGGAGAATTGCCTGAACCCAGGAGGCGGAGGTTGCGGTGAGCCGAGATCGCGCCATTGCACTCCAGCCTGGGTAACAAGAGCGAAACTCCTCAAAAAAAAAAAAAAAAAAAAAGGGAATGTAAATTATATCTCAATGCAATTGGTGTTGAAAAACATAAGGGCACCTCAAACATATCATGCTGAGTGAAGCCAGACCACAAAAGACTACATAATGTATGACTCCATTCATGTATCCAGAAAAGGCAAATCCATAAGAGACAAGAACAGATTGGTGGTTTCCAGGGGCTAGGAGGACAAGGGAATGGGGTGGGACTGCTAATGGGTCTGGAGGCCTCTTTCTAGGGTAATGAAAATGCTCCAGAACTAGATAGAGATGGTGGGTGCACAGCATTGTAGAATGCATTAAGTGTCAATGAATTGCTCACTTTAAAATGGTAGGCCAGATGTGGTGGCTCATGCCTGTAATCCTAACTCTTTGGGAGGCTGAGGCGAGCAGATCACTTGAGGTTAGGAGCTCAAAACCAGGCTGGCCACCACGCTGAAACCCTGTGTCTATTAAAAATACAAAAAAATTAGCTGGGTGTGGTGGTAGGCACCTGTAATCTCAGTTACTTAGGAGGCTGAGGCAGGAGAATTGCTTGAACCCAGGAGGCAGAGGTTGCAGTGAGCTGAGAACGCACCACTGCACTTCAGCCTGGGAATAAATAAAATAAAATGGTTAATTACGTTGTGTGGACTTCACCTCAACAACAAAAATGCAAGGGTAGGGATTTTGTGTGTGTGTGTGCATCAGTTTCATACCTCTTAGCATCTATAATGGTGCCTAAGCAAATAGTAGGGTGTTGGATAAACAAATGGTGCTTAAAAATATACAAGTTTGGCCAGGCGCGGTGGCTCACGCCTGTAATCCCAGCACTTTGGGAGGCCGAGGCAGGCGGATCACGAGGTCAAGGGATTGAGACCATCCTGGTCAACATGGTGAAACCTCGTCTCTGCTAAAAGTACAAAAAATTAGCTGGGCGGCCGGGCGCGGTGGCTCAAGCCTGTAATCCCAGCACTTTGGGAGGCCGAGGCGGGTGGATCACGAGGTTGAGAGATCAAGACCATCCTGGTCAACATGGTGAAACCCCGTCTCTACTAAAAAATACAAAAAACTAGCTGGGCGTGGTGGCGCGTGCCTGTAATCCCAGCTACTCAGGAGGCTGAGGCAGGAGAATTGCCTGAGCCCAGGAGGCGGAGGTTGCGGTGAGCCGAGATCACGCCATTGCACTCCAGCCTGGGTAACAAGAGCGAAACTCCGTCTCAAAAAAAAAAAAAAAAAAAAAAAAAAATTAGCTGGGCATGGTGGTGCGTGCCTGTAATCCCAGCTACTCAGGAGGCTGAGGCAGGAGAATTGCCTGAACCCAGGAGGCGGAGGTTGCGGTGAGCCGAGATCGTGCCATTGCACTCCAGCCTGGGTAACAAGAACGAAACTCCATCTCAAAAAAAAAAAGTGTGTGTGTGTGTGTGTGTGTGTGTATATATATGTATGTATGTATGTATGTATGTATATGTGTATATATATGTATATATGTATATATATGTATGTATATATGTATATATATGTATGTATGTATATGTATATATATGTGTGTATATATATACACACACACACACACACACACACACAAGTTTGTTTATATCCGTGTTGCCTTCTGTGCTTTTCCCTGATTATAGTAGATGACTCTGTATTCATATAGCATATAGCATTCGGATCTAAACTGCTTTCCTGATTTCTTTTTTCTTTTTTTTTTTTTTTTGGTAGATAGAAGATGGTGAGATTTTTGCAAGTATTAACCAGAAGGACGGTATGGTCAGTTTCCATGATAACCCTGAAAAATATAATAACCCAGCCATGCTTCATAACATTGATCAGGAGGTAAACATGAATGCCATATTTTTATTTTTTTAATTGACAGTTGAAATGTATTTGAAATACTGCTCCTGTGTTCCAGGTAATTTTAGTTTTAAGTACAGGTAGTTCCCAGTCTATGTACACCTTAGTTACTAGAAAGTTAATTTCAAAATGGGCTGCTTAAGGAGAACTGCTTGAACCCTAGAGGCAGGGGTTACAGTGAGCTGCAGTTGTGCCACAGCACTCCAGCTTGGGCAACAGAGCAAGACTCTGTCTCAAGAAAAACAACAACAAAAACCAGAATGGGCTGCTTAAAACTCTTCCAGGCTGGACGCAGTAGCTCGCACCTGTAATCCCAGCACTTTGGGAGACTGAAGTGGGTGGATCTCCTGAGGTCAGGAGTTGGAGACCAGCCTGGCCAACATGGCGAAACCCATCTCTACTGGAAAAAAAAAAATAATTAGCTGGACATGGTGGTGTGTACCTGTAATCCCAGCTACTCTGGAGGCTGAGGCAGGAAAATCGCTTAGAAGAACCTGGGAGACAGAGGTTGCAGTTACCTGAGATCACGCCACTGCACTCCAGCCTGGGAAACAGAGGGAGACTCTAGCTCAAAAAAAAAAAAAAAAAACTCGGCTGGGCGCAGTGGCTCACGCCTATAATCCCAGCACTTTGGGAGGCCGAGGCGGGTGGATCACGAGGTCAAGAGATCGAGACCATCCTGGTCAACATGGTGAAACCCCGTCTCTACTAAAAATACAAAAAAATTAGCTGGGCATGGTGGCACATGCCTGTAATCCCAGCTACTCAGGAGGCTGAGGCAGGAGAATTGCCTGAACCCAGGAGGCGGAGGTTGCGGTGAGCCGAGATCGCGCCATTGCACTCCAGCCTGGGTAACGAGAGCAAAACTCCGTCTCAAAAAAAAAAAAAAAAAACACCTCTTTCTGATTGTATGGGTATAAATAAATAGTGGATTAGACATCCAGCTAGCTCATCAAAACCTCTCTTAACTCTGAAAACACTTGAAGGGCCTAATATAACTTGATTCCCAGCTGCCACTTACAACACAGGGCCTTGTGATTTTGCTGAAATGTCTGTTGAGTTCCAGGTTGGGAGGTCAGGAAACATCTCTCCCTGTGTCTGTCAGAAGCAGAGTCGGGGTGGCTGGAGGAGAAGAGTAGAGCACCCTCCTGAAGGTCCCCTTCAGGCAGCAGCATGGGCCACAGCAGCAGCAGCCACCTCTGTGTCTCCTGAGGGCATGCTGCCCTGATTCTGGGGCTGAAGGGGACATTTTTTGGGTGGTCTATGTTTCTAACTTCTTAGCAGGGAAGTGAACTGAATATTAAATCTCAGAAAACTGTTTTTTCATAACTAATTTGATGACAAAATGTCACCTGAAATGTTGTCTGGTCTTTTATCTCAGTGTGAATATACTCCAGTTTCACTGCAAAACATGCTATGTGTTTGATTATGAGGTTTGCCTGGGTCCTGTTGGGTGGGGTATTAGGTATGGTTTCAGAGCAAGAGATTGTGAACCTATGGCACTCATGTTAACAGCCATGTTAACAGTCTAACAGTAAGTTAGAAAGGATGCAGTTGACCTGAATCTGCTACTGACCACCTTCTGATGTGCCTGTCATGCAGATGCTGAAGTGCATAGAGCTGGATGAGCGACTGAAGGCCATGGACCAGGAGATCACAGTGAACCCTCAGTTTGTGCAAAAGGTGATCACAGTTCTCCTTATAAGAAGTAGACTGGCCGGGCGCGGGGGCTCAAGCCTGTAATCCCAGCACTTTGGGAGGCCGAGGCGGGTGGATCACAAGGTCGAGAGATTGAGACCAACCTGGTCAACATGGTGAAACCCCGTCTCTACTAAAAATACAAAAAATTAGCTGGGCATGGTGGCGCGTGCCTATAATCCCCGCTACTCAGGAGGCTGAGGCAGGAGAATTGCCTGAACCCAGGAGGCAGAGGTTGCGGTGAGCCGAGATCGCGCCATTGCACTCCAGCCTGGGTAACAAGAGTGAAACTCCGTCTCAAAAAAAAAAAAAAAAAAAAAAAAGAAGTAGACTGGGCCGTGCACAGTGGCTCACGCCTGTAATCCCAGCACTTTGGGAGGCCAAGGCAGATGGATTACCTGGGGTCAGGAGTTCAAGACCAGCCTGACCAACATGGAGAAACCCCGTCTCTACTAAAAATACAAAATTAGCTGGGCATGGTGGCACTGCCTGTAATCCCAGCTACTCGGGAGGCTGAGGCAGGAGAATTGCTTGATCCCAGGAGGCAGAGGTTGCAGTGAGCTGAGATCACGCCATTGCACTCCAGCCTGGACAACAAGAGCAAAACTCCATCTCAAAAAAAAAAAAAGTAGACTGGGTGGAGAAGGAGGGATGTTGTCACATCAGGCACAGGAACTAAGTTTCAGGTTATTAAGTATTTCTTGAAAACCTTTACCATACAATCATGGAGAAATTCAAGTTGAGAGCATTTTCAAGTGACAGCCTGCAACACTTAGGGATGCTTAGGGTGGTTCCTGAATTGCCTGCCCTTGATCACAGGGTGGCTTTGTTCTGGGAGGGACCAGGTAACTGGTGTGCTTACTGGGCTGCTGGAGAACCCTAGATAAAGGCAAACATAAATATGTAGCTTCACTTTCCATTTACAGAGTATGGGCTCACAAGAAGATGACTCAGGAAACAAACCATCCAGTTACTCCTGAAACTAACATCCATCCTGAGCTGAACAAGAGAAACTACCATCTTGGCCAGTGGCAAACATTCAGAGGGCAGCAGAGAGGACCAAGCCTGTGTCACCTGGTTATTAAGAAATTAAGTTTTGTTTTGACATCTTCAGTCCTATGTGCTTTCAGAAAACCATTCTCTCTGCAAAGAAAGGAAACAAATTTGCAAACTTTAAAGTCTGTCATGGATTTATTTATCCTCAGATTATTGTTATTGCATTAAATCTACCTTTTTGTTTTAAATTGCTTGAACATTAATGTGTCATCCGTATCACTTTTTTCCCCTCTGAAAAGTTTTTACTAAGCACATTCATTGTGAACAGAAATAGTTAGATTTTAGGAATTTTTGGAAGATTTGAATCTGAAAGGTTTTTTTTTTTTAATTCATTGACACATTCGTATCTAAAAAAAAAAATCTAAAAGTTGTTATCAGTGTCTAAAAAAAAAAGGCCAGACATGGTGGCTCACACTTGTATGTAATATCCTAGCACTTTGGAAGGCCAAGGCAGGATTGCTTGAGGCCAGGAATTCAGACTACCTTGGTTAACATAGTGAGACCCTGTCTGTATGAAAAAAAAAAAAAAAAAAAAGAGGTAGGACAGTCCATAAGGCATAACCTAATTTAAAAAATTAACATTAACATGCATATTGGTGAGAGTATGAATTGTGGATCACGAGATGCCATTGGCACTTCACTTTTTTTTGAGACAGGGTCTCTGTCTCCCAGGCTGGAGTGCAATGGTGCGATCATGGCTCACCTAAACTTCCCAGACTCAGGTGATTCTCCCACCTCAGCTTTCTAAGTAGCTGGGGCTGCAGGCAAGCACCACCACAGCCAACTAATTTTTTTTGTTTTTTTGGTTTTTTTTTAATAGAGATGGGTTTTGCTGGGTTGCCCAGGTGGTGTCACAAGCACCTTCTAGCCCTTAGTGTGGGCTACGCTTTTGTAGTCTTGAGAATGGCTTTTCTCCCCCTCTCGATTTAACAGTTTTTAAGAGACAAATGGCAGGCTTTCCCACTGTTTCTTCTCAAAGCATTTCAGGTAAACTGATAGCTGCATTTTGATGACGTTCGGGGCCTCTCCTCACACGAATTTGGACTCAGATTTACTGATTTAGCCCTGGCATGGTGTAGAGCCGAATAAAGTGTGGAGACATGCCTGTAATCCCAGCTACCCGCGAGGCTGAGGCAGGAGTGTCACCTGAACCCAGGAGGCAGAGGTTGCAGTGAGGTGAGATTGCGCCATTGCACTCCAATGGGCAACAAGAGCAAACTCCATCTCAAAAAAAAAGTGTGGCCAGGTTAAAACACATCAAATTTGGGCCTTAAAAAACATTTCTCTCTTACTACAAACATTCAGTTCTTTGTATGAAGTCACATTTTCATTATTTAAAAAAGAAACCTCGGCCGGGCGCGGTGGCTCAAGCCTGTAATCCCAGCACTTTGGGAGGCCGAGGCGGGTGGATCACGAGGTCAAGAGATCGAGACCATCCTGGTCAACATGGTGAAACCCCGTCTCTACTAGAAATACAAAAAATTAGCTGGGCATGGTGGCGCGTGCCTATAATCCCAGCTACTCAGGAGGCTGAGGCAGGAGAATTGCCTGAACCCAGGAGGCGGAGGTTGCAGTGAGCCGAGATCGTGCCATTGCACTCCAGCCTGGGTAACAAGAGCGAAAACTCCGTCTCTTAAAAAAAAAAAAAAAAAAAAAAAAGAAACCTCAGCCGGGTGCAATGGCTCACACCTGTAATCCCAGCACTTTGGGAGGCTGAAGTGGGTGGATCACCAGAGGTCAGGAATTCCAGACCGGCCTGGCCTGGTTTCACTAACATGGTGAAACCCCATCTCTACTAAAAATACAAAAAAAAATTAGTTGGGGGTGTGGGGGTGGCAGGTGCCTATAGTCTCAACTACTAGGGAGGCTGAAGAAGGAGAATCACTTGAACCCAGGAGGCGGAGGTTGTAGTGAGCCGAGATTGCGCCATTGCACTCCAGCCTGGGCAACAAGAGCAAGACTCGATACTAAAAAAGAAAAAGAAGGCCGAGTGCAGTGGCTCACGCCTGTAATCCCGGCACTTTGGGAGGCCAAGGTGGGCTGATCACAAGCAAGAGATCGAGACCATCTTGGCCAACATGGTGAAACCCCATCACTACTAAAAATACAGAAAAATTAGCTGGGTGTGGTGGCACGTGCCTGTGGTCCCAGCTACTTGGTGAGGCTGAGGCGGAAGAATCGCTTGAACCCAGGAGGTGGAGGTTGCAGTGAGCCGAGATTGCGCCACTGCACTCCAGCCTGGGCAACAGAGCAAGACTCCATCTCAAAAAAGAAAAAGAAACCTCATGAGTCACACAAAAAGTTGCCCCTAAGGCTTTGGAGGTCGTATGGCCTATTGTAACTACTCTGTGTTGCTGCAGGGAAGTGTAGAGCTGTGCATGAGCGAATGTGGCTGTGTTGCAGTAAAACTTTATTTATAAAAAGTAGCAGCAGGCCAGGTTTGACCTGAAGCCCGTAGTTTGCTGACCCATCAACTAAACTCAAATTCTCTAACACGTGAATTAGGACTATTGGTGGGTTGCATCACTTTCACTTGCTTATGTTTCAAGTTGTTTGGTAAGTCACATTTTCATTATTAAATAATGGCAGCAATTAAGAAAAAATATTTAATGGAAAATGATCTCTTATCTGTGTAGTGAATTACAGACCCTGTTTTATTTTTAAAAAAACAAAAACGACAACTCATTTATCTGGATCTGAAATTAAAATCACTTAAAATGTGTGTGAGAATTCCTAGTACTTGGCCGTCGACACTATGCAAATGAAAAGTAACTCTCGTGAGCTGCTAATGATGTGGACACTATTATAATTTTTTCCCAAGATGGATTCGTTACAATACTGCATTTTTCGGAAAGTTTGAACTGAAAAGGGGTATGTTGCTTAGAACCTTTTCCTAGTACCCGCAAACCCTTGAGTCAGTGTTTGAGGAGAGTGCTGGTCATGATCGTCACAGCTTTCAATCCCCTGTTCTGTGTTCTGCTTCTGGGCTAGATCTCTGCAAACCAGCAGGAAGGGGATTACAGCTTGTGGGAGAAAGGGACAGACTCCTGTGTCTGCCTCTGCTGAGCAGTATGGTCCAGGCAATTCGGCTTCCAGTGCGCAGTTTCCCCCATGCTCCTAGAATTAGCCTCAGCGCAGCCCCTTAGAGGTAAGGGCCAGGAGGCAGGCCTCCTCCATCTCCCCACTGTGCCCCACTTCAGACTTTATTCATCCCCATCTTTTCCCCTTTGTTACCCAAACCCTAAGGGGTGGTATTTGTTCACTGTAGCTACTACCTCAGTGAGACTACTGATTGTTGTTTTTAGAGACAGAGTCTTGCTCTGTCACCAGGCTGGAGTGCAGTGATGCCATCTCAGCTCACTGCAACCTCTGCCTCCCAGGTTCAAGCAATTCTCCTGCCTCAGCCTCTTGAGTAGTTGGGACTACAGGAGCACGCCTCCACACCCAGCTAATTTTTTGTATTTTTAGTAGAGACGGGGTTTCACCATGTTGGCCAGGATGACCTCAATCTTTCGACCTCATGATCCCCCTGCCTCAGCCTCCCAAAGTGCTGGGATTATAGGTGTGAGCCACCAGACCCAGCCTTGATTTTTTTTTTTTTTTTTTTTTTTGAGTCTCACTCTGTAACCTAGGCTGGAGTGTAGTGGTGCGATCTTGGCTCACTGCAACTTCTATCTCCTGGGTTCAAGCAATTCTCCTGCCTCAGCCTCCCTGATAGCTGGGATTACCTGCCACCACGCCCAGCTAATTTTTGTATTTTACTAGAGATGGGATTTCACGATGTTGGCCAAGGTGGTCTCGAACTCCTGCTTTCAAGCAATCCACTCACCTCAGCCTCCCAAAGTGCTGGGATTACAGGCATGAGCCACCATGCCTGGGGAATTTTTTTTTTTTTCCTTCGGCAGCACTTTTATTTTCCTTACACAATGATGTGTTGCTGGGGCCTAATGTTCTCACGTAACAGAAAAAAAAATGTGTTGTCATCTCAAAGAATCGAGAATTGCGTACAAGAAAACCTTACATAAATTAAAAGGATGAATACATTTACAGGTGGAAATGCAAACTGCTTCCATCTCAAGACAAGTAGCAGCTCATGGTGTTCTGGCAGGAAAACAGCTAAGAAAGGAAACTGGGTCCTACAGCTCGGACTTTTCCAACCCTGATAGACCGGCAAGGCAGAAACAATCAGTTCAGGAGCCCTTACCAGCCTCTACAGAAATCCCAGAGCACTCAGCCCTGACACATTAATGCCCTGCACAGATCAGAGACTGCTGGACACACAGACCGACCAACCCACCGACTTGTCTTCCAGAAGCCAGTTCTTAACGTCAGCCACGAAGTGACCAAGGCACAAGTACTAAGAGTTGAAATCAAAGATAAGTATAGGGCATTAAATACCATGGATTTTTTTTTTTTTTTTGAGATGGAGTTTTGCTCTTGTTATCCAGGCTGGAGTGCAATGGCGCGATCTCGGCTCACCGCAACCTCTGCCTCCTGGGTCCAGGCAATTCTCCTGCCTCAGCCTCCTGAGTAGCTGGGATTATAGGCACGCACCACCATGCCCAGCTAATTTTTTCTATTTTTAGTAGAGACGGGGTTTCACCATGTTGACCAGGATGGTCTCGATCTCTTGACCTTGTGATCCACCCACCTCAGCCAATACCATGGACTTTTACGTCAGATATCCGTGAATAAGAAAATATGATGGCTATCATTTAAACTTGAATACAAGGTCAAAATCAGCAACAAGTTCTACAATCCAGTGCTAATATCAGATACAAATTTAAAGGACAATTTCTTTTTGAAGGTTTATTCCAATTTTGTGAGGCTAGCATGAGATAGATGCATTTGCCAGGGGCAAATTTATACTTAGGAATTAACCCATGCAACAAATGCCATACATCAGCTCACAGTCCATTTGTGCTGGACAATGATGGAGCTCAACTCTTCATACGCCTGCTTGCTGACCCACATCTGCTGGAAGGTGGAAAGTGAGGCCAGGATGGAACTGCTGATCCACATTGAGTACTTGCACTCACAGGGAAGCACGATGATCTTGACCTTCATGGTGCTGGGCACCAGGGCAGTGATCTCCTTCTGTATCCTGTCATGATGCCCGGGTACATGTGATGCCACCAGACAGCACCGTGTTGGCATACAGGTCTTTGCAGATGTCCACGTCACACTTCATGATGAAGGTGAGGGTGGTCTCATGGATGCTGCAAGATTCCATACCCAGGAAGGAAGACTGGAAGAGTGCCTCCAGACACCGGAACTGCTCGTTGCCAATGTCCAATGTCGATGACCTGCCATCGGGCAGCTCACAGCTCTTCTCCAGGGAGGAGAAGGATGTGGCAGTGGCCATCTCATGGCCAGACAGGTCCAGACACAGGATGGCATGGGGAGGGCGTAGCCCTCATAGATAGGTACCATGTGGTGGCCACCTCCAGAGTCCAGGACAATGCCAGTCGTGCACCCAGAGGTGTAGAGGGACAGCATGGCCTGGATGGCCACATAAGTGGCTCAGGCGTTGAAGGTCTAAACATGATCTGAGTCATCTTCTCTCTGTTAGCCTTGGGGCTCAGAGGGTCTTAGGTCAGCAGCACTGGATGCTCCTCCGGAACCACATGCAGCTTATTGCAGGTGTGGTGCCAGATCTTCTCCATGTCGTCTGTATTAGCCTGTTTTCACACTGCTGATAAAGACATACCCAAGACTGGAAAATTTACAAAAGAAAAGAGGTTTAATGGACTTACAGTTCCACCTGGCTGGGGAGACCTCACAATCATGGCAGAAGGCAAGGAGGAGCAAGTCACATCTTACATGGATGGCAGCAGGCAGAGAGAGAGAGAGAGAGAGAGAGAGCAGGGAAACTCCTGTTTTAAAAACCACCAGATCTTGTGAGACGTATTCAGTATCATGAGAACAGCATGGGAAAGACCTGCCTCCATGATTAAATTCCCCTGCCCCAGTTCCTCCCATGACACGTGAGAATTGTGGGAGTTACAATTCAAGATGAGATTTGGATGGAAACACAGCCAAACCATATCATCGTCTCAGTTAGTGATGATGCCGTGCTCAATGAGATATTTCAAGGTCAGGATGCCTCGTCACCCATGTAAGAGTCCTTCTGGCCCATGCCCACCATCATACCCTGGAACCAGGGATGCCCAACAATGGAGGGAAACACAGCTTGGGGGGCATTGTCCAGCAAAGCCAGCTTTGCACATGCCAAAGCCACTGTCAGTGATGAGTGTGGGGATCTCTTCTTCCATTGTGATTGGCAGAGGAGCGGGGCAGTGCAATGGTGGGCGCTCAGGCTGGCAGCCATGCGTGAGACCAGGGGTTAATTTTGAAAATCTCTTTTTTTGTTTTAGAGTCTCACTCTGTCACCCAGGCCAGAGTGCAGTGGTGCAATCTCAGTTCACTGTACTCCAGTGCAAACTTCGCCTCCCGGGTTCAAGTGATTCTTGTGCCTCAGCCTCCTGAGTAGCTGAGATTACAGGTGCCTGCCACCACGCCCAGCTAATTTTTGTATTTTTAGTAGAGACAGTGTTTTGCCATGTTGG
This sequence comes from Saimiri boliviensis, assembly GCF_048565385.1. Classification (NCBI taxonomy): domain Eukaryota; kingdom Metazoa; phylum Chordata; class Mammalia; order Primates; family Cebidae; genus Saimiri; species Saimiri boliviensis. The sequence continues at coordinate 18,856,189 of NC_133465.1, forward strand.
CCAGGCTGGTTTCAAACTCCTGGCCTCATGTAATTCGTTGGCCTTGGCCTCCCAAAGTGCTGGGATTACAGGCATGAGCCACTGCGCCCGTCCTGGTTGCAAGCTTTTGAAAGTAGCAGGTATTTTCTGAGTTAAAGAATGGTACTTGGCTGGATGCCGTGGCTCATGCCTGTAATCCCAGCACTTGAGGAGGCCAAGGCAGGCAGATCATGAGGTGAGGAGATTGAGACCATCCTGGCTAACACGGTGAAACCCTGTGTCTATTAAAAACACAAAAAAACTAGCTGGGCATAGTGGCAGACACCTATAATCCCAGCTACCTGAGAGGCTGAGGCAGGAGAATTGCTTGAACCCGGGAGATAGAGGCTTCAGTGAGCTGAGATTGTGTCACTGCACTCCAGCCTGGGTGACAGAGTGAGAATGTATCTTAAAAACAAAAACAAAAACAAAACGAAACAACAAGAAGAGTGGTACAAACGGGCAATAAAGTAATGTGATTTCTCCTGCCCGGCATGCGTGACACCTTCTTTATCTTGTTTAGTAAATCAATTTCCCAGGCAAAGCCAGGTATAGAGCATTACTGTGAAACATACCAACTAGCCTCAGCAGTAGAATAATGCCCATGTAATCTCATCAGGGACCAATACTTAAAGCAGATTGCCTAGGTTGAACTGCAGTGGCTATTCAGTGTGATCCTATCTCACTGCAACCTTCAACTCCTGGCCTCAAGCAACTCTCCTACCTCAGCCTTCCCAGGAGCTGGGACTACAGCTGTGCAACACCATGCCTGACTAATTATTTTTTGAGATAAGGTTTTGCTTCATTGCCCAGCCAGGCCTCGAACCCCCTCAGCCTCCCAAAGTGCTAGGAATATAGGCGTGAGCCACTGTGCTCAACTCCCTCTTAGTTTTTTAAGTACCGAATCTACCTTGTTCAGATTCCCTTCTCTGTATATGCCAATAGTCAAGTTGTAGTCCGATTCTCTCCTGTTACTTGCTTTTCAAAATGAAGTTTTCAGCTGGGTGCAGTGGCTCATGCCTGTAATCGCAGCACTTTGGGAGGCTGAGGCGGGTGGATCACCTGAGGTCAGGAGTTCGAGACCAGCCCGGCCAACATGGCAAAACCTCGTCTCTACTAAAAATACAAAATTAGTCGGGTGTGGTGGCAGGCACCTGTAATCCCAACTACTCGAGAGGCCGAGGCAGGAGAATTGCTTGAACCTGGGAGACAGAGGTTGCAGTGAGGCCAAGATAATAGTGCCACTTCACTCCAGCCTGGGGGACAGAGAGAGACTCCATCTCAAAAAAAAAAAAAAAAAAGGGCCAGATGCAGTGGCTCACGCCTGTAATCCCAGCACTTTGGGAGGCCAAGGTCAGGATATTGAGACCAGCCTGGCTAACACGGTGAAGACCCATCTCTACTAAAAACACAAAAATTAGCCAGCCGTGGTGGCTTGTACCTGTAGTCCCAGCTACTCGGGAGGCTGAGGCAGGAGAATTGCTTGAACCTGGCTGGCAGAGTTTGCAGTGAGCTGAGATTGCACCACTACACTCCAGCCTGGGCGACACTCCGTCTCAAAAACAACAACAACAACAAAAAAGAAACAAAAATGAAGTTTTGGGTTTGTAAGTCCTGAGTTTCTGGGTTGCAACCTGAATTAGTAGCTACTTTGTGGAAGGTGATGTTATTTGCACCTAAGTCTGAGCAGTTGCAAAGGAGCCAGAGAAAACAAATGACTTGTAAGTCACATATCCGTGAATAAGAAAATAGGATGGGTATGTTTTAAGTAATTGAATTACTTAATGATAGTGAACAAAGACAAAATCCTATCTGTCTCTTTCCCTAACATTCAAGGCTGAAACCAAAGAACTTAAATTGCAAAAAGCATTTACTAAGTCTGAATCCATAGACTGCTCTATAGTTGATTGTTAGACTAAAGTTTATATACTTGATATTTCATAGGCACCTAGTAGTAGATTAAAACACAAAAAGCATAGCAGACGAATTCTAATTGGTGGAGGGAGGTTAATTTTTAAAAGCTTACAGAAATTGCTATGGTAAGAAATATTAAATTAATCCTAATGGCCTTTATTGGACCACTGATAATTCATACCTTGCAACTGACCGGATGCCTTATGTGCAGAGTTAATTGTCTAATTACGTAAAACCTGAACTTAGAAATTGTGCATGGGCCGGGCACAGTGGCTCACGCCTGTAGTCCCAGCACTTTGGGAGGCCAAGGCGCGCAGATTATGAAGTCAAGAGATTGAGACTAAAAATACAAAAATTAGCTGGGCGTGGTGGTACGCACCTGTAGTCCCAGCTACTTGGGAGGCTGAGGCAGGAGAATCACCTGAACCCAGGAGGCGGAGGTTGCAGTGAGCCAAGATCACACCATTGCACTCCAGGCTGGTGACAAAGTGAGACTCCGTCTCAAAAAAAAAAAAGATAAAAGAAATTGTGCATGCATCTCACCTTCTGAAATGTTACTCATTGCTCGCTGACTTTCTGTTGCAGAATATTCAGGAGACTGAGGAGGATTTTATTAAGGTGGCCACTGGCTTAGTGGATTAGCATTTCAAGGCGGAACGCCTAACAAAGACAGGGCTTGGCTTTTTATACATCCAGGATGATGTAGCAGCTAACAGGTTTACAGAAGCCAGAACAAAGAATAGTTAATCTGTAACATATCCTGTGATGTACGTTACATTTGAAAATAGCATTTTTTTTTTTTTTTTTTTTTTTTTTTTTTTTTTTTTGAGACGGAGTTTCGCTCTCGTTACCCAGGCTGGAGTGCAATGGCGCGATCTCGGCTCACCGCAACCTCCGCCTCCTGGGCTCAGGCAATTCTCCTGCCTCAGCCTCCTGAGTAGCTGGGATTACAGGCACGCACCACCATGCCCAGCTAGTTTTTTGTATTTTTAGTAGAGACGGGGTTTCACCATGTTGACCAGGATGGTCTCGATCTCTCGATCTCGTGATCCACCCGCCTCGGCCTCCCAAAGTGCTGGGATTACAGGCTTGAGCCACCGCGCCCGGCTTTTTTTTTTTTTTTTTGAGACAATTTCCCTCTGTCACCAGGCGCCAGGCTGGAGTGCAGTGGTGCAATGGCTCACTGCAACCTCCGCCTCCCAGGTTCAAGCAACTCTCCTGCCTCAGCCTCCCAGGTAGCTGGGACTACAGGTACATGCCACCACGCCCAGCTAATTTTTGTATTTTTTAGTAGAGACGCAGTTTCACCATGTTGGCCAGGATGGTCTCGATCTCTTTCTTGACCTTGTGATCCCCCTGCCTCGGCCTCCCAAAGTGCTGGGATTACAGGTGTGAGCCACCTTGTTCAGCCGAAAATAGCATTTTGAGAAACATATTGCACATTATTTGTGTGCTATCTTGCCCTGTGACCTTGCAGCTGGTCTGCAAGAAAAACAGGAGTCTTGAGATGCCTGGGGACTTTACTGAGAATGTGGGGAGAATAGATAAGGGAGGTTTTACAGGGAGTTAGTTAATTTTAAGCAGAGCTGGGGGTTAGGTTTTATATTGAAAACAACACAGTAAACTTTATTATGCAGCAATTACAGACTACTATTGATATTATTTAATTTCCCTCTTCATTTCAGCAGCTGGCCAGACTCCTAAACTGTTCAAAACATCTAAAAACAGGGAATGTTTTCTCAGTTGCTGGAAGAAACAAAAGCTTAGATCATTAATTATTTTTATAACAGGGAATCAATTATAGTAACTTTAAAATAATGAGATGTGATTTAAAATGTTAAATTCAAATGCTTACAAATGAAATACACCCTTTCTTCTTGAAACTGAAAACTAAAAGTCATTGACACGTGTTTTGACTTAAAGAGAAAAGCCCAGCTGTATCCTCCAGCTACATCAGAGCCCCTGTGGCTAAGAGTACATATAAAAAACTCATTCAGAAACTGAATGAGATGTGACTTTTCCCTACCACTTGGCTATATGGTCCTGGCAACTGATAGCTTGGAAGTGATTGATCAATTTGGATACTCAGCTGTAATGAAGCCTCTTGGTTTAGTAGTAGTAAGGCAGAAAAGCATCAAGAAATCTTAATTCTGGCTGGTCCAATGATAGTGGGTTATCAGAACTTATTAATATTGGTGTCACTAAAGTTGGTATACAACCGCCCACTGCTAAATTTGACTGGCTTAAAAAAAAAAAGAAATCTTAATTCTGATTTTGGGTATTTCAGTGGTGGAAAAAAGTTCTGGATTCTATGAGTGCCAGGCAGTAGCATATCCACAGCTTCTGGAATCATTTCATACAATTTCCATTATGGGATAGAAGCTGAAATCAGCATTGTCTATTATTTGGTTGTGAATTACTGGACATTATTGACATCTGTGCTTTCTGAACATTACTGCTGAGTTTCAATTGTCATTCCCATGAGAATGGGTACATCAGGCGTCCCCAAACTTTTTACACAGGGGGCCAGTTCACTGTCCCTCAGACCGTTGGAGGGCTGCCACATACTGTGCTCCTCTCACTGACCACCAATGAAAGAGGTGCCCCTTCCTGAAGTGCGGCGGTGGGGGGGGGGGGCGGGATAAATGGCCTCAGGGGCCGCATGCGGCCCAAGGGTTGTAGTTTGGGGACACCTGGGGTACATTTTCCGACTCCTAAGATGTCCCTTTTGTTGCATGTCCTTGAAAGTTGATGCCCCATGAGAGCCCAATTTAATTAACCTTTGCTACAATTCACTGGGGGCAAAGATTTGGCAGTAATTAATTTTTTAAAAAAGATTTATAGGTCTGAGAAAGTACTTCCAAAAGAGGTAGGTGGCAGAAGCCAGTGGTGCTGGGAAAGATGTTTATGGCCTAAATTGAGCCCAGCTGTGGTGAATGCACATTGGCTTTTAATGGAAATGCAGTGGTTGAATAACCTTCCTCCATTAGCCTAACACCATGGAAATAAGGATAATCTGAGCAAGGTGGTGACCTCCACTAACAAACTGAAAAAGGTAATTCCTGGAATTAAAGTTACAAGGTGAAAAAACCCTTGTGCTTGACTTAAATCCTCATTAACAAATATTAATGTTTCCAGAACACTAACTACTAAGAGAAAATGGGCAAATACAGGAATACCAAAAAACAAACAAACAACAACAGAAAAAAAACAGAAAAAGAAAAAACTGTCTTCTCACTAGAAGGAATAGAATATACAACTATTTTTTTTTTTAAAGAAAAAGACATTAATTTTGTTAAATAAAAACAGCTACGGTCACTAATTGAAATTTGTGGGAAGTTTTGTTAAGTTCTTTGCTTGTTAGAGTGGAAATCAGTTAATCAAATTTGTATTCAGAAGCGCAGACGCAGCCATTTTCAGTGTGAATCCTGTGCACTTTGACAAATGTTGGAAATGTTTTCTTCTAGAAAAATTGTTAAACACAGAGACAAGGTGGTTGCAAACATTTCTTGCCCCTTTTCATGAAGGCTCTCAAAGCATCCTGTGAACTGAATAAAATTCAAGTGTCTGCACTGTTCATGGTAAGCATTCCAAATAAATATACCCTTGTGGGGTTTTTGCTTCAGAAATTGCCTTGTGGCAGGGCATGGTGGCTCATGCCTATAATCCTAGCACTTTGGGAGGCCGAGGCGGGCAGATCGCTTGAGTTCAGCCTGGACAACATGGTGAGATCCCGTCTCTACCAAAAAAAAAAAAAAAAAATTATCCAGGCATGGCGAGGCCCGACTGTAATCTCAGCTACTTAGGAAGCAGAGGGGGAAGGATCGCTTGAGCATGGGACATTGTGCCAGACTAGGCAACAGAAGACCCTCAAAGTAATAATAAAATTAAGTTTAAAAAAATTAGCCTGTAGGGCCGGGTGCAGGGGCTTACGCCTGTAATCCCAGCGCTTTGGGAAGCAGAGGCAGGTGGATCACCTGAGGTCAAGAGTTCGAGACCAGCCTGGCGAAAACCCACCAACACGGTGAAACCCCACCTCTACTAAAAATACAAAAAATTAGCTGGTAGTGGTGGCGCACGCCTGTAGTCCCAGCTACTCGGGAGGCTGAGGCAAGAGAAACGCTTGAACCCGGGAGGTAGAGACTGCCGTGAGCCCACACTGCATCACTGCACTCCAGCCTGGGCAACAAGTGCGAAACTCCATTTCAAAAAAAAAAAAAAGTTATTCAGCCGGGCGCGGTGGCTCACGCCTTTAATCCCAACACTTTGGGAGGCCGAGGCGGGCAGATCGCCTGAGGTAGGGAGTTCCAGACCGGCCTGATCAACATGGTGAAACCCCGTCTCTACTAAAAATACAAAAATTAGCCGGGTGTGGTGGCGCGTGCCTGTAATTCCAATTACTCGGGAGGCTGAGGCAGGAGAATCGCTTGAACCCAGGAGGCGGAGGTTGCGGTGAGCCGAGATCGCGCCATTGCACTCCAGCCTGGCAACAGAGCGAGACTCCGTCTCAAAAAAAAAAAAGTATTCAATAACTAATTTTCATATTTTTAAAAAAGTTAGAGACGCACAGAGGGAGAAATACCGAATCCCACACAGGTGCGCACGCACACTGGTCCCGACTTCCGGAACCAACCTCACCCGGGGGCCTAGCCGTCCCCGCGCCACGGCACGGCCGTCGCCCGCACCTTCCACACTCTCAACGTAGGGGGAGGACAGGTTCCATCAGCAATTTAATACAAACCATTGGTGAAGCACAGAAAAAGAATATGACAATCTCTTATACTGTTTTTCTTTCTATTTTTCTCTTTTGTGTGGTCAGGGAGCTTTAAGTTGGCTATATTTACCCTCAAATCTCTTTTTGAAATGGTTTTTTAAGTTTCAGCATTGCCACCCCCCACATTTAATGAAATGGTTTCCCCCAGCAGCCCTGCCCGGTGCGGTCTGAACCATTCGGCGCTTCTCGGAGAGAGGCACGGAATAGGGTCGGCGGGAAAGGTGGTTGTCCGGCAGGGCCCTTGCTTCTTCGTCAGACCTCGGAGTGGCAGGACTTGGGATGTGTTCCTGGGCGTGTGGGAGCTGGCGAGGTGTGGCTCGCTTCGCGGTCCAGGACGCTCTCGAACGGCTCCCGCGTCCCCACCGCAGAGCTAGGCGGTGGTACGGCCCGGAAAGTCACGCGCCTGGGTCTCCGCGGGGCTCCGGGACCACGGGTGAGTGTGGCAGTTCCTGGCTCTGCCAGCTCCCCTGCGAGCCCGAGCCGGGGCTGAGAGCCTCGTCACCCCGGCTAGCGTCCCTGACGTGGGCTCGGGAGCCTGCCTGTGATCCCGCCAGTCCGGGACCTGCAGCGACCACCTACCCGGCGCAGTCAGGGTCGGGGCTGGGACGCGGAGTGGGACCCCGGCTGCTGGGTGCAGGTGTCCCGCGGGTCTGGATTGGGGAGCTGGTGGGCGGGGCCTGCGGGGTTGGCGGAGGGGCATGAGCGAGTTTGCGTTGGTCCCGGGTGGACTAGTAATGGGGGAGGGCTTAGGGATAGAGTGCAGGGCGTCGCCGAGACCCTGAGATTTGAAGATAACGTTGGGGGCACGCCCATTAACCAAGTCTGTAGGGATGAGGATTTTGACCTGGGTTCAAACCCCGGGTCAAGGTCGTTGATTTATTCTCATTTGACGTTGCCATGAAACAGGACTGTTTGCCTTCCCTTCTCCCAGGTTTTGTCTTCGCTCTCTGTTTGGAAGAGAGGCTGTGTGGCATCCTTTTCTCCCAGTTGGCGTTCAGGAGGGCCCTCTAATGCGCCAATAGGGTAGCAACGTGTCCTCTAGGGAGGATGGAAGACGGCGCTTCTCTCCAGTTCAGAGTATTGTCAGTTGTGTCTTTATCACCTGGAAAGAATTGACTGGCTTGTAGATTGAAGTCCAAGGTGTGGTCAGCAACAGCCATGGGGATAAAGGGGAAGGAGGAGCTTGCTGGAATTAGGTACTGGCTCTGCACCCTTTGGCCACAGCCAGTTTACTGCCGGATTATCACCGTAGTCATCAAAATTGAGTAATAGTGGCAGGTGACACTGTGTTTGCCCTTCTAGTGTCCATTGTCAGGGAGCTCTGTGAATGGAAATCCAAGGGAATGGTGGAAATAGAGCCACAGTGAGAGTGGGTCTGAGCTGGCAGTAATCCCCTGCAGAACTTTTCACCCTGAGCTTGTTGGGATCCCAGCTGCTGACTTCATGAGGCTCCCCAGTGGGAGACTAGTTATAGAAGATGTGTGTCTGCAGGGTGTGGTGGCTGACGCCTGTAATCCCAGCACTTTGGGAGGTCAAGGTGGGCAGAACACGAGGTCAAGACATCGAGATCATCCTCACCAACTTGTTGAAGCCCTGTCTCTACTAAAAATACAAAAATTAGCTGGGCATGGTGGTGTGCACCTGTAGTCCCAGCTGCTTGGGAAGCTGAGGCAGGAGAATCACTTGCACCTGGGAGGCGGAGGTTGCAGTAAGCCGAGATCGTGCCACTGCACTCCAGCCTCAGGCTGGCAACAGAGTGATAAGTTGTCTTAAAAACAAACAAACAAACAAACAAACAAAAAACTAGCTGGGTATGGTGGCTTATGCCTGTAATCCCAGCTACTCAGGAGACTGAGGCAGGAGAACTAGGAAGTCAGAGGTTGCGGTCAGCTGAGATTGCGTCGTTGCAGTTCAGCCTGGTGACAGAGTAAGACTCTGTTTCAAGGAAAACAAAAGTGTTTTATTTTGTTGTCCACTGCTGGTTAAGATCCGTTACAGTGCCTTATTTATTTATAGAGTGCCCTTAGTGTTCTCTTTAATTCTCCATGGTGCTATGAAAAGACCATAGGAAGTAGGGGTGAAATAGACCCAGGGCCAGGGCACACCACAGGTCAGGTGGTGAAGTAGGTCACTGTCCAGGTCCGGGACTCAGCCATTGTGGGAGGGGGATGTGGACAGACTACCACGTCAGGGCATTTGAATACTGTCTTTGGGTATGATGAAGAAGAGATTCAGCCAGGGAATTTCAGCTTCCTCCGTAGGTTCTCGAAAGCTTGTTGGAAACATTGTGAGACATACTCAAACCGGTTTGTTTTCTTCAGCAAACACCTGGTAGAGATTGGAATTGAAGAGTGAGTAAAGAACTGACCTCATGCTGCCCAGAGTTCTGATACTATGTGTAGTGTGAATCCTGAGAGGCTCTGTTTCTCAGCTTTTGGGTGGTATTCAGAGAGGTCCAGTAACATTTGGTGTCACCTGGCTGGTGAGGACAGGCTCCCATGGACCACAAAGCTAAGTGCTCTCTAGGGCACCTCCTTCTCTTTCAGGGGCTACCTGGGCCTCTGGCACGCATAGAGTCAGAGCTCTCGCCCAACAAGTGCATTTTTTTTTTTAAGACAGAATTTCACTCTGTCACCGAGGCTGGAGTGCAGTGGTGTGATCTCAGCTCACTGCTACCTCCACTTCTAGGTTCAAGTGATTCTCCTTGAGTAGGTGAGACTACAGGCACGTGCCACCAGGCCTGGCTAATTTTTGTATTTTTAGTGGAGACTGGGTTTCACCATGTTGGCCCGGCTGGTCTCGAACTCCTGACCTCAGATGATCTGCTCTTCTCAGCCTCCCAAAGTGCAGGGATTGCAGGCTTAAGTCACTGTGCTGGCGAGTGCTTTTCATTAAAAGGAAAAGTGAGTAAGAGGAGCCCATGTTTTGGCAGGGTGTGGTGGCTCACACCTGTAATAGCAGCACTTTGGGAAGCCAAGGTAGGATCACCTGAGGTCAGGAGTTTGAGACCAGCCTGGCCAACATGGTGAAACCCTTTCTCTACTAAAAATACAAAGATAGGCTGGGCATGGTGGCGCACGCCTGTAATTCCAGCTACTCAGGAAGCTGAGGCAGGAGAATCACTTGAACCTCGGAGGTGGGGGTGGCAGTGAGCTGAGATCATACCACTGCACTTCAGCCTGGGCAACAAAAGAATGAGACTCTGCCACCAAAAAAAAAAAGATTAGCCCATGTTGGCCCTGGGTGCTGGGAAGTTGCTTGGCAACACTGCCTCTGGTTTTCCTCTCCCATTTGAGGAGGAAACTGCCAGACCTACAGGCTGAAAGGTAATTGGTGTGATGTAGATGCTGCCAGAGCAACCCCCTTATAACCAATAGTAAGAAAGACGGGGACTTGCTCAGTCACCCAGGCTGGAGTGCAGTGGTTCAGTCATTGCTCACTGCAGCCTTGACCTCCCAGGCTCAAGTGATCCTCCCAACTTAGTCCCCCAAGTAGCTTGGACTAGAGGTGTGTGTCACCTCCCCTGGCTAATTTTTTTTTTTTTTTTTTTTTTGAGACGAATTCTTGCTCTGTGCCCAGGCTGGAGTCCGGGGGGGCAATCTTGGCTCACTGCAACCTTCGCCTCCCAGGTTCAAGCAGTTTTCCTGCCTCATCCTCCCTAGTAGCTGGGACTACAGGCGTGTGCCACCACGCCCAGCTAATTTTTTGTATGTTTAGTAGAGATGGGGTTTCACTGTGTTAGCCAGGCTGGTCTCCATCTCCTGACCTTGTGATCCACACTCCTCAGCCTCCAGAAGTGCTGGGATTATAGCTTATAGGCGTGAGCCACCGTGCCTGGCCCCCGCTAATTAAAAAAAAAATTTTTTTTTTGTAGAGACAGGGTCTTACTATGTTACCTAAGCCAGTCTTGAACTCATGGGCTGAAGCAATCCTCCTGCCTTGGCCTCCCAAAGTGTTGGGATTACAAGTCTGAGCCACTAAGCTGGCCTCAAGACTCCAACGTTAAACAAATACAGACCCCCTTTATCAAACACTGCTTTAGAGTGTTTCAGAGGTGAAGGGTTCAGCCACGTCAGCTGCACTGTCACCTTGTATTCAGCTCTGCTCAGAAGGTTCGCGGCCTGCTAAGCCATTCGGAACCCTCGGGAATGTCTATATCCTCATTAGAGATGTCCTCATTTGAGACTGGCTGTCAACTGCTCACATTTTTTTTTCAGGCTACAGAGGCCTGTAATCTTAGAATTAGCTCTGATTTTTTTTTCTCTTACCTGTAAAACGCCAGGTCTTTAAGGATGTATGCTGCCACCGTGCCTGCCCCATTTGGCAGTGGCCTCCCGTGTGCTGGGCTGGTGTGGATGGTGGAAGTGTGACTCTGCTGAGTGGCAGGTTAGTGTGGGCGCTCTGCGGGTGGGCTGAGACTTGGCCCAGGCTTGCTCTCCTGTGGATGTCTTGCTAGAAGGAACCTTGTTAGGGTCCCTTTTAGGGGCTTAATGCCTTTACCTTTCCTTTGGGTCCTGCTTACCCCTTATTCCATCAGTGGTCGCCCCATCTCCTCTCATACAGTGGATTGTGAAGCCACTCACTGTGGTGAGCCCTGTGGGTCCTTTATTGAAACTCAGTCTGTTTGGTTCCTGTGCCTTCCCCACAGCTGTGGCTTCTGAACCTCTGCCGCCCCTAGATTCCTCCCCTTTTCTTGACAAAACCTGTCATCTCTCTAAGGGTGACTTCTCAGTCCACTCATTTATCTGACATGTGAAGTTGGTGCCTCCTGTGTGTCAGGAGGGCATTGTGGAGGCCCAGTTCTGCTATGAGGAGCTCTACGACTCAAAGCAGGGCAGGGGAGGGTGTCGGGGTGGAGGGGAGCTCTTCGGGTGGGCTGGCAAGGGGTCCTCTGAGCAGGGGCCTGCAGGTGGAGGCCAAGTGGTGAGGAGGGAGCCAGGTTAAGGTGTGTGGAACTTCCTGACCTTTGTCCCCAGCTGCATCGTTGTTCAGGCTTCGAGGCTTTCCACCTAGAAGTTCTGCTGTCTCTTATTTTTATTTTTATTTTTATTTTATTTTATTTTATTTATTTATTTTTTTTTGAGACGGAGTTTCGCTCTTGTTACCCAGGCTGGAGTGCAATGGCGCCATCTCAGCTCACCGCAACCTCCGCCTCCTGGGTTCAGGCAATTCTCCTGCCTCAACCTCCTGAGTAGCTGGGATTACAGGCACGTGCCACCATGCCCAGCTAATTTTTTGTATCTTTAGTAGAGACGGGGTTTCACCATGTTGACCAGGATGGTCTCGATCTCTTGACCTCGTGATCCACCCGCCTCGGCCTCCCAAAGTGCTGGGATTACAGGCTTGAGCCACCGCGCCCGGCTTTATTTTATTTTATTTTATTTATTTATTTTTTTTTGAGATGGAGTTTCGCTCTTGTTACCCAGGCTGGAGTGCAATGGCGCGATGTCGGCTCACTGCAACCTCCATCTCCTGGGTTCAGGCAATTCTCCTGCCTCAGCCTCCCGAGTAGCTGGGACTACAGGCATGCACCACCATGCCCAGCTAATTTTTGTATTTTTAGTAGAGACGGGGTTTCACCATGTTGACCAGGATGGTCTCGATCTCTTGACCTCGTGATCCACCCGCCTCAGCCTCCCAAAGTGCTGGGATTACAGGCTTGAGCCACCGCGCCCGGCTATTTTTATTTTTCTAGATGGAGTTTCACTCTCACCCAGGCTGGAGTGCAGTGGCGCGATCTTGGCTCACTGCAACCTCCGCCTTCCAGTTTCAAGCGATTCTCCTGCCTTAGCCTCCCAAGTAGCTGGGATTACTGGTGCCTGCCACCACACCCGGCTAATTTTTGTATTTTTAGCAGAGACGGGGTTTCACCATGTTGGCCAGGCTGGTCTTGAGCTCCTGACTTTGTGATCTGCCCACCTTGGCCTCTCGAAGTTCTGGGATTACAGGAGTGAGCCACTGCGCGCAGCCTCTACTGTCTCTTAAATGCTGTTTGTCTCCTTTCCTGCTGCCTGTCTGCCTCCCTCTGGGAGTGCACCCAGGGAGCACCAGCCCTCCATCCCCCACCGCCCACACTCAGGATCTCCCTCTCTGACTTCCACACCCGCCTCACTGCCAGCCCAGCTCAGGTTCTCTTCAAATGTCTGTTTTCTGTCCGCTTCTGCCATTCCCAATGTGACCGCTCGTGCTCAGCCGTATCTCAGGCAGGAGGACAGGTGCCACAGTGGCTCGTGCCAGCCGAGCAGCCAATTGCAGAAGCGTCAGGTGGGTGGCAGCATTTGTAGCATGCTGGAGAAGCGGCTTCAGGCACGGGCCACTGGCAGGGAGGCTGGCTGGGGGCCCCACCGCCACCGTGCACGTTCTGACTTCACTGCTTCGCTTCTTCCTAGAGTTGGGGGCTTTGGCAGGCCATGCCTGGTTTGTGTCCACACCCTGCCTGTCAGGAGCAAAGACAGAACATCTGACTTTTGGGTCCGTCATGGGGGTGGGGGTTCCCCAGAAGAGAAGAGGCTTTGGGTCCTGGCCAGTGTCCACTACTCAGTTCAGAAACTTACATGATTCCTTATTGTCCCAAGCAAGTCTGACTGACCAGTGCGGCTTTCTGTGAAGGCAGAGATACTGTGTGACCTGTGCTGCTCAGAGGAGTGGCATGAGTAGCGTGTGCCTAGCAAACACTCAGGATATGGCCAGTGAGACAGAAGGGCTGAGCTTTTGTCCTAGCCAATATATTTGTTATTTCTTTATTTTATTTTCTTTATTTTATTTTTTCACTCTGTTACCCAGGCTGGAATGCAGTTGTGCAATCTCAGCTCACTGCAACCTCTGCCTCCCAGGTTTAAGTGATTCTCCTGCCTCAGCCTCCCAAGTAGCTGGGACTACAGCCGCACACCACCACACCCAGCTAAGTTTCTTGTTTTGTTTTGTTTTAGTTTTAGTTTTTGAGACAGAGTCTCACTCTCTTGCCCAGACTCCAATGCAATGGCGTGATCTTGGCTCACTGCAACCTTGTCTCCCATGTTCAAATGATTCTTGTGCCTCACCTTCCTGAGTATCTGCGATTATAGGCGCCCACCACCACGCCTGGCTAATTTTTGTATTTTTAGTAGAGATGGGGTTCTTCTTTGCTTCTGAAAAGCCGGACAAACTCCTGACCTCAAGTGATTCACCTACCTTGTCCTCCCAAAGTGCTGGGATTACAGGCATAAGCCACCGTGCCCAGCCTCTCCAATTAAATAGGTTGTCACACTTGGCTGTGGCCACCATATGGAGAGCGTGGGTCTGGCTGCGTGTGTCAGGCTATGTCACGTGTCAGGCTGTTGGCTGTGGCCGTCCCCACTGTGCAACTTTGCTTCTGTGGTCTGGTTTCCAGAACTTCTCTGCCTGTCAGAACCCCATGACACACCCCCATTTGAAAGCCTCCTCTGGCCTTCCTACATCCATCAGGAAGGCGGACTGCCTCATGCCACCGCAGCCAGCCCTCTGCAGCAGGTGTGTGGGCCCTCAGGCCTTGTGCCTGCCGCTGCCCTTGGCTCTCACATGGTTCTGCTGGCATCCCAGATGTACTGTGGCCAGGCGTGGGGCGTCACTTGACTCCATGTCCTCACCAGGTGTCCCATTGCTGGCTCTGCCATAGAAACTCTCCAAAGGGCTGTTTGTACCCACTCCTGTGAGCTCTTCCTCCACTGGAAACTGTCGAGGTCACCTTTGACCTCATCATTGCTCTGCCTGCAGGTCGCCACTTCCCCTTTTTTTTTTTTTTTTTTTTTTTTGAGACGGAGTTTCGTTCTCGTTACCCAGGCTGGAGTGCAATGGCGCGATCTCGGCTCACCGCAACCTCCGCCTCCTGGGTTCAGGCAATTCTCCTGCCTCAGCCTCCGGAGTAGCTGGGATTACAGGCACGCGCCACCATGCCCAGCTAATTTTTTGCACCTTTAGTAGAGACAGGGTTTCACCATGTTGACCAGGATGGTCTCGATCTCTTGACCTCGTGATCCACCCGCCTCGGCCTCCCAAAGTGCTGGGATTACAGGCTTGAGCCACCGCGCCCGGCGCGCCACTTCCCCTTTTTAAAAGATTGTGGTAAAATAACAAGTGTCCTAAAATGCGCCATTTGAACCACTGCTTGGCGTGCAGTGCCATGGCATGAAGTATATTCTGTGTGGCCATCGCCTCCCTCCGTCTCCAGAGCTGAGCCCTGCTCTTCCCTCGCAGCCCCCAGCGGCCGCCATTCTGCTGTCTCTGTGGGTTTGAGGACTCTAGGTACCTCATGCTTAAGTGCAGTCCTACAGTATTTGTCCCTTTGGGACCAGCGTAGTCACTTGGCTCGTGTCCTCCAGGTTCAGCTATCTCATAGCATGTGGCAGGATTTCCTTCCTTTTTAAGGCCATGTGACACTCCAGTCCCGCCTCGCTAAAGCCGTTTGTTCACCTGGTCACTGGGGTGACCCTGGAACTCTGCTCCAGCCTCACTGCCTGTGCTGTCACCGTGGCCCCTGACCTCCCTTCTCCACCTCTGAGCCTGTAAGGGTTCCACTCAGAGGTCCCACGCGCCAGCCCTGATGGCAGCACTTGGCTCTGCTGCTGTGTCCTGTCCCACGGAGGCTCAGCAGGCACT
Source organism: Saimiri boliviensis (assembly GCF_048565385.1). NCBI lineage: Eukaryota > Metazoa > Chordata > Mammalia > Primates > Cebidae > Saimiri > Saimiri boliviensis. The sequence continues at coordinate 18,871,508 of NC_133465.1, forward strand.
CGCTGGGCCTCCTTCCCTGCTCAATTCTCCTCCACACTCTGCACCCCCACCCACACTATGCTGCTTCACAGTCTGGCCCTGGCCTGGGCCACTGTCCCTTCCTGCTCAGATCATTCAGTAGGGCTCCTCAGCTTGTTCCCCTCCTCTGTGCCGGCCCCTGCCATCTTTTCTGCACGTAGGCATGAGTGAGACTTTTCTTTTTTCAAGATGGAGTCTCACTCTGTCATACGGGCTGGAGTGCAGTGGCGTGATCTTGGCTCACTGCAACCTCCACCTCCTGGGTTCAAGACATTCTCCTGCCTCAGCCTCCCGAGTAGCTGGGATTGCAGGTGCGCGTCACCACGTCTGGCTAGTTTTTGTATTTTTTAGAGACGGGGTTTCATCATATTGGTCAGGCTGGTCTTGCACTCCTGACCTCGTAATACAGCTGCCTTGGCCTTCCAAAGTGCTGGGATTATAGGTGTGTGAGTCTTTTCAAGTGAAACTCACATCCTCTCATGTCTCCCCAGTCTCTGATAACACATCCAGGGTCTTTCCATGGCCTGGGGGAGCTGTAAGATCTGCTTCCTAAAGCCTCACCTCACTGTCTTCTGCTCCTCTCCAGACGCCGGACCCCTCATGCCCCTCGGGCAGCACAGCACACACCTATTCTTGAGCTCTCACTTGGCCCTGTGAGCCAGTCTTTCCAGGGTCCTCCCACCTCTGGTTACTCCCTGCCCAGACCTCTTGCAGGAGGGAGCAGTTTTCCTGTGCCCATCCCCCACCCCCTGCAGGAGGTAAGCTGCACAAGGGCAGCATTGTGTCACCTAGCACCTCGCCCCACATGGAGTAGGTGCCCTGCAAGATAGCTATCAGGTGGAGGACCCTCTCCCTGTGGCCTTTTATCTGTTTGTTCGCACAGGGTTTGCCATGTCTGGCTGCAGTCACGTCACTAGAAGACATTCCTTCCCTGCACCGTGGGCTCTGTGGCTGGGTCACAGCCCCAGCTGTGCCATCATTGCTCCACATCGTCCCCTCCCCCATTGGCTGTGACTCCCGTGCGAATACCCTATCCTATCTCAGTTCCTCTCCTCTCTCCTGCACTTGGTGCAGCACGGGGCAAAGCGGGTGCCCAGCAGTGCTGGCGGTGGGCAGGGGAACGGGCAGGTGGCCTCTCCTGGGCAGGAAGCCCATGGCACCCAGGTGCTCCCTGTGCCCCAGAGGGACTGGGGAGGTTTCATGGAGTAGGGCACTGGCCACCTGATGTGTGCCCTGTCCCCCGCAGGCCTCTTGGAGTCTCCAAGTCATCATGAATGCCATCGTGGCTCTCTGCCACTTCTGCGAGCTCCACGGCCCCCGCACTCTCTTCTGCACGGAGGTCCTGCACGCCCCTCTTCCCCAAGGGGCTGGGAATGAGGACAGCCCCGGCCAGGGCGAGCAGGCGGAGGAAGAGGAAGGTGGCATTCAGATGAGCAGCCGGATGCGCGCCCACAGCCCTGCTGAGGGGGCCAGTGTCGATTCCAGCAGCCCGGGGCCCAAAAAGTCAGACATGTGTGAGGCAAGTGTCTTTGGGGTCTTGGTTTTGTGGTCCCTGCAGTAGGTGTGGGATGGACAGGAGGACCTGAAAGCAGTGAATGAGGCCTCCTGGGGTGACAGACTGTTTCTCAGGGGCCCTTTAGTTCTGCTCATCCTGGCTGTAGCTTCCTTTTTTTTTTTCGTTTGTTTTTTTTGAGACGGAGTTTCGCTCTTGTTACCCAGGCTGGAGTGCAATGGCGCGATCTCGGCTCACCGCAACCTCCGCCTCATGGGTTCAGGCAATTCTCCTGCCTCAGCCTCCTGAGTAGCTGGGATTACAGGCACGCGCCACCACGCCCAGCTAATTTTTTGTATTTTTTAGTAGAGACAGGGTTTCACCATGTTGACCAGAATGGTCTCAATCTCTTGACTTCGTGATCCACCCGCCTCGGCCTCCCAAAGTGCTGGGATTACAGGCTTGAGCCACCGCGCCCGGCTAAGACAGGTTTTCACCATGTTGGTCAGGCTGGTCTTGAACTCCCGACCTCAGGTGATCCACCCACCTTGGCCTCCAAAGTGCTTGGATTAGAGGCGTGAGCCACCACTCCCGGCCTTTTTTTTTTTTTTTTTTTTTTTTTTTTTTTTTTTTCCCAATAGAGATGTCATAGAGATGGGGTTTCTGAACTCCTGACCTCAGGTGATCCACCTGCCTCGGCCTCCCAAAATGCTGGGATTATAGGTGTTAGCCACCACACCCGGCCGACTTTAGCTTTTTTAACCCACTCTGCCTCCCTGCTGTAGCCTTCATGTTTGTGTTCACACACTCCAGCCTGTTCTGGGTATGGATTCCCAAAGCCCCCTGCTCCCAGGACCCTCACCCCGTGTTCTCTGTGGGCAGCTTGTTTGTGTAGAGGACCAGGGTCAGGGCCTAACATCAGGACTGGGTGCTAGACCTCCCACTGCAGTGCAGACAGGAACTCAAGCTTTTTTTTTTTTTTTTTTTTTGATACAGAGTCATGCTCTGTCACCAGGCTGGAGTGCAGTGGCGCAATCTCGGCTTACTGCAAACTCTGTCTCCCAGGGTGAAGCAATTATTCTGCTTCAGCCTCCCAGGCAGCTGGGACTACAGACATGCACCACCACGCTCAGCTAATTTTTGTATTTTTAGTAGAGACGGGCTTTCACCATGTTGGCCAGGATGGTCTCGATCTCTTGACCTCGTGATCCACCTGCCTCGGCCTCCCAAAGTGCTGGGATGACAGGCGTGAGCCACCGCGCCTGGCTGACTGCTTGTTCTTTTGGTTCCTCTGCAGAAGCAGAGGATGTGTGAAAGCTGCATCCATTGAGGGAAACGCCTTTGAGGAATGCGGTGTGGGGAGCACCTCAGACCTGGGAAGGAGGGTGCCGCCAGGCTGTCAGGGCGTCCTCAAGCTGGTGTTAGGGTTGCCCTTGGAGGAATCCTGTGACATTGTGGGGAGGGGCTTGCCTGGTGCCCAGCTGTGCAGTCTTGGGGTAGAGGTAGCTCTAGGGCGCACAGCCTCAGCACCGGAGTGGCTGCGGCTACAGTGGGGCAGCAGCTGGTCTGAGCTGCCACAGCAACATTCTGGAGCTTGGTGCCCACACTGTTTATTATTGGGGGTCTCACCTGTGGCTGAGGCCCCTTCCAGATATTAGTTCAGGACCAAGGACAGAGGCTGGGGTGGATAACATCACCCAGAAAGTGGGTAATGTTACCATCACGGAGCCCCTCACCCTCGGACCAGCCACTTCCACCTCAGCCTCAGTTTTGTCTTCTGTAGAATGGGGCTTCTCACTGACATTATCTCAGAGGGTGGCAGCTGGGATTGAATGAGATGGAGTGTGCAGGGCCCTTTTCATGTTGCCTGCTTCATAAGAGCTCAGCAAATATCTGTTAGGAACAACCTCTGGCAATCTCTGTGATCTCTGTGTTCTGTTTTCCTCTTTAGGATACATTTAAATCTTCAGGTAAGTATAAATCTAGAGGCCAATTATTTTTGTACAAAAATAGCTCGAGTTGTCTGAGCTTGGATCTGCATAAGCCTAAGAGAGTTGGCTGCCCTGCTTCCCAACTAACAGATTTTCTTTTCCTTTTCATGGACAGGGCTGCCGGTCACTTGCTGCAGGGCACCCGGGGTATATCAGCCACGATAAAGAGACCTCCATCAAATACGTCAGCCACCAGCACCCCAGCCACCCCCAGCTCTTCAGCATTGTCCGCCAGGCCTGTGTCCGGAGCCTGAGCTGTGAGGTAAGCATCATGAACACAGAGACAGGCTCTGTGGGAGCTCACGTGCTCCCAGGTGCTCTGGGAGGGCTCGGACCCAGCATTGCACAGGGAGCAGGTGCTGGTCCTCTCTCAGGCCGGACCTGCAGATCAGCACAGCGCTGGGTGCAGGACACCTCTGTTGTCCAGAATTGCAGAAGTCATGTTGGCCAGGCACAGTGGCTCACACCTGTAATCCCAGCACTTTGGGAGGCTGAGGCGGGTGGATCACAAAGTCAAGAGATTGAGACCATCCTGACCAACATGGTGAAACCCCGTCTCTACTAAAAAAAACATACAAAAATTAGCTGGGCATGGTGTATTTGCCTGTAATCCCAGCTACTCAGGAGGCTAAGGCAGAAAAATCACTTGAACCCGGAAGGCGGGAGATTGCAGTGAGCCAAGATCCTGCCACTGCATTCCAGCCTGGATGACAGAGTGAGACTCTGTCTCAAAAATAAATAAATAAATAAATACAAAAAACTCATATTGGATTCGCTGAGCATTTTCTGAATGAGTGCGAGCTTTGCACTTTAAGCACCAAACTTTTATTATTTGTCCACTTTTTATTATTTATTATTATTTTTTTTTTTTTGAGACGGAATTTCGCTCGTTACCCAGGCTGGAGTGCAATGGCGCGATCTCGGCTCACCACAACCTCCGCCTCCTGGGTTCAGGCAATTCTCCTGCCTAAGCCTCCTGAGTAGCTGGGATTACAGGCATGTGCCACCACGCCCAGCTAATTTTTTGTATTTTTAGTAGAGACGGGATTTCACCATGTTGACCAGGACGGTCTTGATCTCTTGACCTTGTGATCCACCCGCCTCAGCCTCCCAAAGTGCTGGGATTACAGGCTTGAGCCACCGCGCCCGGCCAATTATTTTTTTTTTAATTTTTAATTTTTTTTGAGACAGAGTCTCGCTCTGTCGCCAGGCACCAGGTTGGAGTGCAGTGGTACGGTCTCAGCTCACTGCAACCTCTGCTTTTTGGGTTCAAGCAGTTCTCCTGCCCCAGCCTCCCGGGTAGCTGGGACTACAGGCATGCACCACCACACCCAGCTAATTTTTGTATTTTTAGTAGAGACAGGGTTTCACCATGTTGGTCAGGATGGACTCAATCTCTTGACCTTGTGATCTGCCCGCCTTGGCCTCCCAAAGTGATGGGATTACAGGTGTGAGCCACTGCGCCTGGCTATTATTATTTTTTTATTCTTTCGAGGCGGGGTCTTGCTCTGTTGTCCAGGCTGGAGTGCAGTGGTTCCATCATAGTGCACTGCAACCTCAAACTCCTGGGCTCAAGTGATCCTCCCACCTCAGCCTCCTAGGTGGCTGGGACCACTCGTGTGTGCCACCATGTTCAGCTGGTCGGTTTTTTTTTTTTTGGAGACGGAGTTGTACTCTTGTTACCCAGGCTGGAGTGCAATGGCATGATCTCGGCTCCCTGCAACCTCCGCCTCCTGGGTTCAGGCAATTCTCCTGCCTCAGCCTCCTGAGTAGCTGGGATTACAGACACGTGCCACCATGCCCAGCTAATTTTTTTGTATTTTTAGTAGAGACGGGGTTTCACCATGTTGACCGGGATGGTCTTGATCTCTTGACCTTGTGATCCACTCGCCTCGGCCTCCCAAAGTGCTTGGATTATATGCGTGAGCCACCACGCCTGGCTGGTTTTGTATTTAAAAAATTTTTTTTTTTGTAGAGATGATGTTTCCCTGTGTTACCCAGGTTGGTCTTGAACTCAAGTAATCCTACCACCTCATCCTCCAAAACCACTGGGATTACAGGTGTGAGCTGCCATGCCCGGCCCTTGGTCCATTCTTGATGGAAATATTCCTAAGATAGGAAGCATTTCTAGGTTAAGTGGTTCATTGTATCAACATCACCTTTTGTTTTTTTGTTTTTTTTTTGAGACAGAGTTTCACTCTTGTTACCCAGGCTGGAGTGCAATGGCACGATCTCGGCTCACTGCAACCTCCGCCTCTTGCGTTCAGGCAATTCTCCTGCCTCAGCCTCCTGAGTAGCTGGCACTACAGGCACGCGCCACCATGCCCAGCTGCTTTTTTGTATTTTTAGTAGAGACAGGGTTTCACCCTGTTGACTAGGATGGTCTCGATCTCTTGACCTTGTGATCCACCCGCCTCGGCCTCCCAAAGTGCTGGGATTACAGGCTTGAGCCACCGCGCCCGGCCAATTATTTTTTTTTTAATTTTTAATTTTTTTTGAGACAGAGTCTCGCTCTGTCGCCAGGCACCAGGAGTGCAGTGGTACGGTCTCAGCTCACTGCAACCTCTGCTTTTTGGGTTCAAGCAGTTCTCCTGCCTCAGCCTCCCGGGTAGCTGGGACTACAGGCATGCACCACCACGCCCAGCTAATTTTTGTATTTTTAGTAGATCCGAGGTTTCACCATGTTGGCCAGGATGGTCTCAATCCCTTGACCTCGTGGTCCACCTGCCTTGGCCTTCCAAAGTGCTGGGATTACAGGTGTGAGCCGTCGCGCCCGGCCAACATCACCTTTTTTTATTGTCTTGGTCACGTGCTGCTCTCAGCCTGCTGAGGTGTGGATGATTCGTTCCTAAGCTCCATCGCTGCTGCTGTGACTCTTGACTCTGAACTCAGATCTTTATCACAAAGAATTCCTTGTTCAGTTACTAAACTTCCTTGTCATCAGGTCCACCCAGTCAGACACACCAAGCTCCCTTGCTGTTAGTTCTCATTCCATGTGGCCGTGGGCCTGCCCTTAGCCATCCTTTCCTTTAATTTCTTGCTGCTGGTCTGCTCGCAGGCATCGGGGCACATCTGTTAGAATTGTGTGTTAAGGAAGACTAAGTATGTCATGAGGAGGGACTGAAGTCCTCTCATGAGAATAAAGTAGGCTGGACTGGGTGCAGTGGCTCATGCCTATAATACCAGCACTTTGGGAGGCTGAGGCGGGCGGATCACGAGGTCAGGAGTTCAAGACCAGCCTGGCCAACATGGTGAAACCCTGTCTCTACTAAAAATACAAAAATTAGCTGGGCATGGTGGCAGGTGCCTGTAGTCCCAGCTACTTGGGAGGCTGAGGCAGGAGAATCACTTGAACCTGGGAAGCAGAGGTTGTGGTAAGCTGAGATCATGCCACTGCATTCCAGCCTGGGTGACAGAGCAAGACTCCGTCTCAAAAAGAAAAAAAAAAAGAACAAAGTATGTAGGGCTGGGCATGGTGGTTCACGCCTGTAATCCCAGCACTTTGGGAGGCTGAGGTGGGCAGATCACCTGAGGTCAGGAGTTCACAACCAGCCTGGCCAGCATGGTGAAACCCCATCTCTACTAAAAATACAAAAAAATTAGTGTGGTGTCACATGCCTGTAATCCTAGCTACTCAGAAGGTTGAGGCAGGAGAATCGCTTGAACCCAGGAGATAGAGGTTGCAGTCGGCTGGGATTGTACCACTGCACTCCAGCCTGGATGACAAGAGCGACTCCATCTCAAAAAGAATAATTATTATTATTTTAATTTTTAAAAACATTGAAAAAAAAAAAAGAGTCCGGGCATGGTGGCTCACACCTGTAATCCCAGCACTTTGGGATGTCAAGGTTAGTGGATCACCTGAGGTCAGGAGTTTGAGACCAGCTTGGCCAACATGGCAAAATCCCATCTTTACTAAAAAATACAAAAATTAGGTGGGTGTGGTGGCAGCGCCTGTAATCCCAGCTGCTTGGTAGGCTGAATTCCTTGAACCCAGGAGGCAGAGGTTGCAGTGAGCTGAGATTGTGCCATTGCGCTCCAGCCTGGGAGACAGAGCAAGACTCTGTCTCAGAAAACAAAAAAAAAGAATAAAATGTGCAGATTTCAATGCAGGGAGGGTGCAGTGGCTGCCCTGACCTGCTGGTTCTTCTGCATGCTCTGGGTGAGTCAGCTGGTGCATCTGAGTCTGGGAGAAGTATGACACATGTGTGGGAGTTATTTATGGCTCAAGGCGGAAAAAAAGCAGTGAACCTTGTTACCGGCCCTTACGGTCCACAGTGACAAGTGTTGTTGAAAGCTTGATCACAGGAGCAGAAGAGTGCAGAGTCCTTGGCTCTTACCGCCTCCGCTCTGCCACTCGCCCCTGTTATTAACGCTGGCTGATTTGTGCCAGCAGACTCTGAAAAGTATGAAGAGGAGGCTTTGATTTGGTGTTGCTAAGCGAGGAAAGGGCTGTCTCTGAGTCGCTGGTGTTCCCGCCAGGTCTGCCCTGGCCGCGAAGGCCCCATCTTCTTCGGAGATGAGCAGCATGGCTTTGTGTTCAGCCATACTTTCTTCATCAAGGACAGCCTGGCCAGGGGCTTCCAGCGCTGGTACAGCGTCATCACCATCATGATGGACCGGATCTACCTCATCAACTCCTGGCCCTTCCTGCTGGGGAAGGTGCGGGGAATCATCGACGAGCTCCAGGGCAAGGCGCTCAAGGTGAATTCAGAGATGGGGTGGCGGGGTGGCGGGGGCCCTGCACTGCAGCAGTCGCTCTGTGCCGAGGTTGAAGCCTGGATCCCGGGAGCTTATTCCCCTCCGCCTGCGTCCACTGCACTGTGTGAATTGTGGTCTCTCGGCTTCGGGGGTGGAGGTCATGGTGAGGAGCCTCCCAGGCCGTCCTGCCTGCTTTACTGGTCTCTCCTGCCCCCACTGTCCTGGTTCTCCTTCAGCTCTGGTGTCTTTGCTGCAGTCAGACCCCTAGTTTCCTCCCTGCTGTCTTCGCTTCCTCTGGCCTTCATCTCCTGCACGTCCATTAATCCCGTGGAGCTGCACCACGGAATGTAGACCTCCAGCTTTGGAGTTAAGGCTCAGGCCAGGCCAGGCCAGGTTGTGCCTGGTTACAAACAGCCCCCAGTTCTCAGCACAGCACCTTCAAGCCATAGGGCCTGTTTCTTGTCATGCTGTGTGCATTACGTGAGAGCAGGGCTCTCTCTGGTCACTGTGGTCATCCTGGCAGGCAGAACGGCAGCCGTATGGAAGTGTTGCTCCTTCTGCCCTCCAGAAGCACGGAGGGTGCTGGGGAGCCTTGTTTATCTCGGCTTGTTTGCCAGAGCCAGTCACATGTCCCTCAGCCAAGGGTCTGAGCGGTGCACCTGGAAGGGGAGGTGGAGACAGGTGGGCAGCAGCGCAGATGGCCACCCGTGACAATCCCCCTGGGTGTCTCGGGTCGCTTGTTAGGAAGGGAGGAGAAACTCAGCCGATTCCTGTTCTCAGGTGGCTCCTGATCTGGCTGGGGTGGGGGCTGAGCCATGCTGTTGGGAACGAATCGAGAGTGCTCTGCATGGAGAGAGTGCGGTGGGACTGTGTCCAGGAGGCAGGCCCTGGTGTTGGCTGTGAACGAGTGGGGGACCAGGCTGCTGGCACCTTTGGCTTAAAGACGCCATCCCTTCCCGTTGCATTTCAGGTGTTTGAGGCAGAGCAGTTTGGATGCCCACAGCGTGCGCAGAGGATGAACACAGCCTTCACACCATTCCTGCACCAGAGGAACGGCAATGCCGCCCGCTCGCTGACGTCGCTGACAAGTGATGACAACTTGTGGGCGTGCCTGCACACCTCCTTTGCCTGGTAACGGGCGTCTCCGCTTTTGGCAGCCGTTAGGATAGAGCCGTCACGACACACTGGTTGGCTCACCCACAGATTTGGGAGAACAGTCCGTAGCTGAGTTTTCTTGCTGCCTCTGCGAGGAGCACTGGCCTGTGGGCACTTGTCAGTGAGCACAGATCTGGGCCGAGAGTCCTCATTCTCTGGGTCTCTTTCCCCGAGTGTGCAGAAAATGTATGGAGGTGGAATTTATTTCCCAGTGATATAAAAACTCAATGTCTGAACCTGTAATGCCAACACTTGGGGAAGCCAAGATTAGAGGATCCCTTGAGCCCAGGAGGTCAAGACCAGCCTGGGCAACATAGTGAGACCCCTGTCTACAAAAAAAGGAACAAAACTAGCTAAGTATGGTGGCATGCACCTGTCGCCCCAGCTACTCGGGAGGGTGTGACGGTCGGGTTGCTTGAGCCCAGGAAAACCATGATTATGCCACTACACTCCAGCCTGGGTAACAGAGTGAGACCCTGCCTCTAAAAAAAAAGGAAAAAAAAGCCAGGAGTGGTGGCTCATGGTTGTAAATCCAGCACTTTGGGAGGCCAAGGCAGGCGGATCACGAGGTCAGGAGTTTGAGACCAGCCTGGCCAACATGGTGAAACCCTGAGTATTAAAAATACAAAAAAATTAACCATGCGTGGTGGCACATGTCTGTGATCCCGGCTACTCAGGAGGCTGAGGCAGGAGAAATTCTTGAACCCAGGAGGCAGAGGTTGCGGTGAGAAGAGGTCACGTCACTGCGCTCCAGCCTGATGACAGAGTGAGACTCCCTCTCAAAAAAAAAAAAGCCAGCAGTCTGGTCTGTCCCCCAGCCAGCAGTGGCTTCTGTTCGTTCCACAGCAGAATATACTCCCTCCTGGCCGGGCGCGGTGGCTCAAGCCTGTAATCCCAGCACTTTGGGAGGCCGAGGCTGGTGGATCACGAGGTCAAGAGATCGAGACCATCCTGGTCAATATGGTGAAACCCCGTCTCCTACTAAAAATACAAAAAATTAGCTGGGCATGGTGGCACATGCCTGTAATCCGAGCTACTCAGGAGGCTGAGGCAGGAGAATTGCCTGAACCCAGGAGGCGGAGGTTGCGGTGAGCCGAGATCGCGCCATTGCACTCCAGCCTGGGTAACAAGAGCGAAACTCCGTCTCAGGGAAAAAAAAAAAAAAAAAAAAGAATATACTCCCTCCTTCCAAAAGCTCCAGCCCCAGCTTCTCATTCCTGTGCAGCACCAACTCCAAGTCTAGGATTTCACGTGTAAATCTGATCTTGGTGTGGATCAGGCCCCTCAGGGTAGGCCCATGAGTACGGCTCCGGAGGATCTGCGGGCAGGCAGGGAAAGCATCAGCTAATTCCCCTGTGTTTTTAAAGTCATTTTGTAGAGACAGAGTCTCACTGTGTTGCCCAGGCTGGCCTCAGACTTACTGACTCAAGTGACCCTTTCACCCAGCACTTTAATTTTTTTCTCTTTTAGAGACAGGGTCTCACCGTGTTGCCCAGGCTGGAGTGCAGTGGCTATTCACAGGTGTGACCATAGCACACCACAGCCTCAGACTCCCGGGCTTAAGCCCCCAGGTAGCTGGGGCTCCAGTACACAGCTTAATATATTTTAGGCAGGGTGCGGTGGCTTATGCCCATAATCCCAGCACTTTGGGAGGCTGAGGCAGGTGGATCCCTTGAGGTCAGGAGTTCGAGACCAGCCTGGCCAATATGGTGAAGCCCTGTCTCTACTAAAAATACAAAAATTAGCCTGGTGTGGTGGCAGGTGCCTGTAGTCCCAGCTACTTGGGAGGCTGAGGCAGGAGAATCGCTTGAACTCAAAAGGCAGAGGTTGCAGTGAGTGGAGGTACACTCCAGCCTGGGCTACAGAGTGAGACTCCGTCTTAAAAAAAAAAAAAAATTGAATTGACAGGTAAAAATTGTGTATATTTTATGATGTATAACATGAGGTTTTAATAAATGTACAACAGGGAACAGCTAAATCAGGCTCCTTAACATATGCTTTACCTCGTGTGCTTTTCCCTTCCTGTGTAGTGAGAAGACTTCAGACCCACTCTCCTAGCTTCCCCCTTTATTTTACTCATTTTAGTTTTTTATGAGGCACAGTATTGTTCTGTCGCCCAGGCTGGAGTGCGGTGGCACAGTCTCGGCTCACTACAACCTCCGTACCCCAGGTTCAGGTGATTTTCCTGCCTCAGCCTCTGGACTAGCTGGGATTACAGGCATCCACTGCTATGGCAGCTGATTTGTGTATTTTTAGTAGAGGCGCGGTTTCGCTGTGTTGGCCAGGCTGGTCTTAAACTCCTGAGCTCAGGTGATCCACCTACCTTGGCCTCCCAAAGTGCTGGGATGGCAGGCATGAGCCACTGTGCGCAGCCTCCCCTGTATTTTAAAAATCATTTTATTATAGAAATTTTCAAGCAGACCCAAAGAATAAGCTTTAGTCAGCCTCCATTCCTGTCCTCCAGTGTTAGTGGTTATGAGCATTTTCCTTTTTCTTCTGTTGTCACTTTTTTTCTGGAGTTTTTTTCTTTTTTATTCTTGTAGAGATGGGGTCTCACTCTGTTGCACAGACTGGTCTTGAAATACTGGCCTCAAGTGATCCTTCTGCCTCGGCCTCAAAGTGCTGGGATTATATGCATGTGCCACTGTGCGTAACCCATTTTTGGCAGGAGTCTTGCTGTGTTCAGGCTGGGCTTGAACTCCAGGGCTCAGGTCATCTTCCTTCCTTGGCCTCCTGAGTATCTGAGAGTACCGGCTTGAGCCACCATGCCTGGCTGGGGTTTTCTTGTCTGTTTTTAAGGCTGGTCTCAGTGCTCTGCCTGGGCTGGAGTGCAGTGGTGCAGACTAGACCCACGCACGCCTATTGCCACAGCCTTCTGAGGAGCTAGGACTGCAGGCGTGCGCTACCACACCCAGCTCATGTTTTCATTTTTTGTAGAGACTGGACCTTGCTATGTTGCCCAGGCCGGTCTTGAACTCCTGGCCTCAAGCAATCCTCCCCCTTGACCCCCTGAGCCCCGCAAAGTGCTGGGATTACAGGTGGTGAGCCACTGCTCATGGCCTGGAATTTTTTTTTTTAAAGCAAATCTGAGTTGTATCATTCCAGTCATAAATACAGTCACCATACGGTGATCATGCCCAACAAAATGGGCAGATTCCTGAGCGTTCTCCAGGGCGCAAGCCCTTGTCAGTTTCCTCTTTTGTCTCACAAGTGACCGCACTGGCGTCGCAGCAGCACCCCAAGTCCCTCTGTCTAGAACAGCTCCTCCTCGCATCCCCGCCCCTCCCGGTTTCTCCCATGCTGCCTGTTGAAGGACCTTGGTCACTCACTGGCTTATGGAATTGCCTGCATGTGGGATCTGGCTGGTTGTGCCCTGTGGTGCTCTTTTATTCTCACATTTTCTTTTTTTTTTTTTTATTGAGATGGAGTCTTGCTCTGTCGCCAGGCTGGAGTGCAGTGGCGCAATCTCGACTCACTGCAACCTCCGCCTCCTGGGTTCAAGTGATTCTTCCGCCTCAGCCTCCCGAGTAGCTGGGACCACAGGTGCATGCCACCACACCCGGCTAATTTTTGTATTTTTAGTAGAGACGGGTTTCATCATGGCGAGGATGGTCTCGATCTCTTGACCTCGTGATCCACCCGCCTCAGCCTCCCAAAGTGTTGGGATTACAGGCATGAGCCACCGCGCTCGGCCTCTCATATTTTCTTTTTATTTATATAAGTATTTATTTTGAGATGGAGTCTCTCTCTTGTTGCCCAGGCTAGAGTGCAATGGCACAATCTCCGCTCACTGCAGCCTCCCCCTCCCGAGTTCAAGTGAGTCTCCTGCCTCGGCCTCCTGAGTAGCTGGGATTACAGGCATGTGCCACCATGCCCGGCTAATTTTGTTATTTTTAGTAGAGACTGGGTTTCTACACGTTGGTCAGGCTGGTCTCAAACTCCCAACCACAGGTGACCCACACGCCTCGGCCTCAAAGTGTTGGGATTACAGGCGTGGGCCACCACGCCTGGCCATATTTTCTTTAACCTGGTAGGATCAGTGGCTGGGTGAGAGGTTTGCTTTTTCCTTTGGAAAGACGGCTCATAGGTGGTGCTGTGTTCTCCAGGCTCCTGAAGGCATGTGGCAGCCGGCTGACCGAGAAGCTCCTGGAAGGTGCCCCCACTGAGGACACGTTGGTCCAGATGGAGAAGCTCGCAGGTGAGCCAGGGGTGCTGTTTCTGGGGCCTTGGCCCAGATGGCTGTGGGGTGGTACCAGCTCTCTGCTCTCCTGGCAGGAATTGCTGAGGGAGGGAAATGCGGCTCTGAAGCAGCCCAGGATGAGCCTTTGGGAAGCTTGCCCCTGAGCTTGGTGTGATTGTTGTGATTTCCTGTCTGAACCGTTTGCCTTGACCGTCATGTGAAAGAATCCGTTTCCTGCCAGGCGTGGTGGCTCATGCCTATAATCCCAGCACTTTGGGAGACCAAGGTGGGTGGATCACTAGGTGAAGAGTTGAAGATTAGCCTGGCCAAGATAGTGAAACCCCGTCTCTACTAAAATTACAAAAAATTAGCTGGGTGCAGTGACAGGCGCCTGTAATCCCAGCTACTGAGGAGGCTGAGGCAGGAGAATTGCTTGAACCCAGGGGGTGGAGGTTGCAGTGAGCCAAGATGGTGCCACTGTACTGCAGCCTGGGCAATAGAGTAAGACTCCATCTCAGAAAGAAAGAGTCCATTCACTAGCTAGGTGGGGAAAATTCACGGGTAGGGCCGTCCATAGAGAGAACTAGCTGATTGAAGGTTTCTCATCCCTGTTTTGTGATAGCTGAGTGCTCAGCCTGGTCGACAGTCTCAGTCTTTGCTCCTGTACAAATAAAGTTCTGTTTCATTTAGACCCAAGTTTTCCATCAAGGGCAGTGGTTCCCTGACCTCCCAGGTGCCTGGGCTTCCCCAGGTTCCTGATGGGGCTCGGGGCCATGGGTCTGGGGGTGCTGGCACCTTGTGCACCAGCCCAGAGGCACTGGGCCCAGTCTTGGCTGACGTTTCCGTCAGGGATAATTTGATCTTGGTGCTACAGGTCTGTGGTCCCGGCTTCGAGGTGAGCGCAGACTTATGACCATTGTTCCACACCTCGTGTCATCAGTCATACTTCCCATGCTTCTGCTTGCAACTGACTGGCCTTCCAAACAGCTGGAGCTGTTCCGAGTTGTTTGTGCAGGCAGGTGCAGGCGTGCCAAAGTAAGCTTTGCCAGTGGAGTCTTGGCAAGAGCAGAACCAGGTCAGGAAAGACAAAGCCTGGCAGTCCACCCCAACGCCCTGCGGGCTGGCTGGCCTTGGAGCCATTTATTATACTGCCAATCATGTTTCTAGGCATGTGCAGATGGCAAAGGCAGCGTCTTGGTGAACTTTCTAGCTCAAAGAGCCAGAGCCGTCGAAGCCTTTGTGAGAGCTTGGAAGTGGGTGTGCGGGGCATTTGCAGTGTGGGGTTTCGGGCTCAGGGCTTGCCCTCTGGAGTCAGACCTGGCTTTGCATTCTGGCTCTGCTTCTCACCTGCACCCTTCTCGTTGGGTTTCGTGATGTGAAATGGAGATGTGGTCGTTTGTGAGGGCTTCATGAAGGTTCACTGAAGTGACAAATACTCATTTCTTTATCTGTGAAATGGAGCTAATGGTGCTGATGTGCCAGGCGCGGTGGCTCACACCTGTAATCCTAGCACTTTGGGAGGCCAAGGTGGGTGGATCACCTGAGATCAGGAGTTCAAGACCAGCCTGGCCATCATGGTGAAACCCCATCTTTTTTTTTTTTTTTTGAGACGGAGTTTTTTGCTCGTTACCCAGGCTGGAGTGCAATGGCACGATCTCGGCTCACCGCAACCTCTGCCTCCTGGGTTCAGGCAATTCTCCTGCCTCAGCCTCCTGAGTAGCTGGGATTACAGGCACGCACCACTATGCCCAGCTAATTTTTTCTATTTTTAGTAGAGACGGGTTTTCACCATGTTGACCAGGATGGTCTCGATGTCTCGACCTCGTGATCCACCCGCCTCAGCCTCCCAAAGTGCTGGGATTACAGGCGTGAGCCACCATGCCCGGCCAAAACCCCATCTTAAAAAAAAAAAAGTGCTGACGTGACCTTAGCACAGTTGAGAGGAAAATGAAATGATGTTGGATGCAGCCATAAAGAGTAAAATCGGGGCCGGGCACAGTGGCTCACGCCTGTAATCCTAGCACTTTGGGAGGCCGAGGCGGGTGGATCACAAGGTCAAGAGATCGAGACCATCCTGGTCAACATGGTGAAACCCTGTCTCTACTAAAAATACGAAAAATTAGCTGGGCATGGTGGCGCGTGCCTGTAATCCCAGCTACTCGGGAGGCTGAGGCAGGAGAATTGCCTGAACCCAGGAGGCGGAGGTTGTGGTGAGCCGAGATCGTGCCATTGCACTCCAGCCTGGGTAACAAGAGCGAAACTCCGTCTAAAAAAAAAAAAAAAAAAAAAAAAAATTAAAATCAGGCACTGGTGCACGCCTGGAGTCCCAGCACTTGGGAGACTGAGACAGGCGATGGCTTGAGCTCAGGAGTTTGAGACGAGCCTGAGCAACATAGCGAGGTCCAGCCTCTACAAAAAATAGGAAAAGTAGCTGGGCGTCATGGTGCATGCCTGGAGTCCGAGCTGCTTAGAAGGTTTAGTTGGGAGGATCACTTGAGCTCAGAAGATTGAGACTGCAGTGAGCCGTGATCGTGCCACTGCATTCTAGCCTGGGCAATAGTGAGACCCTGTCTCAAATCAAAAGATGGGAATAGTAGACACCAGGGACTCCAGAAGGAGGGAGGGGGAGGGAGGGGACCAAGGGCTGAAATACTTTCTATTCGATACTGTCTGGGTATATTACTTCCTGTGGTTAACTCTCTGGGTGACAGGATCAATAGCAGCCCAAACTTCAGCACCACGCAGTGTACTTTTGTAACAAAACTACACCTGTACGCCATCAATCTAAAATAAAAGTGAAAAAAAAAAACAAAAAAAAACGATGTGTAGATCCTTGAGAACTGTGGCCGACTGGATGTGTTCAGAAGACACACTGTTGGCATTTTTGTCACTGGTTTGAGTTTTCTCACCATCAAAGAACAGCTGACGGTCTTTCCATCAAAGAACAGCTGACGGTCTTTCCGTAAGTGCTTCTAAGACGGACCTGTGGTGCCCCAGCCTAAGCAGACAGCAACTGAGCCCTCCCTCCCAGCCCAGGGCTCCCAGAGCAACAGGGAACATGGGACCTGGCCACAGCTAGGAATCTACACTGACCAGCCCACAAAGTGCCTTGGGGTGAAGTCACAGGTTTGTATCTGTAACTGTCCTTGCTGTCTGTCTTGCAGATTTAGAAGAGGAATCAGAAACCTGGGACAACTCTGAGGCTGAAGAGGAGGAGAAAGCCCCTGTGTTGCCGGAGGGTGCAGAAGGGCGGGAGCTGACCCAGGGCCTGGCAGAGTCCTCCTCTCTTGCAGGCTGTGGGAGCTGGCAGCCCCGGAAGCTGCCAGTCTTCAAGTCCCTCCGGCACATGAGGCAGGTAGGCGGCAGGGGCAAGGTGCCATCAGGAGCTCAGGAGGAGAGCAAAGCTGTCCCCACCCACGCGCCTTGCCTCTGGGCTCTCCATCTTCAAAACCCTGCAGGAAGTGACTGACAGCCTCTTGGTGGGTGGCTAAGGGCACAGGGTGTCAGGAATATTATCCATAAGATCCATGTTCCCCCTTCAGTGATGACCTAAGTATCTTCAAAGAGGCCGGGTGCGGTGGCTCACGCCTGTAATCCCAGCACTTTGGGAGGCCGAGGCGGGTGGATCACGAGGTCAAGAGATCGAGACCATCCTGGTCAACATGGTGAAACCTCGTCTCTACTAAAAATACAAAAAAAAATTAACTGGGCATGGTGGCTCGTGCCTGTAATCCCAGCTACTCAGGAGGCTGAGGCAGGAGAATTGCTTGAACCCAGGAGGCGGAGGTTGCGGTGAGCCGAGATCGCGCCATTGCACTCCAGCCTAGGTAACAAGAGGGAAACTCCGTCTCAAAAAAAAAATTAGGAGAACGTTCGTATCAAACGGTAGCCAATTGTCGTAAACGGTAGCCAAACTGTGGAATATGATTAATGAGAAGAATTAAAGCAGGCAGTGTGTGTTTAGGGTGGTGTATGCACGTGTGCCTGCCAGACACGACAGAATTGGAGGAGTGGGTGTGGGTTGCTCCATGCAGGGGCAGGCTGCATCCTTGATAAGATTCTTCTGGCCGGGCACAGTGGCTCACCCTGTAATCCCAGCACTTTGGGAGGCCAAGGCAGGCGGGTCACCTGAGGTCGGGTGTTTGGGACCAGCCTGATCAACATAGAGAAACCCCATCTCTACTAAAAATACAAAATTAGCTGGATGTGGTGGTACATGTCTGTAATCCCAGCTACTCAGGAGGCTGAGTTGCAGTGAACCGAGATCAGCGATGGGAGCAAAACTCTGTCTCAAAAAAAAAAAAATTCTTCTGTATTTATTTTTCCAATGAGCACTGATTCATCAGAAGGGTGTTACTTGTTTTGGAAAATGGAGTAAGACTGATTTCATGGCAGATGCCCTTGGGGCTTCTGGATGAAAACACTCAATCCATTGAAATCCTACATTCAGCTGAAACCTTCCCTGTCCATTGCTTATGTAGATGAAGGTTGGAAGGCGTGTGGAATTCCTCTGGAGGTGCGACTGCTTTGAGACTCTTGGGGTTTGGTCAAATGTGGTATTGTGGCCTCTCTCTCTCTTTTTTTTTTTTTTTTTTTTTTTTGAGATGGAGTTTCGCCCTTGTTACCCAGGCTGGAGTGCAATGGCGTGATTTCGGCTCACCGCAACCTCTGCCTCCTGGGCTCAGGCAATTCTCCTGCCTCAGCCTCCTGAGTAGCTGGGATTACAGGCACGTGCCACCATGCCCAGCTAATTTTTTGCACTTTTAGTAGAGACGGGGTTTCACCATGTTGACCAGGATGGTCTCGATCTCTCGACCTCGTGATCCACCCGCCTCGGCCTCCCAAAGTGCTGGGATTACAGGCTTGAGCCACCGCGCCCGGCGTGGCCTCTCTCTTAAAGTTTTGTTTCAAAGCTGTGTTTGGCTTCTTAGAAGCAGTGAGACAACAGGCTGGACTCTCCTAAGGTGTCAGTGTCGTAGAAGCTAATAACAGGTGGGGTCTGTGGGGAGGCTGTTCTGGGTTAAAGAATAAGGACATGATAACTAAAGGTAGTCATGGTGCTATAGTAGCTCCTGGATCAAAAGAACAGCAGCCGCCAAGCAGGCAGGGGCCCTGTGCTGGTGCCTGTGGCTGGATTTCAGGTGCGTCCATTGTGGTCTCATCATGATGGGCTCCAGTCATGGAGCCATCATGTCTCAGCTGTGGAGACATGTTCTCCTGGGTGCCGCCGGTCGAGGGCCCTACAGCCTGCTTTCAAATGCTTCAGCAAAAAGTATCTGTAAAAAAAGGTGAATATTGCAGGAAGTTAACATCTTTTTGCTTCAAATTTTTAAAAACAAAATTGGGAGGCAGATCTTGGAGCAAGAGCTTTGGAATCTGGCTTTTAAGTGCAAACCTGGAACTTCTGTCTCTCCCCATTTAACCCTGGGCTGGGCACCGCCCCCCTGAGAAGATAAGTGACTTTCTCCTGAACCTGTCTTTGCTCTACAAAGTTTTCTGAACACAACTCAATAACTTCATGGGAAGGGAGAAGAAAACCATTTCTCCTAGTCACGCCAAAAGCACTTCGTTCTCTTGTTTAGGTCCTGGGAGCCCCGTCTTTCCACATGCTGGCCTGGCACGTTCTCATGGGGAACCAGGTGATCTGGAAAAGCAGAGACGTGGACCTCGTGCAGTCAGCCTTTGAAGTGCTTCGGGTGAGAACGTCTCTTCCATGGGTGTGCGGCGCAGAGCAGTGTGGGCCTAGTGCCTGGCATCGGGTGGGGCCGCTGAGGTGCCCGACTGCCCTGCGCAAGCTGCAGTACCCCACCCTGCCTCCACCTGGGGTGCAGTGGGTGTGGAGGCCAGGTCTGGTCTGATGATGTTGAAATCATCAGAAGGTGTGAGTGTGCCTGCTGACTGCCTGGCCTGAGAGGGACAGAAATGCATGTGACACAATCCTGGTTCAAGGCTTCATTGTGGGATGTGGTAAGAGACAGACATTTGTGCAGGCAAGATTAATACAAGAGTTAGCTCCACAAAGCGAGGGGTGGCACAGGCTGGTGTGTGCCTGGCGGTCCAGACTGGAGTTAGCCTGATGGCAGAGAACCCCTCACCATGGGCTGAGTCTGAGGCCTCCTCTGGGAGGAGGGAGGCCTTGGACTGGGCCGCAGGAGGCGTGTGGGGTTTAGTGGAGTGTGGATGGCCGGGGCCGAGGGCTTCCTGTCGTCCTTGGTCTGAGTCCTGCTGTCCTCCTCAGACCATGCTGCCCGTGGGCTGCGTCCGCATCATCCCGTACAGCAGCCAGTACGAGGAGGCCTATCGGTGCAACTTCCTGGGGCTCAGCCCGCACGTGCAGATCCCCCCCCACGTGCTCTCCTCAGGTGCGTTCCACCGAGGGCTGTGGGGCCGTGCCCTGCGCTCAGGGTCCCCGCGCCTCCGGCCCAGAGTGGAAGCAGATGGCTGTCGTGGGTTGTGGAGGGAGGAGGCCTCACTGCAGGGCCAGCTTCCCCCATGGCTCTGGGCCTCCACGCTCCATCTTCACACAGGCGGGGGTAGGTGGGTGGACCTGATGGGAAGGGTGGCTGGCAGGGACTGTCCTCAGCAGGCTGCAGGTCACCGTCCTGGGGTGGGAGAATGTGTGCCCTGGCCAGAGGATCCTGGTCGTCCTGGTGAGTGGGTGCCTATGAGATGTGGGAGGCCTGCCGAATGCTGGGCTTGGGCCACCGGCTTCTGTGGGCACCACCGTCCGCCCTTCCTCACAGTTGTCCTGTCCCGCCTTCTGCTCTCCTCCAAGCCTGTTTCTTCCTCTCACGTACCCGAAGCCTTTCTGGCCTTCACTGGTGTGGTCAGGGCTCAGCAGCAGAGACCCAGGAAGCTCAGTGGCATCCCTGGTCTTTTGGTTTGGGGATGTCCGGGGGTCAGCCCCCTGGGCTCGTCTGTGACTTCCCCAGCACAGCTGTGAGCAGCAGTTGCTGACTTGTGGTCTGAGCGGAGCTGCCCTGAGCCTCGGATCAGCACCTGGGCTGGGTCCTGAGTCCCGGCAGCAGTGCCTTTTTTCCCGGGTAGCACTGGAAACACAGGCTCTGGTTTCAGACAGACTTGAAACTCTTACCACTACCATAGGCTCTGTAACCTTCGGCGGGTTATTTAACATCTACAGGTCCGTTTCCCCGTCTGTGAAATGAGGCCATGGTGGGACCACCCTCATAGGGCTTCTTAAGTAGGAGGTCAATTGATGTATGTAAAGTACTTTGTGATTATTGTAATATAATAAATTATTAGTTTAACTGAGGCGAAAGTTAACCCTTAACTATTCACAGACACCTGAAAGGTCCTAAATAGCAAAGCGTTGATCTCGGCAGCCTTTTCACCGGCAGCCCTGACCTGACGTGAGCCAGCGTGGGGCCGGCGGTGGGCGAGCGCGGGGGAGGTGAGGAGTACTTAGGGGCCGTGGGCCTGGTGTTGTCACAGAGTTTGCTGTCATCGTGGAGGTCCATGCGGCTGCACGCTCCAGCCTCCACCCTGTAGCGTGTGAGGACGACCAGTCTCTCAGCAAGTACGAGTTTGTGGTGACCAGTGGGAGCCCTGTAGCTGCAGACCGAGGTGGGTACCCCCAGGCGGGCGTCCTTTGCATGGGAACGGGCTCCCGCCCTGTGCTGACGCCTGCCCTCGCTCTGCCCCGGCCCTTCTCCCCAGTCGGCCCCACCATCCTGAATAAGATTGAGGCCGCCCTGACCAACCAGAACCTGTCTGTGGATGTGGTGGACCAGTGCCTCGTCTGCCTCAAGGAGGAGTGGATGAAGTAAGTGGCAGTGTGGAGGCCCCTTTGCTTGCAGGCCGAGGATAAAACCCGGAGCCCGTCTCCAAAAGAGGAGCTGGGCCATGGCCACTGGGAGGTGCTGAGAGTGGAGGTTGGGGCCGGGGTACCAACACCAGGTCCACCTCTGCGGAGCTCAGGTGGCCTTGGGAAGTGGTTGTCATCTCTGACCGCTGCTTCTGTTTGGGGAGGTGGGGGTGGCACCTGCCTGGGAGAGCGGTTTCGGCTTGGGCGAGGGCCCCAAGCACGCGGGAGGGTTGGTAATGGAAGCTCTGTCATCTGCTGTGCAATTAACTTTAGAACCTGAAAGCCCAGTAACACCTGCCGACCCCCCACCCCGCCACTTTTTGTTTTTTAAGCAAGTTTACTTTATTTCCTCCTGCCTCAATTCTTGGTAATTTTTTCATCAAATTTATTAATCAAACGTCCTGATTTACAATCATGCAGTGAAGCCTAGGAGCATTCCCCGTCTTCAGTGAGTTTAAGGAAGGGTTTTCTTTCTTTCTTGGCATCTTAACAGCTTGAGGGAGGGTGTGGGAAGCACCCAGGCCTCAAACCCGACAGAGGGCCGAGCCCAACCCCAACAGTTTCCCTTCCTTTCGGGGCACAGCGCCTTCCAGCAGCTCAGGGGCCTGCTGCCTGGTGGGTGCAGATTCCAGCCCTGCCTGTGCAGCTCCTGCTAGTCCCAAAGCCACTGGCGGTGAGCAGGGCTCGGGAATTGTGCTGCGGTGTCTGAGTGTTTTGTTTTGGTTTCCTGTAGCAAAGTGAAGGTGCTTTTTAAGTTCACCAAGGTGGACAGTCGGCCTAAAGAGGACACGCAGAAGCTGCTGAGCATCCTGGGCGCCTCCGAGGAGGACAACGTCAAGCTTCTGAAGTTCTGGATGACTGGCCTGAGCAAGACCTACAAGTCACACCTCATGTCCACGGTCCGCAGTCCCACGGCCTCGGAGTCTCGGAGCTGACCTGCCACACACAGCCGCCTGAAGATGGGGGTGGCTGTCCACAGGCCCCTCCAGCCACGCACGAGGGACTGTCACGTGTTTCTGATTTGCTGGAAGGAGCTGTGTCCCAGCAAGGAATGGAAACTTGGGGCTGGGCTCGGCCCTCTGTCGGGTTTGGGGCCTGTGTGCTTCCCACACCCTTCCTTAAGCCACTGGAATCGCTGAAGAGGCACTGAAAGGCGTGGGGATGTTGGGCTCCCTTTCTTGGAATCCCTCGGAGAGATGCCTAGGACAGCTTACCCCTCAGGCCCCTTGTGGTCTTAGATTTCAAAACCCGACGGAGAAACAGGTCGGGTTGGTCCGACTCCGTATGCAGGCACAATGACATATCCACTCTCGAGGTTAACATTCAAGCCTTTCCATTTGAAGTTCAGCACGTGTTTCTGGGCCTCGTGTTTGAGTGTACATTTTGCTGCAGTTGTGAATATTCAGTACATTGCCAGTCCTTGGTCACCGAGTCGTCGTTTTTTGAGTCAGGGCTCTGCAGGAGACTGAGGAGTGAAGTGGAGCTGTTCCTCATCTTCAAGTCCCCACAGATGTGTGTTCTGAAGTCATGGGGCTCATCATCTGGGGTGTTCCCCCTCAGGTGCTTGTGAAGGTAACCTGTGGCTTAACGATGGAGCCCCTGATCATTTTTGCACAAAGATGATAGGTTGCTGAGGTGTCAGAGCGAGCATCTGACTTGCCCAACCCCCTGGATATTCGAGGCCTACCATGCTTTTATTCTGTATCGCTTTTGCGCCTTTATTGCTGCTTTCAAAATTTACATTTGGCTACAGTTAACTATTTTCGGAGTGTGGTGATTGAAGACAATTTCATCATCCCACTGTACTTTTTTGTTTTTAAAGAGACAGCATCTTGCTATGTCATCCAGGCTGATCTCAAACTCCCAAGCTCAAGCAGTCCTGCTTCCACCCACGGCTGTACAGGTGCCCCCCCCGCATACATTTTTAATAAGGATTCATAGCTTGGAGGGATTTTATGGCAGTTTTGCTGGTTTGTTTCTAGTTTTTTGTGTTTAATTTATACTTAACATGAAGACTAAGTTTATATAACTAGTTATCTGTATAACGCAACAACATTGGAACACAATAAATATGTATTTTTGTAAATGGTTGACTACATTTTTTTTTTTAAGGTGGAGTTTCGCTCTTGTTACCCAGGCTGGAATGCAATGGCGCGATCTCGGCTCACCGCAACCTCCGCCTCCTGGGTTCAGGCAATTCTCCTGCCTCAACCTCCTGAGTAGCTGGGATTACAGGTGTGCGCCACCATGCCCAGCTCATTTTTTGTATTTTTAGTAGAGACGGGGTTTCACCGTGTTGACCAGGATGGTCTCGATCTCTTGACCTCGTGATCCACCCACCTCGGCCTCCCAAAGTGCTAGGATTACAGGCTTGAGCCACCGCGCCTGGCCGACTACATGGTTTTATTGGTTTGATGCCTAATATTTACTTGCTCTCAGGCACAGGAAATACTATGGTTAAAATAAGAGCAGCGAGTGGCCAATTCATACATGTAAGCTTCTGCATTGATTGTAGACAGTCTTCTCAAAGTTAGTCTTTGGAGTTGGTGTGGGAGAGAAAACATTTATCCCAGGGACATCTGTTGAGTGTCTGTGCCCATGTACTTGGCATTTTTATTTTGAGACAGTCTCTGTGGCCCAGGCTGGAGTGCAGTGGCGTGATCTTGGCTCAGTGTAACCTCTGCCTCCCAGTTTCAAGCGATTCTGCTGCCTCAGCCTCCTGAGTAACCTGGACTACAGGTGTGTGCCACTGTACCTGGCTAATATTGTTGTATTTTTAGTAGAGACGGTGTTTCACCATGTTAGGAGATTGAAACTCCTGACCTCATGATCCGCTCACCTTGGCCTCCCAAAGTGCTGAGATTTGCAGGCGTGAGCCACTGCGCCCGGCTCTGCTTGGCATTTTGTTCAGCTTTAGGAAATGGCTCATCCCTTAATGATATTTAAAGGCATGTCCATCTGAGAGGAAGATGGCTGGAAGCACCCTGGGTGACCGTGGCAGTCCCCAAAACACGGTTCACGGTTGAGTCATCTACCTTGAGGTAGGGGAACCTCTTGACCTGTGTGAGTCAAGAGAAAGTGAGGAAAGAGATGGCTGCCCACCGTCCTCCCTAGCTTCAAGTAGATTTCTGTTTCCCTCGTGCATGGCATTCCTGGGAACGCAGTTCTGTGCTCAGTTTTTGCCAGTTGTCTGCCAGTCTAGTGGCTGAATCCACTTGGCAAGTAGGAGCCCAGCGAAAGTTAGCGCTGCATTCACTTCAGGAGCGTGTGCGACCTGGATTTCTCATGTCTAACAGCCTGCTGGCGAGGGGCAGGTACAGCCCTACACCGACTGGTGTTTCTAGGCAGCTGTGGGCTTTTTCTCCCTGAGAGCATGCAGTTCTTGAAGACTTTTCCTATTAGTTGTGATTGCAGAAGAGCCTTAGGCTGAGCTGAATCTGTGTCAGGCCAAGACGAGGCCATACTGCTCTCCTGGTGAGGGAACAGGGATTCCTGATTTTGTAGCTTTTCACACCAAGTGGAAGAGACAGAACACAAATTCCCAATCTCGAACCTTCCTCGTGTGTTTGAAGGCAGTCAAGGGTTTCCTGATTTTACATTCAAGATACCCTCAGGGCTGGGCACAGTGGCTCATGCCTGTAATTCCAGCACTTCAGGAGGCCAAGGAAAGCGGATCACTTGAAGCCAGGAGTTCGAGACCAGCCTGGCCAGCATGGTGAAACCATCTCTACTAAAAATACAAAAAAAAAAAAAAAGCTGGGCTGGTAGTGTACGCCGGTAGTCCCAGCTACTTAGGAGGAGACTGAGACAGGAGAATAAGTTGAACCCGGAAGGCGGAGGTTGCACTCCAGCCTGGATGATAGAGCGAGACTCTGTCTCCAAAAAAAAAAAAAAAAAGATATTTACACTCAGTTTTCTTTTCAAGGGAAATGGGTCATCTTACAGATTCCAGGAACAGGCTTTCTGAAGCATTTGTTCAGCTTATTGGGCAGTTACCCAAGCATGTTCCCTAAAATTCCTCCTTTTTTTTTTTTTTTTTTTTTTGAGAATTTTGCTCTTGTTACCCAGGCTGGAGTATAGTGGCACGATCTCAGCTCACTGCAACCTCTGTCTCCTGGTTCAAGCAATTCTCCTGCCTCAGCCTCCTGAGTAGCTGAGACTACAGGCAACTGCCACCACACCCAGCTAATTTTTCTATTTTCATTAGAGAGAGGGTTTCACCATACTGGCCAGGCTGGTCTCAAACTCCTGACCTCAGGTGATCCACTCGCCTCAGCTTCCCAAAGTGCTGGGATTTCAGGCCTGAGTCACTGTCCCTGGCCAGCTTTAGTTTTAGTTTCTTTTTTTTTTTTTTTTTAAATAATCATCCTAATAAATGTGAAGTGATACCTCCTGTTGCTTTGATTGCATTTCTCTGACGATTTATGACATTGAGCTTTTAAAATATACCTGTTGACCATTTTCATGTCTTTGGGAAAATGTCTATTCATGTCTTTAGTCCATTTTTTAAAAATTAGGTTATCAGTCAGAGGAGCTGCTTACATATTTTGGAAATTAACCCCTTCTCTGATAATATAATTTGTATAACCTTTTAAGAAATAAATTGTAGGCCGGGCGCAGTGGCTGAAGCCTGTAATCCCAGCACTTTGGGAGGCTGAGGCAGGCGGATTACGAGGTCAGGAGATCGAGACCATCCTGGTCAACATGGTGAAACCCCGTCTATACTAAAAATACAAAAAAAATTAGCTGGGCATGGTGGTGTGTGCCTGTAATACAGCTACTCAGGAGGCTGAGGCAGGAGAATTGCCTGAACCCAGGAGGCGGAGGTTGTGGTGAGCCGAGATTGCGCCATTGCACTCCAGCCTGGGTAACAAGAGCGAAACTGCGTCTCAAAAAAAATAAATAAAAAGAAATTGTAGGCCGGGCGTGGTGGCTCAAGCCTGTAATCCCAGCACTTTGGGAGGCCGAGGCGGGTGGATCACGAGGTCGAGAGATCAAGACCATCCTGGTCAACATGGTGAAAACCCGTCTCTACTAAAAACACAAAAAAGTAGCTGGGCATGGTGGCGCTTGCCTGTAATCCCAGCTAGTCAGGAGGCTGAGGCAGGAGAACTGCTTGAACCCAGGAGGCGGAGGTTGCGGTGAGCCGAGACCGCGCCATTGCACTCCAGCCTGGGTAACAAGAGCGAAACTCCGTCTCAAAAAAAAAAAAAAAGAAATTGTATTGTGTATATTTAAGGTACACAACATGATGTTATGAGTTACATATACACACATATACTAAAATGGTTTTAGAGCCGGGCACAGTGGCTCACACCTGTAATCCCAGCACTTTGGGAGGCCAAGTCGGGCAGATCACGAGGTCAGGAGGTCAAGACCATTCTGGCTAACACGTGAAACCCCTTCTCTACTAAAAAATTTTTAAAAAGTAGTAGGGTATGGTGGTGCGTGCCTGTAGTCCCAGCTACTCAGGAGGCTGAGGCAGGAGACTTGGAACCGGGAGGCGGAGGTTGCAGTGACGGGAGATCGCACCATTGCAGTCCAGCCTGGAAACAGCGAGACTCCTCAAAAAAAAAAAAAAAAAAAGAATTTTATTGATGTAATTGCTGACAGAATAAATTTTACTTATTTAAGCCATATGACTGGACATGTGTATCCCCATGAAACCACCAGTTAAGCTGAGAAACACCCAGCACTCCACTTCCCTGTGGCTTCTTCGGCCCTCCAGGCAACACTGGTCTGCTTTCCTCAGTCTAGTTTGTATTTCCTAGAATTTTCTGTAAATGGAATCATACAGTATGTATTCTTTTTGTCTGGCTTTTTCCACCCAGCTTTGTTGAAATTCATCCATGTTGTAGCATATATGAGTACTTGTTTTTTTGTTGTTGTTTTTTTGTTTTTGTTGAGACAGGGTCTTGTGTCACCCAGGCTGGAGTGCAATGGCACGATCCCCGGTCACTGCAACCTCAGTCTCCCAAGCTCAAGCAATTCTCCCACCTCAGCCTCCTGA
Source organism: Saimiri boliviensis (assembly GCF_048565385.1). Taxonomy (NCBI): domain Eukaryota; kingdom Metazoa; phylum Chordata; class Mammalia; order Primates; family Cebidae; genus Saimiri; species Saimiri boliviensis. Next base: position 18,898,880 of record NC_133465.1, read on the forward strand.
GTAGCTGTGGTTACAGGGACATGCCACCACACCCAGCTAATTTTCGTATATTTTGGTAGAGACAGTGTTTCACCATGTTGGCCAGGCTGGTTTCAAATTCCTGAACTCGGCCGGGCGCGGTGGCTCAAGCCTGTAATCCCAGCACTTTGGGAGGCCGAGGCGGGTGGATCACGAGATCAAGAGATCGAGACCATCCTGGTCAACATAGTGAAACCCCGTCTCTACTAAAAATACAAAAAATTAGCTAGGCATGGTGGCACGTGCTTGTAATCCCAGCTACTCAGGAGGCTGAGGCAGGAGAATTGCCTGAACCCAGGGGGTGGAGGTTGCGGTGAGCCGAGATCGCGCCATTGCACTCCAGCCTGGGTAACAGGAGCAAAACTCCGTCTCAAAAAAAAAAAAAAAAAAAAAAAAAAATTCCTGAACTCAAGCTATCCTCCTATCTCAGCCTCCCAAAGTTCTGGGATTACAGGGTGTGAGCCACTGTGCCCGGCCACTTCATTCTATTTTATTGCTAAATAGCATTCCCTTGTATAGATATACAAAAGTTTGCTCACCTGTTTACCTGCTGACAAATGTTTGTTTCCAGGTGTGGGTTATTGCACGTATGCCTGCCGTGAACCTGCCGTGAACACTGATGTACACATGCTTGTGTGAATGGATCCATCCTTTCTCCTGGGAGTGGGATACCTGGATCATATGGAAGGTGCATGTTTAATATTTTAATACTTTTTTTTTTTTTTTTTTTTTTTGAGACGGAGTTTCGCTCTTGTTACCCAGGCTGGAGTGCAATGGCGCGATCTCGGCTCACAGCAACCTCCGCCTCCTGGGCTCAGGCAATTCTCCTGCCTCAGCCTCCTGAGTAGCTGGGATTACAGGCACGCGCCACCATGCCCAGCTAATTTTTTGTATTTTTAGTAGAGACGGGGTTTCACTATGTTGACCGGGATGGTCTCGATCTCTCGACCTCGTGATACACCCGCCTTGGCCTCCCAAAGTGCTGGGATTACAGGCTTGAGCCACTGCGCCCGGCTACATTTTTAATTTAGAATAATTTTAGATTTTCAGAAAAGTTTCGAAGATAGAAGAGTTCCATTTACTCCCATCCAGCTTCCTTTATTGTTAGCCTTTTACACTCCTTTCACACATTTGTCAAAGCTAAGAAACTGACATTGGTACAAAGCGATTAAGCTCCAGACTTTATTTGGATTGCACCAGGTTTTCTGTGAATGCCTTCTTTCTGTTCCAGGATCCAGCCCAGAACACCATATTGCCCCGTTTTCCCTTTGTCCCCGGCTCAGTGCCCACTAAGCCCTCAGCCGCCTTAGTCTCCCCTCCGTTTATGCTTAAAGCAGGGCAGCCTCCTTCTAACAACGCTGGAGATCCAGTTGGGTGTGGGTAACACCCCCCAGGGGCACCGAGGAAGGAGAACTGTGCAGACCCCAGGCACAATTAGTGCCTGAAGTATAACTCACTGCTTACTTATATCTAGCTTATATATAAAATCATACTAGGTCCCGTATGATCTTTCTATATAATCATATAACTTACTGCTTACTATATGTAGCTTAAATATATATAAAATCATACTTAGTTCCATATAATCTTTCTATATAATCATATAGGTATTGCAGTCGGAGCTGTACTGACACATTTAGTGCTGATTTATAGAATCCTCTGCATAACCACATAGTAGTTTGTAGTAGGAGGAATGCCTAGAGCAGTCACAGAACAGAAGCAGTACATGGGAAAACAGCCAGACCAGGACAAGAACTGAAGACGCACGCAGTGGCGTCCCTGCCTGAAAGGGCATAAGACGTATGGCAGGCTTGGCGCAAGAGCCTCTCCTCCTGAAAAAGGAGTGGTAGTACCTTGCATCCAGTTCCTGTGGAAAGTAGGCCTCAGGCCTGAGAGCCTGCAAATAACCGAGGGAGAAGAACCCCTCAGGTGTGACCAGTCTCGGAGGCTGTACACCCTGTCAGTCTTTTCTCGCTTCTGTGCTAGCTCAAATCATCCTCCTATAAATAAGAGCACAAGTCTGTCAGCTCCCACTGCATTGGCTTGGAGTAACCTTCTATTAGAAATCCTTTGACATCTCCGGCCCCCAGATAAGAAGTGTTGTGCAGGACACCTATTGCACACAGCCCACCTTTTTGCCTCGGTGAGGGGTGGACCCCTTTTCTGTACACGACCCTCTACTCCCTAATGCACACAGCCCATCTCTCTGCCCAGGTGACATAATGGTGTGGCCCCCTCACTTGTGACTCATGTAATTATGTATGCCCTATCACTAAGCCTATAGATGATGACGTCGCTTACGACCCTTCCCCCTGCTTGTACCTAAAAAATACAGACGCTTCTGGGCGTTGGGGCCTCGCCCGTCTCTGCTCATAGGTGGCATGCCCCCACCCCTAGCCCAGCTGCTCTTCTCCAGTTCTCCAGTGTCCTGTCTCTTTACTTCTCAGATCCTGCACCTCACTCAGCACAGCATAAGGGCCACCCCACAACCCTGTCGGGCCAACAGCCCTACAGTTGGGCTGGAAAAAAAAAAACCTATAGGGGCCTAACTCTGGGCTTAGGCATCCCCACTACCCCACCGCCTCCAGCAGGCTGGGTTCCAGTGCTGCCTCCAGCTGTGTGGATTCCCCGATATCTGTGTTTCCAGGTCCCTCCCCAGCCCGAGGGGACAGTGAAGGTGTCCACATTTCCCGAACAGCTCTGCTGTGCTCCACACGAGGAAAGCCGGGGTTGCTGAGGCTTCCGGGTCCGCGGGCGGTCTCTGGCCTGGGCAGGTGAGTGGTGCAGCGAGGGCCCGTGGCCCGCAAGCGTGCATGAGGTGCCGGGGGACGGCGGGTTTGGGGGCGCGGCTTGGTGCAATAGTGGGAGGTGGGACCTGGGGGGCGTAGCCGAGGGCCTGGCTGGAGGGGGGAGTAGGGGGCGCGGCCTGGTGTTGGCAGCGTGTGGGGGGGAGGGGACAGTGGTCTGGCGTGTGAGGGAGGTGTGGCCACCCCTTGGGGACTACGGACGGACTGGTGGGGGGGGATGGGCTCAGCTTGGTGAGTGTCAGTTGTCGGGGAATGGCGCGGCCTGGCACCTGTACTTAGGGGCCTGGGGGCGTGGCCTGGCACTTGGCGGTTGTTGGCGCGTGACGGGGGCGTGGCCTGGCACGGCCCTCGGGGGCTGGGGGCGTGGCTTTGCTCAAGGCTGTTGGCGGCGCGTGGCGGGGGCGTGGTCTGGCGCCTGGTGGTCTAGGGCTGGGGGCGCGCAGGCTGGCCAGCCAGGGCAGCGGCATGAAGCGGTTGCGCTGGCAGGTGGCGGCTGCGGCGGCCGTGGGCCTGGCGCTGGCCCTGGAGGTGCTACCCTGGGTGCTGCGCTGGCTGCGGTCCGGGCGGCGGCGGCTGCGGCGCGAGGTGCTGTTCTTCCCGTCGCAGGTGACCTGCACTGAGGCTCTGCTGAGGGCGCGGGGCGAGGCGCCCGCCGGGGAGCAGGCCGCGCTTCCTGACTGCTGCCTGTGCGGCCTGCCTCACGGCGAGAGCTCGCTGAGCCGCCTAATGCGCGCCCTGCTGGCCGCCCGCGTCAGCCTGGAGCTCTGCCTGTTCGCCTTCTCCAGCCCCCAGCTGGGCCGCGCCGTCCGGCTACTGCACCAGCGCGGGGTGCGAGTGCGGGTGGTCACCGACTGCGACTACATGGCCCTCAACGGCTCACAGATCGGCCTGCTGCGCAAGGCAGGTAGGCCCGGCCCGGCGGGGGCGCAGGTGGACACTTAGGGGAGGGGGTCCGGGGTCGGCCTGAGACCTCATTTGCTTTTCCTCGTGGCCATGGTGGGGTCGGGGTGGTTTAACGCGGAGAAAGCGGAGCCCCCTCAGATGGCCTAGCCGGCTGCGCGGGCGGAAGCGAGCAGGGCCCTTGGTTGTCTCCGCGGCGGGGGTGGTTCTCCCAGTGACTACCGCGCTGGAAGCAGGTGCCCGCGTGTGCCGGCTTAGAGGCGGGGCGGGCTCCCCCAGGAACTCCCCGCCCTACCAGCGGAGGAGTTTCCGTGACTGCTGCATCCCGACCCGCCCTCCCGCAGGCTGTCGGAGACCCCCGGACGGCCTCTGGTGACCCGGATCCTGCTGGCAGGGAAGCTGGACGCCAGGGTTGTGCTGGGACTTCCATACTAAAGGGCTCCAGGGAGAGGCGGCCACCTGCTGCTGAGCAAACCTCAGGCCACCAGGCTTTGGGAGACCTAAAGATGTGTTCTAGAAGGCAGCACCAGGACGTCCGGTGGTTTTCTCAGCTGCATAAGGAGGGGGAACACATATCTCTCTGGCGGGGGTGCCTCTCTCACGGGGTTGACAGAGAGAACAGGAAATGTGAATAATTGGGATCCTTGTCCTGCCTGAGGATTCTCAGGCCATCCTGGCCCAGTTCGGTGGCCCAGCCTGCTGTTGCCTTTGGTGTATTTGCACCCACAGGCTCTTGGGCTTCTCTGTCTCCATCACTCAGGTACCCAGAAAGTCACACCTGCACATGCAACCGTTGGATCTGGTAATTCTGGTCACAGTGACTGAGAGACCGTGGAGTCCTGGGAACTGTCCAGCTGGGCAGTGGCCACCAACGCACTGTTCCTTCTGCATAGCCGCGGCCTCTTGCTGACTTGGGCCGCAGCCAGCCTCCCTCTCCGTTCTGGGTGGTGTGGGGCGTGTTGCACCCCGCGTAGGAACAGAGTGGGGTGAGAGGTTTTCATATTGAGGATGTGCCTTTCTCTTTTGGCAGTCACAATAGTTGCCCTCTCAAGTGTTGGTCTTTTTAACGGGGGAGGTGTGGGGACCTCCAGGCGTGCACAGCAGTTCTGTTTGAGTTGCTTTTAGAAGTTGTAGAAGCTGAGGTTTGTGAAGAACTTTCAAGAACCCCTAGACCAAGGTCCCATCCGATCCCCTCTGTGCTTGGCCTCTCAGTGTCCTTGCTGACTTTGAGGCTGTCCAGTGGCATTCACCCATTCAAGGAAGGAATGTCCCCCAGGAGCTGGGACACCCTAGGGCACAAGGCCAGGTTCCCATGGGGATACCAGCTAAGTCACGCATATTTCATTTAGGGCAATAAGAAGGGTCAGGAAAACTTCATAAAGCAGGGTGAGAAGGCAGTGGTGTGGGAGGAAGTGGTGTAGGCCAGGTCAGCTGCCCAGGGGCAGTGACACTCAGGGCAGGGACCTTGATGACACAAGTGGGCTGTCCGGAGGGAGAGGCATGCGGCTGGAAGGGGCAGCAGCACAGACACCCTGGGCCACAGACTGGCTTCCTTGTGAGGAGCCGCAGAGGTCCTCTGTGGCTGACCATGGGAAGTGGTGAGCGCGCGTAGGCCGGGCTTCCCCCGAGAGGCCAGAGGTGGCAGGCCTGGGGAGGGGCTGGTGGTTGGGGCAGTAGATCCCGGTGGAGGCAGGAGGTGTCGGCAGTGGTGAGGCTTTAGATTGCCCACCGTTTGCATGGCAGCACCGACAGGGCCTGCTGGTGGAGTGGCCAGAGCATGAGGAGAAGGGTTGGATCCCCCAGGTGAGGAAGCCACCAGGCGCAATGCGGGACGCACAATTAAATGTGGATTCCACACGCAGGGAGTGAGTTTTAGGGTATGTTCCCAGTACTCCATGGCACATACTTCCCTTCAAAAATGACTATCTGAAACTCCATTTAACTCGATGTCCTGTATTTTGATGTGGAAAAATCTGGCAACTGTGTTGCGTGGCAGCCTGTTTAAAACTTTTAAGCCCCATTTCTAATGGCCTCATTCCTTGAGCAAGTCGTGAGTGAGGCAGTGTTATTCCAGGGGAGAGAGACACAGGCCCTTCCCCGCAGGAATTTGAAAGCTGGTAAGAGGGGAGGTGGACATCACTGGTTTTTGGTGAAGGAAGCAGGGAGTGCGGAAGAGGAGAATTCGTTTGTGCGTCAGTTAGTTAGGGCCCTTCCTCCCTTGGTGGCCAAGGCTGTACCAGTGAAGTGGGCTCTGCTCCCAGACTCCCGGGCCTCTCTGGACAGAGTGGGCACAGTCTCAGCCTTAGCTGTGGAAGAGTCAGACTCTGAAGGCAAGGAGACCCACACGCTGTCTTTGCCCAGGTTGCCTCTGACTGGGTTAGTGACAGCCTCGGCAGCAACCAGTAGCCCCGAAGGGACATGCTACATAGACTCAGAGGTGTGGTCTCACTCAGACCACAGCCTTCCCAGTCCCCCATGGCCTGTGTGTGATGCTCTGGCCCCATGAGTGATGTCCCCTCTGTGGTTCTCAGGATCCCTCCTGGGAGCTTAGCCGCCACCACTCTGTGAAACATGGTGGGCTTTCCTGGCCCAGCAAACTGGAAATAAATAGTAAAGCCATTTGCCCCCAGGAATAATCCACACTGGAGGCGGGACTCCGGAATGGGATGCAAGCACCTTGTCCCTTCCACAGGTATCCAGGTCCGGCACGATCAAGACCTGGGCTACATGCATCACAAGTTCGCAGTCGTGGACAGGAGGGTGCTCATCACTGGCTCGCTCAACTGGACCACACAGGCCATCCAGAACAACAGGGAGAACGTGCTCATCATGGAGGACGACGAGTACGTGCGGCTTTTTCTGGAAGAATTTGAGCGCATCTGGGAAGAGTTTGACCCTACGAAGTATACTTTTTTCCCACAAAAGAAGAAAAGTCACTGAAGCTGTGCCCCACTTGTCTCCAGAGCTGGAGGGGGATCACTTTCATGGTACAGAACTCTTGGCACCTCCAGCCGAAACCAGACCTAACCAAGAAGGGGACTGTGCCCTCCCTTTGCTCTAGTGCCGTTCACACGCAGCACTGGGGCAAAAGGCCTGGTGCAGAGACCTCAGCACTAGAAAAACATTGTTAAACTCCTGGCCATTAGAATACTAAATTGAACTAAAGGTTAGGGAAGGGAATGTCTGTTATTTCAGGTCAGTTATTTTGGGCGAGACCTTTTTTTTTTTTTTTTTTTTTTTTTGCCCCTCTGCCAAAATAACTTCAGTCACAACCTGCCACAGGGGTGCTTTCAGGAGTGTGGTCTTTATCTTGGTTTGGAATCGAAGCTTCTGCCACAGTACAGAAAAGGCACAGTGCCTCCTCCAGGTTGGTCCCATTCCCTTCCCTGATTCTAGAAAATCTCTGCTTTGCCTGACTTGGCCCTTTTTATGTCTCTGTGAGAGTTCTTCCATCTCTCTATGTGGCATGCTGGGGATTGGCTGGGGCCAACAGTCTTCTTGTCCCTCACAGTCTGTCCCTGTCCGGTCTCTGTCATCAGAGTGGGGAGAGGAAGGGAAGAGCTGAGCGTGCAGTGGGGGTGGCAGGCAGCCTTCGGAACAACCCTGTGAGCGTCATTGCCACCAAAGGCTGGCTGTTCCCTTGCTTCCTTGCATAATTTCTCTTTATAACCAGTATGCATGCCAGTGCCAAGCTCTGCAGCCAGCCTGTCCTTGGGTAGTAAGTGCAGTGGTCTGTCAGGACCGATGGCCAGCAGCTGCTTCTGTTGCCAAGGTGGGCTTTTAACTTTTTTTTTTTTTTTTTGAGATGGAGTCTGGCTCTGTGGCCCAGGCTGGAGTGCAGTGGTGTAACCTTGGCTCACTGCAACCTTTGCCTCCCAGGTTCAAGTGATTCTCCTGCCTCAGCCTCCTGAGTAGTGGGGATTACAGGCACCCGCCACTATGCCCAGCTAATTTTCTTTTTTTTCTTATTTTAGTAGAGATGGGGTTTCACCATGTTGGCCAGGCTGGTCTTGAACTCCTGACCTCAAGTGATCCACCCACCTCGACTTCCCAAAGTGCTGAGATTATAGGCGTGAGCAACCATGCTAGTCGGGCTTTGAACTTTTAATATCCTTATGTTTAAGGTAATTTTGTTGTGTGTTTAGAAGTGACCTTACCTTTAACACCTGTGGACTTAGTGTGTGCACATTGCGGGCTCAGCATAACCCATCATGGGACCAGAGGAGAGGAGAGGAGAGAGCAGCTTCAGGCTATGGTGTCTCCCGTATCTGTGCTCTTATTTGCAGCTCAGGGTTTGCATTCACAGGTAGAACAGGTGTCGTACACTGTGAAATGTTTTAGGTTATTTGTTTATAATTTGTATGTCATACATAGATAGCTCCAATGACATCTGAATTTGTGACTTCACCATCTTGTCATGATGCGCCCCAGGTCCCGTCCGGAGGTCTGCCGGCTGTGTGTGTGGTCTCACCTCCCTGGCTCATGCTGACACTACCATCCAGAGACCCTCCAGTACTGTGTGTTTTTCCTTTTTAAAGTTACCTTTCAACAACAACAAAAACAAAAAAAGTTACCTTTGACTCACAATGTTAGGCAAGTCAGCTTGAAGTTAATTTTTTTAAAAATTCAATTGAAGCTGTGAAGTATAATATACAGATTGGAAGTCACCAGAAATTGTTTTAGTTTGTGAATTCCCACGGTGTATGTTCTGAGAAGAAAACGGGAGAATGTAGCATCTCCTGACTGCGAAGCCACGAGGCCCTGGACTTCTGGCACATCTCAATAAACATGTTCTTACTCTGGAATGTGAGCGCTGTGTTTCTTTGCCTTCGCCTGCTGCTAAGTCATTCAAATTGGGGCTACTCTTTGTTAAATACTTTTTTGGGGGGCAGTATACAGCTATTTACAAACTGTTAGTCAAAGAACAGGAGACTCAAAAAGGAGTAAAACTTTAAGATGTTACTTGGGTGAAGAAAATAATGTATACAGTGGTCCATTTCCAAGACAAGCTGCCTTGAATCATCTTAGGTCAGCAAACCACGGAACAAACTATGTACTAGGCCCCTCCGGACAGCTGACGCCTGTTGTCGGCTTCCCCTGCGCCCCCTTCCCCTTCCTTAGTTGCCTTCACCTGAACCAACAGAGTTTAGTCTAAAATGAATTACTAGCCTGCAAAATAGCTCGCTTTGTCCATTCTTACCAGCCGGCCTGGCTACTCAGGTGTTGTCAAATACTTGAAGAGCCCTAAGCTAAGGTTGCAATGCAACAAAATGCAGCAAGACAACCAAAAAACAAAAAACACCCCAAGTCTCTACTTAACAATCAGTAAGCAACGTCTGAGAAGACTGCTTCATAGTACTCAAGCCTTAGAGGACGGAGGAACCTGCACACTAGTGGGTAAATGGCTTGCTGAAACTGCTGGGTGTGCCCGCTCATCAGACACCCGATCTCAAAAGATTATTAAAAGCCTCACTTTCACTGTTCTCCAGGTCTTTGAGTCCATTCTTTGGTTTGGAGGGGTGAGTTTGTTTCTCACATTGGGTGCCTCCTAGGTTAAAATATTTCCCAAAATGTCCAGGTGCTGTCTCTAGACTAGGAGTTGGAGCGAGGCTCAACCCCTGCTGTTGCCCTGACTTGTGTGACATGCACCCTGCCACCTGGGGACCTGCCCCACGCCCAGCACAGGTGAGGAGGTATTCCAGTGGCATCCGTGGGTGAATGCATACAAAGTAACCTGCCCAAGCTGTCAACAGGAATGTTTTAAGAAATGTGGAATTGCCAGGAGCGGTGGCTCACACCTGTAATCCCAGCACTTTGGGAGGCCAAGATGGGCGGATCACCTGGGGTCGGGAGTTTGAGACCGGCCTGTCCAACATGGAGAAACCTGTCTCTACTAAAAATACAAAATTAGCCAGGCATGGTGGCGCATGGGATGAGTGGAGATCGTGCCATTGCACTCCAGCCTGGGTAACAAGAGTGAAACTCCATCTGAAAAAAAAAAAAAGTGAAATTATTTAATATATTTAATACTTCTTAATTATTTTTATCTTAGCAGCAGAGGGAAATTGAATCTCACAAAAAGTTTCAGATACGAGTTAGCCTTTCTTTTTTCTGAGACTGGGTTTCACTCTGTTGCCCAGGTTGGAGTGCAGTGGCACGATCATGGCTCACTGCAGCCTCAACCTCCCAGGGTCAAGAGATTCTCCTGCTTCAGCCTCCTAAGCAGCTGGGACTACAGGTGCAAGCCACCACACCTGTCTAATTTTTAAACTTTTTGTAGAGATGAGGGTCACATGTCCAGTCTAGTCTTGAACACCTGGGCTCAGGTGATCTTCCTGCCTCAGCCTCCCAAAGTATTGGGATTATAGGTGAGTCACCACACCCACCCCAGTTAGCCTTCTGAAAAGAACTTAAGCTAAAGTGAGATGTCCCTGGAGGGAAGTGGGTCTGAGGAAATTCGGTGCTAAAATCTTCCTCAAAAGTGGAGGCTGTTTTCTGCCCTGCTGCCCCCACCATGGGTATAGAAGATCCTTGGGCCGCACACAAAGATTGCTGTGCCAGTAGCAGGCAGGCACGCCCAGGTGACCCTAGAACTGCAGGCCAGCTTCGGCTCCAACACCTGAGGCGAGTGATGCTAGAAGGCGGGGGTTCACCGAAGATGAGGGCTGTGTAGTGTGTCACCTGAAGACTCTTTTTGCCTGCAAGATTGTCTTGCTGCCTCCTAGAGAGAAACTTTAAAAGAATAAAAGAAGTAATAGCACCTGTAATCCCAGCACTTTTGGAGGCCAAGGCAGGCAGATCATGAGGTCAGGAGTTTGAGACTAGCCTGATCAACATTGTTAAACTTTGTCTCTACTAAAAATATAAAAATTAGCCAGTCATGGTGGCACGTGCCTGTAATCCCAGCTACTTGGGAGGCTGAGGCAGGAGGATTGCTTGAACCCAGGAGGTGGAGGTTGCAGTGAGCCAAGATCGCGCCACTGCACTCCAGCCTGGGGGACAGAGCAAGACTCCATCTAAAAAAAAAAGCCAGCCAGGCACAGTGGCTCATGCCTGTAATCCCAGCACTTTGGGAGGCTGAGACAGGTGGATCACGAAGTCAGGAGTTCAAGACCAGCCTGCCCCATCTCTACTAAAAACTACAAAAATTAGCTGGGTGCAGTGACAGGTGCCTGTAATCCCAGCTACTTGGGAGGCTGAGGCAGGAGAATCGCTTGAACCCAGGAGGCAGAGGTTGCAGTGAGCCAAGATTGTGCTACTTGCACTCCAGCCTGGGTGACAGAGTGAGACTGTCTCACAACAACAACAGAAATAATAAATTTCCTGAGTAGGCTCAACAGTCACAAGAGAGGCTCTAGGAGGTTTTTCCTCTAACAGCCCTCTTCTCCTGGGATGGGCTCTCATCAGCTTAGTGGTTTGGATTCAATGTTGTTATTTAACTATATGGGCAGTGATACAGCTTGAGAACAAAATGTGAGATACATGTTAAACATTAGCACAGTTAAATTTAAAATACTTTAAACTCTTACAACATGTGATTTTAAAAATTGTGATGGCATCTGTATGGGCATGGTGGCTCACACCTGTAATCCCAGCACTTTGGGAGGCCAAGGCAGGTGGATCATTTGAGGTCAGCAGTTTGAGACCAGCCTGCACAACCTGGCAAAACTCTGTCCCTACTAAAAATACAAAAATTAGCCAGGTGTGCTGGTGTGTACCTGTAATCCCAGCTACCCACCTGGGCATGGTGGTGCACACCTGTAGTCCCAGCTATTTGGAAGGCTGAGACAGGAGAATTGCTTGAACTCAGGAGGTGGAGGCTGCAGTAAGCGAAGCTCACATCACTGCACTCCAGCCTGGGCAATAAGAGCAAAACTCTGTCTCGAAACAAACAAAAAATTGTGATAGTACCATATGCCCTTAACAATGTGCCCACACCGTGGAATATACCTAGGTTGTTGGAATGAACCAATGCAACTATGTCATATTTTAAAGCACTATATTGGTTCTACAGGTTTTTTTTTTTTTTTGAGACAGAGTTTCACTCTTGTCCCCCAGGCTGGAGTGCAGTGGCGTGATCTCGGCTCACTGCAACCTCTGCCTCCTGGGGTCAAGCAATTCTCTTGCCTCAACTTCCTAAGCAGCTGAGCTTACAGACGCCCATCACCATGCCTGGCTATTTTTTTTTTTTGAGATGGAGTCTTGTACTGTTGCCTGGGCTGTAGTGTGCAGTGGTGTGATCTTGGCTCACTGCAGTCTCTGCCTCCTGGGTTCAAGCGATTCTCCTGCCTCAGCCTCCTGAGTAGCTGGGATTACAGGCACACACCACCACACCCAGCTAATTTTTGTATTTTTAGTAGAGATGGGGTTTCACCATATTGGCCAGGTTGGTCTCAAACTCCTGACCTGGTGATCCGCCCGCCTCGACCTCCCAAAGTGCTAAGCTTACAGGCATGAGCCATCGTGCCCGGCCCTACTTCTGTATTTTCTAAAACTTTTGCCTTAAATCCTTCTCCTCTTACTTCAGAGACTAACAATTCTTCGGAAGAACGGGTTAAATCAGCTGGAGAGAAACAAACAGATGAGAGGGCCGCTCCTGAGTCAGTTAAAAAGAGGGTAAGTTCATGTGTAGGTCCCACCTCTAAATTTATCAAGGGCTCCTGGTGGGGCTTGAGATAAAAAGAGACAGAGCTCCTGACCTCCCTATTCCTCCTCAAAAGTCCTGAGCGGAAGGGCTTCTCCTGCCTTTTCCAACCCAGGACATTCTGTTTTGAAACGACCTGTCCTTCCACATTTCCATCTGTCTCAAGTCCAGGGTCCTATTTTTTCACTCCCTTGCACTGACAGCATTGACACTGACTTTGACCTTCTCCCTTAGAGTACCGACTTTGCTTGCTTGCTTTCTGCATTTCCGGATTTCCTGACCTCCTTTTCTCCATCCTTTGGAGAGCTTAGCCGGCGGGGCTCTAAACTTAGCCCCTGGTATCTGTCCTGGCAAACTCTGCCAAAGGACTTTTGCTTTTCGTCTCTGCTGTTTTTCGTCTCTCCTTCATATACCTTTTGGGCTTCCCCCAGGAGCTCCTCTATAGTCCAATTCTTCCAATTTTCCAGCTTCTGTAACTTTTTTTGCAATCTCTGGCTGTTACTAACAAAGTCCACATTTAACATTCCTTGCCTAAGGAGGTCTTCTGGGTCTAAATTCGCATATTTTCTCATTTGCTCCCTCAGTCTTTCTAAGAATTTCATAGGTCCCTCATCCCTCTCTTGTTGTATATCGAATGCTTGAGAGAGATTTTGGGGTTGGGGTGCTGACTCTTGAATTCCTTTAATTATCATTTATCTTAAATATTTCATATTATCTCGGTGGGGTGTGATATTATTATCCCACCGCAGGTCCTGAGCCAAGAATTATTTTGTTTTTTTTTTTTTTGAGACGGAGTTTCGCACTTGTTACCCAGGCTGGAGTGCAATGGCGCCACCTCAGCTCACCTGCAACCTCCGCCTCCTGGGTTCAGGCAATTCTCCTGCCTCAGCCTCCTGAGTAGCTGGGATTATAGGTGTGTGCCACCATGCCCAGCTAATTTTTTGTATTTTTAGTAGAGACAGGGTTTCACCATGTTGACCAGGATGGTCTCGATTTCTTGACCTCGTGATCCACCCGCTTCGGCCTCCCAAAGTGCTGGGATTACAGACGTGAGCCACCTGAGCCAAGAATTTTTGATGGGCTGTCGGGACATTTTGGCCTGGGGGATGTTCACACTCCCAAACTGTCATAGCGGCTCTGTGGATCATGCCTGTTTCATACTTAGGATGGACATTAATTCAGCCCAGGTATATAACTGGGGGCCTAGAAACTGATCAATTTGATCTGCCACTGCCTAAGGGTCATCTCATCTGAGAGTGGCTTGAGTTCCTTCTTTAAACTCCAGACTTCAGAACCTGTTAAGGGGCATTTACAAAGGCAATAGTCACCCCGCCTTGGAGTACCTCTCTTAAAGGAAAGAGCTTTGAAGCTGACTCCATAGATACAGAGGAGAAAGGCAGACTCTGGATATCTTTCCTACATTGTTCTATTTCCTGTTGAAGTCTTTCCTTAAAGAAGGATACCCAGGCTGGCAAGGCGCAGGCTCCTTGGCAATAGCTCCTAAGAGTCCGAGTTGTACTGGGGAGGAATAGCCTGGACAGGAGAGTCCAGAGCTGGGTCAGAAGTGGCAGCAACTGCTGGGGGGAGAAGGAGGTGGGTTAGGGTTAAGGAACAGGGAAAGGTGGTCTCAAGGATCCCATTTGCTTATAGATGCCTTAGAAGTAGAAACTTCACTCTTCCTAGTGCAGGACAGTCTCTGACTCCTTCCTACTCTCTAGTTCCTTTCTCACCATTTTTAAAGGGTAGAGAAGAACAGGCCCCTGCCACCAGCATAGGGCGTAGTTTATTCCTTCTTGTGAGACAGGACTTTTGTTATTAACATAACATTATTATTATTATTTATTTTTTTTTTTGAGACGGAGTTTCGCTCTTGTTACCCAGGCTGGAGTGCAATGGCGCGATCTCGGCTCACCGCAACCTCCGCCTCCTGGGTTCAGGCAATTCTCCTGCCTCAGCCTCCTGAGTAGCTCGGATTACAGGCACGCGCCACCATGCCCAGCTACTTTTTTTTGTATTTTTCGTAGAGACGGGGTTTCACCATGTTGACCAGGATGGTCTCGATCTCTTGACCTCGTGATCCACCCGCCTCGGCCTCCCAAAGTGCTGGGATTACAGGCTTGAGCCACCGCGCCCGGCCTTAACATAACATTATTAACAGTTAGCAAACCCAATCCTCATCTGACCCAAATTTTGGCCAGAAAACAGTGGGCTTGAGGATTGGCTCTGTAGTCCAAATGGAGCAGCAATATTTTATAATTTGCTGCTTTTTCTCGAGTTTAGTCCTTTCATTGTCTTTCTAGTACTTTAACATCAATCCTAAAGGACTATCAGAAGGAATTTGATCATCTGTATTCTTTCCTGTCGTGTTTTACTAGAAACATTTCCCATACTGGGTACCAGTTAGGCTCAACCCTCTTGACCCAGAGATTTCTTGCCTATCCCTTTTCTAGAGACTTGTTTAAGGTTCAACCTCACATGCTTGAGGAGTTTCTTGCCTTTCTTTTCCCAGGGGAGGGTTTTTAACTGTCCCCCCGCCCCCGGAGGTCTCTTACACTCTTTTCCTTTCATCCTCTCTGGCTGCTCCCCCAGAGGAGATTTAGGCCCCTCTTAGCAGTGGCGTGTCAGTGCTATGAGGCGACCACAGAACCACAGAGAGGACCGACTCACTCCATCCAGCAGTACGGTTTATCACCAGCCACAGAGGCAGCACTGTTACACACACATTCAACCTCCAGAATCCTGACCACCAAAGAAATACTTTGTTGCCTCTGTGACATTTCTTACCTTCGTCTGTCCAAAGTCACCTGGTTGCTGTGGTGTTGCAAGCCTTTCCCTTCCGCACGTTGCTGAGAGCCCGGATTTATTCATCACAATGAGTGGATCTCGGTCTCCATCTTGAGGCCACTGCAACAAGGCAGTGGGGTGCACCTTCCCTGGGAGGTGACCAAAGACCCCTTCCCTGAAGGAGAATGGTATAGCCTGGATGAGCCCCCAGAATTGTTAGAAGTAGAAGTTTGGAGCCATGAAGAAAATGAACACTTGAATAAAGAAGTTCTCACCAAGGCAATTTTCACTTCTGCAGAAGGTACTGCTTGTGAGCCTGGTTGCCACAAGAACACACTGAACAAAGGAGAGGAGGGCTTTCTATGCCTAATGTTTGAGGTTTCTACTATTGTGTCCAGTCTCCATTGGCTGGAGCTGGACTGCACAGTCTAAGCTACTCCCGACTGGCTAAAAGCTTAAAACTTTCCTAAATAGGCAAAAGCAATGGAGAACAAAGGAAGGGAGGAAGTGGCTTGCATGGCTTTTAAAAAGGCTGGGAAACAAAACACCAAAAGCAATGGCAACAAAAGCCAAAATAGACAAATGGGACCTAATCAAACTCCACAGCTTCTGCACGGCAAAAGAAACAGTCAGTAGAGTGAATCGGCAACCAACAGAATGGGAAAAAATTTTTGCAGTTTACCCATCTGACAAAGGGCTGATACCCAGAATTTACAAAGAACTAAAACAGATTTACAAGAAAAATACAAACAAGCCTATTCAAAAGTGGGCGAAGGATATGAACAGATACTTTACAAAAGAAGACATACAGGAGGCCAACAAACATATGAAAAAATGCTCATCATCACTGGTCATCAGAGAAATGCAAATCAAAACTACATTGAGATACCATCTCACGCCAGTTAGAATGGCGATCATTAAAAAATCTGGAGACAACAGATGCTGAGGAGGATGAGGAGAAATAGGAACACTTTTACACTGTTGGTGGGAATGTAAATTAGTTCAACCATTGTGGAAGACAGTGTGGCGATTCCTCAAGGACCTAGAGATAGAAATTCCATTTGACCCAGCAATCCCATTACTGGGTATATATCCAAAGGATTATAAATCATTCTACTGTAAGGACACATGCACACGAATGTTCATTGCAGCACTGTTAACAATAGCAAAGACCTGGAACCAACCCAAATGCCCATCGATGATAGACTGGACAGGGAAAATGTGGCATATATACACCATGGAATATTATGCAGCCATCAAAAACGATGAGTTCGTGTCCTTTGTAGGGACATGGATGAACCTGGAAACCATCATTCTCAGCAAACTGACACAAGAGCAGAAAATCAAACACCACATGTTCTCACTCATAGGCGGGTGTTGAACAATGAGAACACATGGACACGGGGAGGGGAGCACTACACACTGGGGTCTGTTGGGGGGAAATAGGGGAAGCACAGTGAGGGGTGGGGAGTTGGGGAGAGATAGCATGGGGATAAATGCCAGATACAGGTGAAGGGGAGGAAGGCAGCAAATCACACTGCCACGTGTGTACCTATGCAACAATCTTGCATGTTCTTCACATGTACCCCAAAACCTAAAATGCAATAATAAAAAAAAAAGGCTGGGAAAGCAATAACATGTCAAAATAAGGAAAAGATTATATGCTACAAGCTAAGACATGCCTGGGCATATCTAGGCATGCCCTGACAGATCAGGAACCAGTGGATTAGGCCTGTTAAAAATAAAAGAACAGGGAGGCTGGACACAGTGGCTCACGCCTGTAATCCCAGCACTTTGAGAGGCAGAGGTGGGCAGATCACTAGGTCAGGAGTTCAAGACCAGTCTGGCCAACATGGTGGAACCCTGTGTCTATTAAAAATACAAAAATTAGCTGGGCGTGGTGGCAAGTGCCTGTAATCGTAGCTACTCGGGAGGCTGAGGCAGGAGAATTGCTTGTACCAGGACCCAGGAGGTGGAGGTTGCAATGAGCCGAGGTGGCGCCACTGCACTCCAGCCTGGGCTACAGAGCAAGACTCTGTCGCAAGAATAAATAAACAAATAAAAGAACAGGGAGACAGAGTAGGCTTTATTTGAGGAAGAACTTGACTGCATCTGTCACTGACTTAGGGCAGCTGCTACAATGTAGCTACTAGAGGATCCTTCTCCAGCCTCAGGAACTGAAGCTGAAACTGGACTACTTTCAGAAATGTCATCATGAAGATCCTTACACTCAACACTTCAGGTGATAGGTTTCTGCACGACTTTTCAAGACCACAGCCAATGTCTTTAAAATCATAGCTGGCTTATGTGTCAACACGTATTCTCCACTCAAACTTCAGAATAAGGCATAAGATGGATGTGTGTGATGGCACCAACTCTGCTTTCTCCTCTCTGGTGACCACTCACTCAGGCCCTGCCTGCACCCATTTTTACTCATTTCAGGGCTCCGTCCATTACCCTGAGCCTTCAACCTGCAGCTCTGCTTTTCACAGTCTGCAGATGCCTAAGAAAGGCATCACTAAAGGCCTTGGGCTGATGGCTGCACTTGGCACCTATGGGAGCCGCCATGATCCAACCCGGTGGCTCACGCCTGTAATCCTAGGACTTTGGGAGGCTGAGGTGGGTGGATTGCCTGAGCTCGGAAGTTCAAGACCAGCCTGAGCAACATGGTGAAACACTGTTTCTACTAAAATACAAAAAATTAGCCAGGTGTGGCAATGTATGCTTGTAATCCCAGTTACTTGGGAGGCTGAGATAGGAGAACTGGTTGAACCCAGGAGGTGGAGGTTACAGTGAGCCAAGATTGCACCATTGCACTCCAGCCTGGGAGACACAGCAAAACTCCGTCTCAAAAAAAAAAGAAAAGCAAATACTTGATCAAGATTTACATACCTTAAAATCCACACATTGAAAGCATATGATTCAATAGTGTGTTACAGTATTTTAACAGAGTCGTGTCACCATCACTCCAAAAAGAAACACTGTCTCATCAGCGGTCACTCCCCATTCCCTACTGTACTCCAGCTCCTGGCAATCCCTCGTCTACTTTATCTTACAGATTTACCTACTCTGGGCATTTCCTATAAATGGAATCCTCTCTGCAGCCTTTTGGCTCTGCCTTCTTCATCTAGCGTCATCTCTACTAAAAATACAATTAGCCAAGGGTGGTGGCGTGCTCCTGTAGTCTCCGCTACTCAGGAGGCTGAGGTGGAAGAATCACTTGAACCTGGGGTGGGTAGTGGCAGAGGTTGCAGTGAGCCGAGATCCCACCACTGCACTCCACCCTGGGCGATAGGGCAAGACTCTCTCTCAAAACAGAAAAACAAACAACAAAAACAAACAGGAACCATAGGACACCATCTGACTATAATAATTTTTTTTTTTTTTTTGAGACAGACTTTCGCTCTTGTTACCCAGGCTGGAGTGCAATGGCGCGATCTCGGCTCACCGCAACCTCCGCCTCCTGGGTTCAGGCAATTCTCCTGCCTCAGCCTCCTGAGTAGCTGGGATTACAGGCACGTGCCACCATGCCCAGCTAATTTTTTTTGTATTTTTAGTAGAGACGGGGTTTCACCATGTTGACCAGGATGGTCTCGATCTCTTGACCTCGTGATCCACCCACCTCGGCCTCCCAAAGTGCTGGGATTACAGGCTTGAGCCACCGCGCCTGGCTATAATTTTTTAAATGGGCAAAACATTATTGAAAAATCATTCAACAACTGGAGTAGCCGATTGAAAATATGTATCTTCTTATGTCTGCACTTTTTTGGGTTAAGTTTTATACATTTCTTAAATTGACTTTTTTTTTTTTTTTTTTTTTTTGAGACAGAGTCTCACTCTGTTGCCCAGGCTAGAGTGCAGTGGTGCGATCTTAGTCACCGTAACCTCCTCCCCCAGTGCTCAAGTGATTCTCTCACCTCAGCCTCCCCAGTGACCGGGATTACAGGCGTGTACCACCATGCTCAGCTAATTTTTGTATTTTTAGTAGAGACAGGGTTTCACCATGTTGGCCAGGCTGGTCTTGAACTCCTGACCTCAAATGATTTGCCCTCCTCAACCTCCCAAAGTGCTAGGATTACAGGTGTGGAGCCACCACACCTGGCCTCTTAAATAGATTTCTTAACAGTATAATCAAGTTTTGTCAATGTTATCTGGATGAAAGTTTAGATTCCCACAATGTCACCCATTTCATTCTAAATGTTGTGAATATATTATTTTTAAAAACCCAGTTTCTTTGTTTTTTTGAGCTGGAGTCTTGCTCTGTTGTCCAGGCTGGAGTGCAGTGGCACGATCTTGGCTCACAGCAACCTCTGCCTACTGGGTTCAAGCAATCCTTGTGCCTCAAGCCTCCCAAGTAGCTAGGACTACAGGCATGTGCCACCATACCTGGCTAATTTTTGTATTTTTAGTAGAGACAGGGTTTCACCGTATTGGCCAGGCTCGACTCAAACTCCTGACCTCAGATGATCCACCCGCCTCAGTCTCCAAAAGTGCTGGGGTTTACAAGCATGAGTGGGGTTTACATGCCTGCCCTAAAAATCCCAGTTTCTTAAATTTATTTAGTGGGTCACAATCAGAATTTTAAAAAAATGAACAAAATCTTCAGAATATATCATGGTAAGCATGCATTATTTTGTTAAATTTCAGGTTGGTGTGTGTGTATATTAGGTCATGATGTAAATTGGATTTTTTTTTTTTAAACGAAAGGTAAAATTTTATTGTAAATAAATCTATTCATAAGAGGGACAGGGATGGGGAATTACAGAACCTTGATTAATAAAGGCATCACCACCATCAGCACTTCTCATCGTCCCTTTATCCCCTGAAGTGTTCTTTAACTGAAGCAGTGTACCTTAATTAGATTCTGGATGTAAAATATTTCTTATGATGGCTTGTGTGTGAGCAGGTTAAAATCTGACTTTTTATGTGAACTACTGTTAATTCCAAAATGCTGAAAACTGGCTGGGTGTGGTGGCTCACACCTGTAATCCCAGCACTTTGGGAGACCAAGGTAGGTGACTACCTGAGGTCAGGAGTTCAAGGCCAGCCTGGGCAACATGGTGAAACTCCACCTCTACTAAACACACACACACACACACACACACACACACACAGATTAGCCAGGTGTGGTGGCACATGGCTATAATCCCAGCTACCTTGGGAGGCTGAGGCATTAGCATCACTTGAACCTGGGAGACGGAGGTTGCAGTGAGCTCAGATTGTGCCACTGCACTTCAGCCTGGGCAACAGAGAGACTCTGTCTTAAAAAAAACCCCACTATAATTAAAAAGGAGGTAATGAGGCCCTGGCACTGTGTTCATGCCTGTAATTTCAGTAATTTGGGAAGCCAAGGTGGGAGGACTGCTTTAGCCCAGGAGTTTGACACCAGCCTTGGCCACACAGGGAAACCCCGTCTCTACAAAAAATGCAAAACTAGTTGGGTGTGGTGGTGATGCCTACAGTCACAGCAAGTTGGGAGGCTGAGGTGGGAGAATCACTTGAGCCTAGGAGGCAGAGGCTGCAGTGAACTAAGATCGCGCCATTGCACTCTAACCTGGGTGACACAGTGAGAGCCTGCTTTAAAAAAAAAAAAAAGGAGGTAATGAAACTGAAAACAACCCACTGTAGAGCTGGAGGCTACTGCCCAGTTTCTGACTTCTGACGTGCATGCTTACTTTGCAGATGTCTCTCAGCTAAACAAAATCTCCTAACACAGCATGCAAAGGGTGATGCAAAAATAGTTTATTATGATATAGTTTATGTATAGTTAGGTAATATTTACAAAATAAAAACAATCAGCTACATCCAGGGAATCTAGCATGTCACACAAAGGAATAAATATTCTGACAAAGTAACACTTCCAATTATAGTGAACAGTTGATCACAAACATTGTTAAAAAAAAAAAAAGCCTCAAAATTTCCCTTCCCCTCTATGCTCCCCACCCTCAAAAGAGAGCAGCAGCTCAGCAAGTCAGGCATTCTCCAGATCCTGGCCTGACGGAGGGTGGCCACCCCACCCCGGGGCTCCACTTCTCATACGCGAGTGCTGCGCTGGAACCTGGGGAGGCCGGACTCATTCAGCCCTTTCTTCTGCACATGGCTTTTAGTCTGTTAAGCGTTACCATTTAGTATTAGAACAGAAATGAAATGCCAGTTAGAATTGTACAAGCTGCTTCTTTTATCATGTGACAGAACGTTTCTCAGAACCACTGGACTCACAAGCTGCGGCGGAGGTGACGGAAGCATTGCTACTCGGTCACACACAGCGCCCCAACTTGGCACAGTACGTTTTGTCTTTGATAACAAATTGAGACTTTCACCCTGACAGAAGGGCATATTTGTGAGAAAAATCATTAACTGTAATTGTTGAGGAGCCACTTGGATGCCTTCTACCTTTTATAAATATTACCCTAGGAAAGCCACATGAAATAATTCTTACACTTAACTGGTTTTGAATCCTAACAGTAAGTCAGTAAATAAGTGGTTAATACTAAAGGTAAATCCTAAAATCCTTTAAAATCCATTTTAATTGAAGCTTGTGATATAATCATAACACAGTAGTGAACTGAGTGTTCTTCACAATCTATTCCTAGCCGTCTATAAAATAAAACTAAGTATGTGACGCCACTAACTTCTCAAGGGGGTTGTGGGGGCGGGGAGTGACAGGCGTGACTCTGAGGCTGCAGGCGCTGTGTGTGTGTGTGTGTGTGTGTGTGTGTGTGTGTGTGTGTCTGCACTTCCACAACACCCTTTCCTCAGGTGGCTGAGCTGTGCCTGGGGAAGGCTCCCACTGAGGCCGTGCCCGAGGAGCATGTGGTGTCCACCACTTGCGACTTGCCCTCCCAGGCCATCCTACAGTACTGGAGTCTCCAATTCTTAAGTATTCTGTAACTCAATGTTTCCTTACCAATTTGACAAAAATACATGTTGCAAAAAAAAAAAAAAAAAAAAAAAAAAAAAGCTGCATCTAACTTCTGCAGCCTCCATGGAATTCTAGGATATGACCAAGGGGCTCGGGAATTCAAACAGCTCTGGTGCTGTGCACAGAGCCCTGCCCAGTGAGTGGTCTTGAAGCTTCTCAGAAACCACACATTTCGACCCCAATCCCAGAACCGTGCCTTAACCAAGTCTCCCTATGATAGCCTTACGTTACTGTGCAGAAGTCTGGTCAAGACGGGGCTATCATTTTCTTCATTTTCCTTGAGGACTCTGGCTCTACCAAGAACAGGCAATACAGAATTCTTTCAATGAAAACAATGTATGGATACAGGGCTATCGCTTTTTTAGATAATGTATACATTCTTTAAAGACATCTACTAAATGGCCAAACCTTTTACAAATACTTAGCAGTCATTAAAAACATTTCCTTATAATGCTGGGGGGGGGGGGTTCAATGGTACACTTAATTCTGTTCTCCCTATCTTAAAAAGGGGTGTCTAAGATTTTTTTTAAAAACCCATACAAACTTTGTCACAAAAATCCCTGCAGTGACTTCTCAGTAATATTTACATGGATTACTCTGAATAATATACAGGTTATTTTGAAGAAAATAAACACAGCTGCTTTTAAATACAGAGAAATTGCAAGCTACACCAAGCATGCAGTAGCTTTAAGTATTCACAAAGTACTGCACCCAAATACCTAAGGACTCGAACCCAAGGTGTGTTCAGATAGAAACGTGTCCCATCTATAGGGATGATCTAGTGTTGAGCCAGACTCCCCTACCCTGCCAAGAGTCTTTTCTTTTGTTGAAGAATTTCAGAGAAGGGAGATGTCTTCCCTTTACAGAGAAGCAAGAATACTTGAAGCTCACAGTTCTGAAAAGGGCAAGAGAATAAGCAGGGTTTTGTCCCTGGCAGACAAAATTTGAGAGAACTGATAATGTTCCTTTCCATACTGGGTTTATGTCAGGCTTTCCTTTTAAAGGGCCTACGGCGCTGTGTCACTAGCCTTCAGCTTAGGCGGGTTCTTACTGCCCTCAGCTGTGGACACATGCCCTTGCTGAAAGCTGTCAGCACAAGTGTGTAAACGCAACTGTACGAAGGTACAATGAACAGCCACCTCTAAGGGGAGGCAGCAGAACCACCTGCCGTAGCTGCTGTGCAAGGAAGAACGCCCGTCTTGGAACGTTCTGCTGCTTGGCACTGAGGACCGTGGTGGCCTTCACCTTTCAATGTGAAGATGACCTTTCATGTGATCACAAATCTAGTATCTGAGGAGTTTATACCTTTAAAGAGGGTGGCGAGGAGAAGCCAGAGGCAAGAAGGAGTGTGCTTGCACATGGCCAACCTCCAAGCCCAAAGTGCTTGGAAAACCCACGTGCAGTTGCTGAGTATTTACCCACTGGAGACATGAGCGGGCTAGGAAGCTCTCTTCAGAAGAATGCTGGAGGGCAGAAAAGCCCAGGAAGGTGAAAGGTGGGAAAACACTGTGCAGATGCCTAAAATTTAAGGAGTTTTTGAATAAGCAAGTTCCCAGCAGCTTTTGTCCTAAGTCCTTTTAGAAAGCCGGGAGGGCTGTTTTGCCAACACACTGAGAAACTTCCATCATCTCAGCTGAAAGGAGAAAACAGGGCTGATCCCAGCTTGCAGGAAAAGAGAATCGAAACATTGTCTCTACCTAGTGCTCCAACATGGACCTTAGGGCAAGTTACAATCCGGTTATAAAGCAAATTCCTTGTACATCAGACCAATGACTCCCGTAGCCAGGAATTTTATCTCATACCTTAAAATGAATAAAGGTCCCAGGAAGGTGAAACTTCTCATCAACACAGCAATTTTTCTTTGAAATTTCAACATTAAATTCCTTTGAAGTATAATATCATTTCCATTCTTCATAAAACTTTGAAAATACTTAATTTCTTTCTCCCTTAGTGACAAAGGGGTCACATTTTTTTTTTTTTAAACTGTATCTTATAAAGGAAAGTCTATAAATTCCAAGCCTTTAGGACCATGTTGAACAAATTCTTCTTTTCAGGAAAAATAAATGCTGATGGGTCACATTAAGGGTGGCTGTCTTGGAACTTCGGCAAGTGAGTGAATGAGTAGCTGGGAGAAAGGGGCATGTGGCCAGACATTAAAGTCACCCAACATACAAAGGAGCAGGGGACAGAAGAGCTTCCTCCACATCCCAAATTAGACTGCAGGTCATATTCAAAGTCTAGTCGGCCAAATAAGACTGTGTAGGGACCTGGCTGCCAACAGGGACCCCACACAGGGTGGCCTTGGCCTCCAGGGCCCTGAACATCTGGCGGGCTCTGCTCTGTGTCCCAGCTCCATGGCACTTGGCAGCCTCCCAGGAGATGGCCAGGCGGGAGTGATGATCCGGACTGTGTTCAATGCTCAGCATGTTTCCATGGACCCAAGAGTTAACAGCCCTATCTACCTCCGTAGTAAAATGAATGGTAGTAAATACATTCCATAAAAATGTTTTTCAGGCCATCAGTTTTGTTTCTGGCCTCATCTGTCGGTATTCCTTTCGGGTTCTTTTAACAGCCGAAATGCCCTCTTCTCCCTGTATGGCCTGCGTGACCTGGAGGGTAGGGGAGTGACGGGAGCCAGTGGCTGCTGCAGGAACAGGTTCTTCCTGGCCTTCTACATCACTCAGCAGCCTGCGGGGCCTAGCTCTCATGCTCTTCTGCCTTCATACTTGCTGAATCTGAAGGCGAGATCCCCTCCGATGTGACCTTTTGTTCAATAAACCCCCATGCTCTCGATGCTGTCTCCTCTAGTCCCCCTGGGACGTCCACTGCCTCACCCGCGGAGCACAGGCCATTGACTCCCTGAAGCAGCGGCTTTCAGCTCACAGGGCAGTGCACTGTCTGCCTCCACCCCTGCCCAATGACCTGCTCGGACCTGGGAGGCTGTGGACAGCGTGTCCTCTGGAATGCTGGTCTCCACACCTGCTTGGGGCTGGGGCACCACATGTGATAAAGAAACTGACCAGCAGAAAGTGACTATTCTACATGTGCATGCGTGCACACAAGGTAATCACGCACATGCCCGAAAAAAACTCAACGAGAGTTAACCTGCCCCGCTTTCCCGTTAATATGTGCGGCATGGCTTACCAGCACGTGCTAGCATACTACACATAAGTACATTTATAGGAAAATAATTAAAATGCAGAAGTCTATTTGAACATCTTCCTCATCGATGAAGCTGGGAAAGCTCACTATCTTGTGCCAAGGAGCAGCCTGAGACCCCACTTGCAGCTGCCCTTAAGAGGACCTTCCTCTCCCCATACAGAAACCAATTCTACTTCTTCACTGTTCTTTCTTCTCCGTGGAATTCAGGGGCTAAATCCTTTCCAGGGTATTTGGATGCCTTCAGGAAGGAAACTGGAGGAGAGCGCCCAGCCCTGTGCAGCGCGAGGCTCCCTGCCCAGTGTGGCAGCAGTTGACGCCTGTGCCAGTGTTGCTACCTGGGCAAGTCTCTGTTCCTGGGGCATGTCCAGGAACATGAAGAACTTCATCCTCTTTCTTGCCTGGTTCACTCCATCCAAAGGATGTAGTCCACCAGCAGGGAACCCAGACTTCCTTGACCCAGTTTGTGGCTGTCCCTATGTGAGGGCATTTTCAGGAGCCCTTAGCAAAGGGGCCTTTGTTAGAACAGCCAGAGAGTACCTCCCCACCTGTTCTCTACTGGCATAGCAGCCTCAGCCTGTTTCCTGGCAATACCCTACACTAAACCAGCCCCTGGGGGAGAGGCCTGCAGCAGAGGAATGCAGATGTCCAGCTGGTCTGTCTCTGGCTCCTCACAGGCTGCACTCATATTAATTTTTTAGGATTCCTGAAGTCCAGCCTCAAGGGGTAAGTGATGGAAAAAAGTGAATCAAATGCTCTTTGGCCTATGGGAAAACTTGCTTTAATTTAAAGAACTGCGAGGGCTGAAGGCAGACAGATCCTGTCTCTAAGCACAGACTCTGCCCAGAAACCCCTGGAGAGCAGAAGGCAGGGAGCTGTCTGCAGAAGGGCTAGTGGGTCTGTACCCAGGGGCAGCAGGGATGGTTACAAAGGAAACCATGCCAGGCAGGGAAGGTGGTGGACCTCAGAGAGTGACACAAAGTCAGAGCATCCAGATACCAGGCAAAACCACTCCCGTCTGGTCAGATCTGAACGCACACCAGGTCCCCGTCTGTCCTGGAGCATTCGTGTCTCAGCAGTGTCCTGGAGACAACAATGGGGCTGTGGAGGACAGCTGGGTCCTGCACATTCCTTCTGTACATTCCCATCGACACAGAAAAGTGCATTTCTCAGAGCACTGCCAATCTAAATGGTCAGTGGGGTCTGATAAGTATATCTGTATTTGATATGGGGCCTCACTCTGTCACCCAGGCTGGAGTGCAGTGGCACAATCATGGCTAATTGCAGCTTCGACCTCCCAGGCTCAAGTGATCCTCCCACCTCAGCCTCCTGAGTAGCTGGGACTATAGCTGCACAACTATGCCACCTCAGATAAGTATATTTTTAAACAAATCCAATTTTCTCTTGCTGTTAACAACATGGAAGACTAGCATCAGAGGAGCAAAAGTGTGGGTTAAGACCCTTAAAAACTTGTGGAAAGGGCTCAACGCCTATGGAGAACACTTTGTTATTCCAGTGAGAAGAGAGCACCTAAACCCGGGTCTTAAAACATATGAAAACTCCAGGCCTTGCTTCCTGCCCTTCTGCACAGTAGGGGTGGGGCCAGAGCGCCACAGATGGCCTTGCTTATGACTTTAATCAAGAAACTGAGCAATCGGATTTCTACATTTCTACCCTCCAAAGCATCCATACATCCACAGAGACCACCACACCAACTCAAGCATGAATACGAAGTGAAAGCATGCTCCTGGTATGAAAACCGTCTGCTCACACCCCACTGAGCTGCTAAAGTAGCAGAACCTGTTCCACCAGCCAGGGCTTTGTTTACACTCCTGATCTTAATGGGAATAATGGTTTTCATAGGGCCGAAATAGAGACTCCAATTTAAGAGATTTTCAAGAATTGCTATAGAATCTTTTGTGGCAGTTAAAAAGGCCTTCCTCAAACTGTTAGAAAAAGCAAAATTGTTAGTATAGGTTTAGTTTAACTAGGCCCTTTTAAAGATAAATGCTGCAAGATAGGTTTCCAGAGCTCAGATTGATTATGAAAGTTAAGATCAGAGTCTTAAAACACACTAATGGGCTGTTCTCATCAGGTTCTGACATCCTCTGTACCTTCTTCTTGACTTAACAGGGGTCTCTTCTCAACCTTTTCCAAAGCAATGACAGTTTCTTCTCCAAAAGGTGAAAAAAAAACTCAAACCCCAAACCTTCCCCTATTTGAATGATTCCTGGAGGGAATTCATCATTTTTTGCAGTTAGAGTCTGAAACCCAGGCTGCACGTCAACAATCTTGAGTAGTTATGAAAAGACCAGGGTTACTGGAGACCAAGAAAAGAACGAGCGAAAAAAGGAAGAAAGGAAGGAGAGGGGCCGGGGATTTTGTGCAAGATTTAATAAAAAACAAACAAAAATAGGAATGGTTGCTTTCAACATTTTCCAGGTTGTGAAAGGTTTGCCATGATTATCAGGGGTGTGGTTCTAAGCTGCATCAGTGGAACAAATACAAAATGCTGTCCTCCTCCCAGGCCGGAAGGCAGCGCACCTCCTCCTCTAACAGCCAGACTGGTGGGTGAGGAGTCAGTGCTGTGACCCAGGCCAAGCTGGAGTGTCCGCACGGCTTTTTCTCTGACCATTCCATCTACCTTGACGCATGCTGGCTGGGCCCTGTTTCCACACCAGCGCGTGGTGAGACAGGGTAGCTTATCAACAGGCTGTTGGGCCTTAATACTGACAGTGAGTGCGGCGGGTCACAGCCAGGAAGGGACTAACATAGATGCCCTCCCAGCCCCCAGTGCTGGCCTAATTTTACAATACCATGGAAAAAAGCTTTGATGAAAACAGGAAGTCAACACAGCAGAGTGGTGTGGACAACCCAGAAGCCAGCCTCACGCATTTCATGCCCACAGTTAACGATGACAACAGCAATAATAATAATAAAACAAAGGTACAGGTGAAAAGCAGCGCTCAGGGTGTCCTGCTGCAAGCTGGGGAAGGCGCGTGCTCAACTTGGATGGGACACAGCTAGTCTTTCTTCAAGTCCCTGGATTCAAAGAGCTTCAACCGTTCTTGCACCGTTAGGCCTTCCTTCAGACTCTGGGTGGAGACAGAGCAGGAGAAAATAAACACACCGTTAGATCCCCTGCATCGGACCAGACCAGACCAGACCGGACTGCTGGTGGAGCAGGCATCGGTCAGAGAGCCGGGTACAGGTGCAGTTAGTGGGCATGCCAGGAGGAGAGGCCTGGGGAAATGCTGTTATTGGTGGAGGATGTTTTCCCCTTCAGAAAATTACTTGGACGAAAAAGGAAAAAAATCAGAGGACAAGACCATGTGTTTAAAGCAGCTAAATTCTGAGCTTTGGGCTCTTTAGACAAGCAGTGATCAGACAAATTCAGCCAGGGAAAACAGTGCAATGAGCGAGGAGACTGCCCATCCCTGTGTCTTGTCCTGTGTGTGGATTTGTCCGCATTCAGCTCCTGAGAGATTCTTTACCTGACAGCCTCAGCTGAGGAGGGTACAGGGGTCTCACAGTAGCCAGTCTTGCCGAGGGCCTGGGTAGACATCTGGTTACCCTTGAAGGGGCTGGGACCCAGCCAGGCAGGCAGCCCTGAGCCCTAAGTGTTACTCAGAGGCAGGCCCCCGGAGCATGGCTGGGGGAGGTCACTATCACATTCCGCTTCCTGCTGGCTGTGAGTTTGATCACTCCTAAGGCCTGGATTTGCTCCTTGCAGGCACTGCATCAGAAGCCCCAGAATCCTCCTACAGCAGGCCCAGGGAGGGGAACACCCTGACAGCCGCCCCAGTGACAAGGGCAGAGCTCAGGCTCGGGTGATGCTGGGCTTGCTACAATTTCAAGGGTGGGAAGGCAGTGAAACCCCTTACACTATCCCCACACTGGCTGCAGGAGGCTGTTTCTCTCTCTATATCCTCTGGCTTCTCTCCTGGTGGCTGTTCAGCCCAAGGACTCCAATACAGGTTTGGCTGCCATGCCTGGCCCTCAGGGTTCAGCCAGCTCCCTCTGGGGCTCATCTCCCCCTTGGCTGGCCTCTCCACTGAGTGCCTCCAGCAGCACCATATACTGAGCTGACCACAGACACAGGGCCCCCTAAGAGCCCTGAGGGATTCTCAATCCAAGAAATGGGGTCTCAATCCCAGAAATGGCTATGCTGCTCTTAAGCAACTTGCTGGCTTCGATTTTGTAGCAGCTGAGACTTGCAGTCCTTTTGAGTGAGGCACGACAGAAAAACAGAACAGAACGAAAGACACAGATCAGTGCACATCAGATGCCATATCAAAAAACACCAATGAGAAAGTATAGTTTCTGGGCAACTTCATGCCTGTCTTCTTGAAGGGTTGGGTGGAGTCTTCATATACAGCTGAGGAAAAGGATGACACCCACCTGTGCCTGTGCCTCCTAATGTGTCCTGGGAGCGCCAGCATGGCCCCATCCTGCCCCGTTGCATCTATGAAGTCCTCATCTTTCTGCTGGGGCCAGCAGGACTGGCCTTGCACTCCAAGGGCTTTATTACAGAAACACAGCCAAGCCAAATACCAGCTTAAAAACACTTCAGGAGGACCCCATCCAGGGGTTTCTCTCCTTTGGGGTCCAGGTAGTCTGCTCCCTCATCCCTGCTCTAGCTGGTTCTCGGCCGCTGTGAGAATCCCCCACCCATTCACTACAGAGAGTTACTGTCAGGGGCCCAGGAAGGGTCTTGTCAGTGAAAGCCGGTTCCCTACCCTGAGTGTAACTTATAGGCATGGTCCAAAAACCCAAATCACTAATAGTGAGCTTCAAACTCCTTCAAGAAAAGCTCAAAGAAACTAGCTATAGCCGGGCGTGGTGGCTCAAGCCTGTAATCCCAGCACTTTGGGAGGCCGAGGCGGGCGGATCACAAGGTCAAGAGATCGAGACCATCCTGGTCAACATGGTGAAACCCCGTCTTTACTAAAAATACAAAAAATTAGCTGGGCATGGTGGCGCATGCCTGTAATCCCAGCTACTCAGGAGGCTGAGGCAGGAGAATTGCCTGAACCCAGGAGGCGGAGGTTGCGGTGAGCCGAGATCGCGCCATTGCACTCCAGCCTGGGTAACAAGAGCGAAACTCCATCTCAAAAAAAAAACGAAAAAAACTAGCTATAGTCTCAAAGAAGAAGCAGAATTTTCAGTAAGAAAACCGTGAACCGAAAAAGAATGTTTCCTTTTGCTAAACAAAATGTTCTTTATGTTTAAAGAAAAATGCCCGGCCGGGCGCGGTGGCTCAAGCCTGTAATCCCAGCACTTTGGGAGGCCAAGGCGGGTGGATCACGAGTTCGAGAGATTGAGACCATCCTGGTCAACATGGTGAAACCTCGTCTTACTAAAAATACAAAAAAATTAGCTGGGCATGGTGGCACGTGCCTGTAATCCCAGCTACTCAGGAGGCTGAGGTGGGAGAATTGCCTGAACCCAGGAGGCGGAGGTTGCAGTGAGCCGAGATTGCGCCATTGCACTCCAGCCTGGGTAACAAGAGCGAAACTCCGTCTCAAAGAAAAACAAAAACAAAAAACAAACAAACAAAAAACGCCCAAGCTAAATTTTTGATCAAACCTAAACCATGTTTGGGTATAGGTGACTTAGGACTGTAGAAAAATAAAACTGACTAGGCTCAACTCTTCAGCCAAGCCTCAGGCCAAGTCCCTCAGCTGGCACAGTGCTGTGGGCGCACCTGGGAAAGGGCCCGTGTGGGCAGGACGATGTGGTTCCTGCTTTCTTTCACCTTCTCATCCCAGAATGAGAGAGATCAAGCCACTGAGCTGGCAACCATTCAGTCTCAGGGTGTCTCCCACCATGGGCCTGCCCCCCCTTCCTCTCTGGGATAGGGCCTTCAGTGGCACCTAATGAGAAGCTTTTGTTTTGTTTAAAAAACATACTAGTAAATATTTAGCCCCTGTTGCTTGCAGTTATCATGCTCTTCTGAACCACCTGCATGAAGCTCTAGTCCTGATTTATCCGTTCCTAGAATGACTGGCCTGTTAGCCCTGAGAGACAGAGGCCACTAAGTGGCTCACTAGGTGGGCAAGGCCTTTGGTGACGGTGGACTTTGCTTGCCAGCGTGGGTATCTGTCAACTCCACCTTGTGAGAGAGGGCAGGACAGGTGTCCCCTAAGAGGGTAGAGTGAGTTCAGCCATTGTGCACAGATTACCCAACATGCATGCTGATGGGTGCCTACCTCTTTGCTGGCATGGCCACCAGGCTTGGGGAGTGCCTCACTGCCCGGGTTAACTCTGTTTAGAGGTTAGAGTGCCAATTAACTTCCCAGAGCAGGTTAAAGAAACCTCACTTGGATTTGGTATGTATTTGTTGGAGCAGGATGAATTGAAATAAAGTAACCATGACGCAGGCGTTTGCCATGGAGGTGTGAGCAGTGCATGCAGGCGGTGGGAGAGGTGGTTTACCTCCTGCATGGGCCGGGAAGCGGGTGCATTTCAGGTATCCCACGAGACCTGCTCAATTACGGACTGTCAGAGGAGAGAGCAGACATGAGACACACAACCAATCCCAAACACACGTGGTGCCGCTCCCACCTCCGCCCGCCCTCCTGTGCCCGCCCAGCTCTGGACAGCACACTAAAAATGTGCTGCTTCCTGGCTGGGGAAGGAGAGCAGACAGCATCCTCTCTTGGAGGCGGCACCAGTGTCACAACAGTGATGTGCAAGA
Organism: Saimiri boliviensis; assembly: GCF_048565385.1. Taxonomy (NCBI): domain Eukaryota; kingdom Metazoa; phylum Chordata; class Mammalia; order Primates; family Cebidae; genus Saimiri; species Saimiri boliviensis. Next base: position 18,930,814 of record NC_133465.1, read on the forward strand.
AACAATACAACACAGGCACAGCTGACAGCAGGCCGACACGAGCGGGGCTGGGTGAAACCTGGTCTTGAGGCAGGAGCCAACCACACCAAGCACTGCTCCTCACAGCCCTGGCCTCTCAGTGTCGCTGCCAGGAGGCGGCTCCAAGACAGAGACAAAGCTCAAAGCCACCAGAACCAGCCCAGCAGGGTGAGCTTGGGGCTGGCTGAGTGCTGGGCTCTGGGGCTTTGCAGCTGTGGCCCACAGGAGCACCCAGACTTCAATTTGGGCTCTTCTCCCAGTGTCCTCAAGCTTCTCCCACCAGGGGCTGGACCCCAGACTCACCTTGGACCTGATGTTTCTGAGTTGCCGGGCGACACAGGATCTGTCTTTCTTCAAGAAGTCAGGGTTGCTTTTAGATTTCATTATATCTGAGGTACATAATGAAAACAAACAGACCTGTTATCTTTGCTTTCTGAAATCCTCTGGAATCAGATTGAATCCTGAAACATTTCCCAAGCTTCCCACTGCAGCATACTTATGACGCTTCCTTAAACAACTCTAAGGGAGGCCAGGTGCGGTGGCTCACACCTGTAATCCCAGCACTTTGGGAAGCCAAAGTGGGTGGATCACGAGGTCAGGAGTTCAAGAGCAGCCTGGCCAACATAGTGAAACCCCGTCTCTACTAAAAATACAAATTAGCTGGGAGTGGTGGCGTGTGCCTGTAGTCCCAGATACTCGGGAGGCTGAGGCGGGAGAACCGCTTGACCCTGGGAGACAGAGGCTGTAGTGAGCCGAGATCGCACCACTGTACTCCAGCCTGGGTGACAGAGCAGGACTCTGTCTCAAAAAACAAACAAACAACAAACTCTAAGGGAATTCAAAGCTAACAACCATAAAACACGCTAGATCTCTTCAGACCACCATAAAACACCAGCACAATGGGAGAATGGGTATGTGGGGTGCCACCAGGGCTTCCTGTAGTACGACTGTAGCCCAGAACAGCATTCCCTCCAAAGGGACTTGGTCCCCTCATTCTGGTGTAGAACCTCAATGCTGAGCAGACTCTACCCTCATTATCTATGATTCTCCACTTTCCTCCTGCTAGCACAGGGCTGTCTAAAGCAAGATGGTAAGGCCAAGGCCTTCTTATCATCCACCCACCCAACATCGTCCACCCACCCAGACAGCAGTCCTTTAGGCTTCTTACAAATGTCTACTTAAATACCTGCAACACAAATGTATATTGAGTCATAGCATACACCCTGTGCATGTGAGTTTTTTATCTATTTCTTTTTTTTTTTTTTTTTGAGACAGAGTCTCACTCTGTCGCCAGGCACCAGGCTGGAGTGCAGTGGTGCGATCTCGGCTCACTGCAATCTCCCCCTCCCAGGTTTAAGCAATTCTCCTGCCTCAGCCTCCTGAGTAGCTAGGACTATAGGCTCACGCCACCATGCCCAGCTAATTTTTGTATTTTTAGTAGAGATGGGGTTTCACCATGTTGGCCACGATAGTCTTGATCTCTTGACCTCGTGATCTGCCCACCTCAGCCTCCCAAAGTGCTGGGATTACAGGTGTGAGCCACCACACCCGGCCTTCTCTGTTTCTTTTAAGAGACAGATTCTTGCTGTTGCCCAGGCTGGAATGCAGTGCCTATTCATAGGTGTGATTCCACTACAGCTCAGCACAGGTGGTTTTTTTTTTTTTTTTTTTTTCTTAAGGCAGGGTCTCATTCTGTCACCCAGGCTGGAGTGTAAGCAGGGCAGTCAGGGGTCACTACCACTTCTACCTCCTGGGCTCAAGTGATCCTTCTACCTCAGCCTCCCAAGTAGCTGAGACTACAGGTGCATGCTAGCAATCCTGGCTCATTTTTTCTATTTTTTGTATAGACAGGGTTTTGCCATATTGCCCAGGCTGGTCTTGAACTCCTGAGGTCAAGTGATTTGGCCACCTCAGCTTCCCAAGGTGCTGCGATTACAGCTGTGAGCCACTGTGCCTGGTCAGCACAGGAGTTTTGATCTGTTTCACTTTGACCTGAGACAGTTCACCTCTCCTTAGGTAACCTGGTGGTCACCGTATTGATAGCAAACTTAGTGTGGACACCTGATTGACTCAGCTTGGTGCACGACTGCCCAGAACTGCTGGGCTCAAGTGATCCTCCCACCTCAGCCTCTTGGGAAGCCAGGCCTACCACCATGCCTGACTACTCAATGTATTTATGGAAAAATGATTCTTCCTCCCAGCATCTGTCAATACCATCATAATCACTATTTCTTGCCTGACAGAAAAAAAGCTGATTTTTTTTGGGGGGTGCTATTAGTGAGCTAGCACATCTTTTCCTGTTTGTGGGTCTTTGTATAAAAGGTCAAGATGAAGGTCAAATGAGATTATGTATGATCTGGCTGGGTGCAATGGCTCACACCTGTAATCCCAGCACTTTGGGAGGCCAATGTGGCTGGATCGCTTGAGCCCAGGAGTTTGAGACTAGACTGGGCAACATGGTGAAACCCCATCTCTATTAAAAATACAAAATTAGGGCCGGGTGCGGTGGCTCAAGCCTGTAATCCCAGCACTTTGGGAGGCCAAGGCGGGTGGATCACAAGGTCAAGAGATAGAGACCATCCTGGTCAACATGGTAAAACCCCGTCTCTACTAAAAATACAAAAAAGTAGCTGGGCATGGTGGCACATGCCTGTAATCCAAGCTACTCAGGAGGCTGAGGCAGGAGAATTGCCTGAACCCAGGAGGCGGAGGCTGCAGTGAGCCGAGATTATGCCATTGCAGTCCAGTCTAGGTAACAAGAGCGAAACTCCGTCTCAAAAAAAAAAAAAACAAAAAACAACAAAAAAAAAACAAAATTAGTCAGGTGTGGTGACACGTGCCTGTACTCCCAATAACTGGGGAGGCTGAGGTGGGAGAATCCTTGAGCCTGGAAGGTGGAGGTTGCAGTGAAACTGTGCCACTGCTTTTCAGCCTGGGAAACAGAGCAAGACCCAGTCTCAAAAAAAAAAAAAAAATTATGTATGATCTGAAAATGCTTGATAAAATGTTACCTCTTTTTTCTTTTTTAAAGATGGGGTTTTACCATGATGGCCAGGCTGGTCTTGAACGCCTGACCTCAGGTGATCCACCCACCTCGGCCTCCCAAAGTGCTAGGATTACAGGTGTGAGCCACCGTGCCCAGCCAAAATGTTACCTCTTTCATCCTCTCTGCCATCTATTTTTTACAGGGTATCTAAATGTTTTTAGCCAAGAAAAAAAAAAAGAGTCAGTCCTGTTGTTCATTCCCGAAAGCAGGGAGCTCCCTCCCATTCTCCACTCTATGGCCTTTTACAGATTTTATAGTAAAGTCCTGGGATCAAGCAACTAGCAAGAGCTACTTCTATCTAGTGGTTGGGTTCTTCAGAAAAACAAGACTTGTTATTACTTTGAAAATATTATGCTGATATTGTGGGTTCTCCCTAGAGCAATTGGCACAGTGTCCACCGCTGCGCAGGGAGCGAGGGCTGTCTGGGGCAGCCGCGTGAGGCTGGTGCTCCTACACCATGGGGATGCCTGGGTCTACAAACAGCACTGGGAAGCTTCTGCTTCGAGTCAAACACCAGTAAACCTCTACGATCAAACCCCCACAATTCCCTGAGCAATAACCCAGAGGGCATGACCTAAGGACGCACCGTATCCCGACACCGTGGCACTATCAGGGGACTTTTCCCCCAGTGCTTCTGTTGCAGCCTTGAGCTGCTCCTTCAACCTGCTGATGTCACAGTCAGCCTTAGCCTTCGCAATGCTGAGCTCTGTGTAGATGTCTTTGTACTTGTCACTAGCGTACTTCTTGTCCTTGGGAGTGAAATGACAGAATGGTAGTTATATCCAGGAAAGAGGGGCATGCACAACATGGCTTATCTCCCCGGGGGGGCTGAACATGGTAGGGAGGCTTGTTCACCTCTGTCTTCTAGAGGCAGAAAGTGGACAGAGAGGAAAAACCATGGGGCCTAAGGACACAGGCATAACCATCTGGATGTGGCCCTGAGTGCCCCAGCCCCTCCCTTGTGGGCTTCTGCCTGGAAAACTCTCCCTGCGTCTTGGATTCCCTAAGTGACTGAGTGGCCACTTCTGTCATCGTCCCTGACTCCAAGAGTCCCTGGAGAAAGCTAGGAGGCTCAAATGGAAGTCAAACCATGCCTCACTTCACAGGACTTTTCTCTGAAACATTCCTTCCAAAGCACACACAAAGCACACACACACACTGATGCTGGAGCCAGGCCAGGTAGGCTGCTCACATCCATGTTCCCACAGTACCTGCTTGCAGGCTGGTATTTTAAGAGGACTTGATTTTGGAAACCGCCTTCCTCAAAAGGGTAAAATCTGCTTCAGAAGAACCCTCGCTGAGCCCCAGCCTGAGTTCAGGAGGCTCATGTCACCTAGAGCCTGCTCCCGTACCTGCCTTCCTGTGGTGTAGTGGCCTTACCCGAAGTGCTGTCTGCAGCTCATCCTTGAGGGAGCTAATCTCCTGTTTCAAGTACTGTATTTCCGATTCCTTGACCCGCAATAAGACCTAGAATGACAGAGAGATCAGGGACCAATATTCAGGAGCAAAGGAACCTGCAGGGTCTCCAGTGCAGACTGAAGCATGCAGAGGGCTCTTCAATCACCAGTGAGCAGGGCAGCCCCATGGTGCCCAAGCTTCATTTAAACACCACTCACAGCTTCAGCCTCACATACAAAAACAGGAAGAGGAAAGAAATGGCCGTGATTCCTCCCAGTGCCGAGGACTCCCTCATCAGCCTGGGGCACCATGAGAGAATCAGTTAATGTTATCACTGACACTTGTGTCACAACGCACTCAGCCTCCCCTGCCAGCCTTTTTGGTAAAGCACTCATTTAGTACAAGGCACAGGCACAGCAGACAGTGGCCTGACACCTGGCCTCAAGTTAGGAGCTGATCTCACCAAGCAGTGCTCCTCCCAGCCTTGGCTTCTCAGTGTCACTGCCAGGAGGCAGCTCCATGACAGAGACAAAGCTGAAAGCCACCGGAACAGGCCCAGCAGCGTGAGCTCTGGCTGGCTGAGTGCTGAAATTTTAGCACATTTTAGGGTGAAATTTTAACTGAATGTGGAGAAATCTTAAGCGCCCTCCTAAAAGGATACCTGATGCTCCAGAATCAATTATTCCAATGTAAAGCGAGCCTCCCTGACCTGAGCTGCAGCAACCACCTGGCTATGGAACGTGTCCTCTTGAGTGGTGTTTGTGGCATGGCAGAAATGGAGGGGAGGGAGAATGGGGAGTGAGATGGGGTCAGGATCCCCACAGCCTCTCGAAGGCTCTGCTGGGCCAGTGGCTCTCATACCACCTGGCAGCTCACTGCTCCTTGCTGCCTTGGGGTGACTTGAATCTTCCCAGGCCCTTCCACTCCTGCTGTCTTGGGTCTGTCCTTCCCACAATCCTCTAAGTCAGGGGCCATGCTGCACTCCCCTGGAGCTCTGGGATGCAGAGCTGAGTCAGGCAGGCCTGGCTCCCGATGGTACCTCCAGCTCGTAGGCATCCTTGCCCTGTGCAAGGGGTGACCCAGTGGCCTCCCCACCGCCGTCCCCAGTCAGTAGCGTCCGTAACCGTGTGATCTCTGCAGCCAGACGGTTGTTCAGCTCCTAGGGGACAGCAACACAACAGTGACACTCCAGAGCCGCCTGGGGCCAAGTTGCATGACACAACTCGGGAAGGTCATTTACCTGGGTTCTTTGTATATCTGCAGAACTGTGTAGGAAGGACCCAATCGATAACCCTTAATTCCTTTCAGTCACGATAACTAGTGTCACTCTGTTCCATGGCTGGTCCCACCTGAGCTCCTGTGGGGTCATCTTTAAGCCACAACAGAAATGAGCGGATCTAGTCCTACCTGAGTAGCCTCATACACAGCCTGGTGCAGCAGCCATGACCCCTGGGGAGGCCTCAGGTGAGAATGAGACTATGTACCCAGTCCTAAGGGGTGTCTGTGCAGGGCAGGGACACAGACGCTGCTTAATTTGGTGCCCACAGAAAAGTGAATACTGAACTAATTCTGACTCAAACCTTTCAATTAGCCAGGATTTAAATGGACCCCGATTAACCGAGGAGCAAGCAAATCTTAAGAAAAAAATCTGACAAAAATAAATGTGAGTACTAAGTTTGACCCTGAGCAGTGTCAGCTCAGTCCCTGGGGGACAGGATCTTCAAGGAGTGGGATGATCCTTCCAGGCCCTGCCCAGAAACAGTGAGCCGGAGGAGCACAGAGAAGACACCAAGACACCCGAGAGTCTAAGAAAGGGTCAAAGCAAGAGTTACTTCATGTGTAAGCAGACGGTGCACGTGGCAGTACAGCCTTGCTCCAGCTATTTGCAGGGACGTTTCTGACAACACGGATGGCCACGTTGGGTGGCAGGGTGAAGCCTTGAGGCAAGGACCACTTTGTGGCTTGGGGACTTTCATGACACTTTAAGGGTAAGGTCTGGCTCCAGCTCCAGTGTGGGCTCACCTGACTATGGGTCCACCTGATCTTGAGTTCCCCTAACTAACCTTGGGCTCACTGGCTGCAGGCTCACCTGGTTGTGGGCGTTGAGCTCCTGGTTCTCACGCTGGCACTGACGCAGGGCCTGCCGCTCAGCCTCCAGCGCCTGGGCCAGGTGGGCGTTCTCCAGGCACTTCTGAGAGTACTGCTCCGAAAGGACCTCCAGTTCCCGCTGCACTGACTGCAGCTCCTCCCTGGGGAGAGGGCAGCACTCACTCCTCTGCCCAGTTGAGGACTAGGCCTCTCGGAGGCCGGTGTCCCTCCTTGACACCAGACCAGCCAAGCAGAGGTCAGACCTGTGCAGTCTGTTGTCTTAATCAGCCTGGGTCACACAGAATAAGGAACCCCATACAGAGATGGCCCCATGCCCCTTCCTGGTCCTTTCTCACAATCTGACAGTCCTACATCCAGCACTTCTCTGGGGATGCCAGTCAGGGCAGAATCCAATCCCTGTGGCCACAGACATCCCATTTCTAGAACTCTCTTCTGACTCGGAGTTTGTTTTCAGTAAACCCACTTTTGAAGGTATCTGTGCCTGACAGCCAGGACCAGGCTCTATGCAAGACTCAGAAAACCAAGCTTCCTGAGGCTGCCCTGCCACCCTGGATCCAGGAGGGCCGTCTCTCTTGCAGGTGAACCAGGGATAAGAGGCTTCCAGGTGAGCCACCCTGCTCTGACCGAGGTAAACATGAGCCTCTACAGGGTGCCACTAACTGCTGCCAGCTCCTGAGGCAGGACCCCTGGCTTTGGCTACACTGCAAAGGCTCCTGGTAGAGCCTGAGTGCTGTGACGCTTATGGCACCCAATCTGTTGGCTCCCGGCTGTGGCAGTTTTACCAAGCAAAAAGTCTACAGCAGTTATTCTGGTGTTGTTCTAGCCTCCTGCCTGTGCAGAGGGAATCAGCACATGTGCAGTTTTTTTGGTTGTTGTTGTTTTTTTAAAAGACGGGGTTTCACCATGTTGGTCAGGCTGGTCTTGAACTCTCGATCTGCCCGCCTTGGCCTCCAAAGTGCTTGGATTACAGGCGTGAGCCACCACACCTGGGCAACATGTGCAGTTTTTAAATGGTAGTGATAGTTCTCACTTCTACCCCATATGACCAAGCCTGGCTGCCTAGCTTCTGGTGGGCTACGGGGCAGCTGTCGAGAAACATATGTGGGTAGCCGCTGGGATCAGCCCTGGACAAGTGGAAAGTTTAAGATTTCATTCACTTCATTTCATTCGTGGCATTTCAAGAAACAGCCTCTCTGAACAGGGGAGACCCTTCTTGGGTCATATCCTGCACTGGACAGGAGGACATCTGAGCTGCCCTCAGCATCCATGGGCCCCGGGCCTCAACTCTCAAGAGGCCTCTGCAAAGACACAGGAAGGGCCCAGCTTCGGCCTGGCCAGCCACTCCCCAGGGGCCCTCCCGAGGGTAGATGGGCAGGCCTAGCCACTTACAGATACTGGCGCCGCAAGGCCTCAACGTCTGAGTTGACGCTGCTGATCTGGGACCGCTGGCTCTTCTCCAGCTCCCGCTCCATCTCCTCCCGGTGGGCGTTCTTCATGGCTTCGATGGCTGCAGGCAAGAACAAGGCTTCAGCACCAATGGGCCCTGCCCTTCCCCATGAAGAGGGTGGGAGTGGGGACCTCCACACAATGGGGTAGTGCCTGCCACTGCTGCTGCTTGCTTAGTCAATCAGCAGTCGGATTTTGCCTGACAGGCTAGCTCCTCACAAACCAATTCTCTGAGGTGAGTGGAGGCTGGGAGGATTCTCCATGAACTCCTCCTGGAAGGAAAGGAATGCACATTTGGCTTTGTGTGTGTGCGTGTGTGTGTGTGTGTGTGTGTGTGCGCGCGTGTGTGTTAGAAGAAAACCAAACTGATTAAATAAATGTCTCTGTTCAATTCCAACATGAGTTTATAAAACAAGCAAGCTTTTGTGCTGGTGTATTTTCTTCCTTAGCACTAAAGTAACCAACCACTGAGGTGGCAATTACATAAAGGGAAGGCAGCGCAAGGCGGAAGGGATGTGCTTGTTCAGGACCACCTGCCAGGAGGCTATGTTTCCTCACGCTGAGGGCAGGGACGCTCTGCCCAGAAGTGGTCCCACATTGACAGATGTCTGTTGGGGAAAATCACTGGCTGTATTGACACTGGTTAATCACCTGTTGGGACTGGAAAGTCACTGGTTGGGACAGCTCCCAAGCAGTGTGCAGGTTGTGTGCAGCCAGCCATGGGGGTTGCCAGGGGCTGAAGGGTGAGCTCTCAGCTTATAAGCTCTCGAAAGGCTCCTAAAATTTCAATAATGAAGCTTACATCTCAGCCAAAAGGCAATTCAAAGGCTGCCATTCCTGAGTTGTGTGTCTAGCTCAAGAAAAGCTCGCCATCCACACTGCCCTCGGGGTTACCCCACCCCCGACCTGAGATGGTGGCGGCTGTCTCCTCCGCCAGGAGGCGGTCCTTCTCCTCCCGAAGTTTCTCTAGCTCGCGCTGGTGCTGCCTCTGTAGATCTTCAATTTTCTTCTGGTGCGTTTCTTCCATTGCTGCAAACCCTCGCTCACATGTGGCCTGCAAAATGCAAAAGGGACTTTATCGACTTCTTTTTTTACCTCTAAGTTGGGGGCCTTTTAAAATAAATGAGCCAGAAATCCCACCCCATCCAGGCCCAGCTGTGACTGGGCACTCACTGAGCGTGCTCCATGTTGGGTGCCCTGAGCAGGATCCCTGGGGCTGTCTGGGGATTCTCAGCGATGCCATCAGAGCATTCAGAAAAGGGTGTTTGTTCCCAAACAACTCTATATCTTATTTCTGTGATTGTCCTGTGCCCCATTTCTTCCTGGGAGAAGCTGGTATGTTGGGTGGGGAGAGGCTGCTATGAAATGGAAACCAGCTAATTCCCAACCTTCCTGCAGAGCTGCCAGGTGGGGCCTACAGGAAGGAGGGAGGAGAAAGCACGTGTGCAGAGGCTGGTTGTGTCTGGTTTGGAGGGACACAGTGAAAGGCCTGTCAAACAGGGATGAGGGACTCATCTGCTAGAGGGCGCCAAGGCCATTCTATAAACAGTGAGTGGCCTGGCAGGCACTGGGCTGGGGGCCTCTCAATCCACAGTGGGTTGGGAGCACAGAGTCCACTTCCAGGAGCTGGGGGCTGGGCCTTGCCACTAGCCAGCTGACAACCTCCAGCTGGTCGCTTAATGCTCCGGTGTTGACTGAGAAAATAAGATCAGGCTACAGGATCTTGTTCCTTCTAGCCTGTGTCTTCTTTCTTACTCTTCTTAGAGAAGGGCACCAATGACTTAGCACCTCTGCTAACTCTAACAAGAACATGACAGGAGACCAGCTTTCGAAGTTTGCCTGTACCTCCCTAGAGCAACACAGGCATGCCCCAGGATGGGAGCAGGCCATGCCAGGAAGCCCAGGCCTGATATCAGAGCTGTGCTTGCTAACAAAGCAGGTGAGAATGCCACACAGCTGCCAGGAAGGGTGGGTGTGCAGCTATTTTGAGCACAGAGGAATACACTTTCTGTCTAAGCCCTTTATACCGTCTGCTTCTGAGAACGGACTGGGCCTTTCACTGGGTTTCAAAAACTGGAAGAACGTGGCCACATTCCATTCTGAATTGAAGTGTAGGGGCTTTCCCACTCTGGGCTCACAGGCTCACTACTTGGTTAATCTTCTTGCATGTGGATTCAAGAAAGGATACCAAGAAATCCTATTGGCATGCCTGGGCATCTTTCTCTGGGCCCACTTTTAGTGACAACCCTCTGTGAGGGCCTCAAGCAGTATTTCCAAAGTCATGGTCAGTTTGGACTTGACTGCAACCCATGTGCTGCTCTGGGCAAATGTCTCAGCTACTGCCACCATTAACTAGACATACCATCCCCTCTCCCAGCAGCTCCACCTGGAAGCACCTGTCTCTTCCTGCCACCCTTATGCCTCAGGATGGCTGCAGGAGCTTGGAACTCTGGATCTCCTGGTCCTCAGGCCCCAAGGCTGAGCTCCTCTTTCTCCTTCCCATTTGCTTTGGTTCGTATGTTGGCTTCTCGGTTAACACATTTAACTAATAGTTGATTTTTTTAAAAAAAAAAAAAAAAAAAAAAAAGGAATACTTCGCAAATTTGCATGTCATCCTTGTGCAGGAGCCATGCTAATCTTCTCTGTATCATTCCAATTTTAGTATATGTGCCGCCAAAGCAAGTGTAACTAATATTAATAGGTCCTTTAAATCTTATTATTATTATTTTTTCCTCTGAGTCTACTTGCTTGGAAAAGTCTTATTTTGATCTGAGTGCTTTGGAATATTACGCAGATAAGAGTCAAAAATCTAACAAACACTGAGACATCTTTAGAGACCCAGTTGCTTCTTTGGAGAGAAACTATATGCTAAAAGATCTTGCAAATAAATGCTAATTTTTAAGCCAATCATTCCTGGGACCAAAAGAGGTTCCTCGGTGACTCTGCAGTGGTGGTGTGGTGGGGGCCTATGGATGTTAAAGGATGGCTGTTAGGCCAAGACCCTGTCCCCCTGACCCAAGTGGAAATCTGCATAAAGTGATGAAATCTCAAGGTGCTGTTTCCAAGTTCCGCATGTCTGCAGGGGTGGGTGAGAGCATCACACCTCGGCTGAAAGCTCCCAGGCATAGGAGGGGACACTATGCAATGGCAGCTAAGACAGCAAGGAGTGGACAGCTAGACAGCAGGAGTGGATTGTATCCAAGCCCCTAGGGGGCCTCATCCTGACCTTCACTACCTGTTTTTCCCTCCTGGGTGACACTGGCCCAGCACAATCTCTCGTCAGTTCTCAACATGAGGCACTTCTCTCCTCTCTGGCTTCTTGCTGGTGGTTTAACGACACCCGAATGGGACCTCACATGCACCTGGCTGGCTAACCTAAAGCAGCCTCACTATGGAGGGAACTCTTGTGGATGCAGACAGGAAGCAGAGCATTGCTGTGCCCAGGCCCTGCCCCGGTAGAATTTGCTGAGTGTCTGGGAAGCTGCTGGCTGCTCTGCTGCTCTAGCATGTCTGGGGTCAAAGCAAAGGTTTGTGCAATTAACTTTTCAAGGCTCAACTGGCCCCAAGGTGTACCTGTGGTGAACTGACCACAGTGTTGTCATATACACACACTTTCTAAAGACAGCTGTTGAAAGCTTCTCATGGCTCATAATGGTTTTTAAAAGGTTTTGACTAAAAGAATGGTGAAAAACAGCTTCTCTGCTCTCCTGAGAAGGTGCTCGCTGACAACCAAACCTGTGTGTCTGGCTGGGGCCAAGTATGCCACACAGAGGTGACATGCGAACTGTTTCCATTCAGAGCTAGAGAATTAAGGGGCTGGGAAACACAGACATTTGCTCCATAGTGGCTGTGGGGATATGTGGGCAGGAGCAGTGGCAGCTGCCTGGGAGTTAGAAGCTCGCTGCACAATGGTGCTGGCCATGTGTGCACCCAGCTCTGCCACTTGAGCATGGGAGGCGCCACCTGAACACAGCTTTGGAGGGGCCTTGGCATTTACTGGGGCAGCTTCCAGAGTGGGAGGAACGTAAGGACACAATATGGCAAACTGTTGAGTCTAAGGGATGACACTTGGCAGTCACACATGGTGGGTGTGGCCACAGCTACAAAGGGTGCGGCCAGAGAGCTGGGTCTCCACTCAGCTCCCCCTCCACCCCCAAGGGGACTGGCATGTCACTTTAGTGTTCCAGGACCTTAGGGGCAGAGATGTAGGACAGTTCTGGGGAAAAGCTACTTGTAGAGCTCCTGGGGAAGGGGACAGGAGTGGCTGGAGGCTGTGCTCAGTGGAAAAGCTCTTCTGACCAGAGCACACATCAATGCCAGTTCCAGAGAGGGACCCTCCATCCAACTCTGCTCTCCTGAGATGATCAGGAGATTGCCCTCCAACCGGGCCCTGGCTCTCCAGGATGTTGCGGTGAGCACAAGGCTGTCCTCAGGCAGCTGCCTCAGATCTGGGTCTGGACTGGGCCAGGCAGGGTTCTGGGGGTGGTGCAGGAAAGAGGCAAAGCTGGCAAGGGGAGTCGGGGCTGCTCTCAGGAACACAGAGAGACTGCATTAGGGAGGCAGAGAGGCACTGGGAAGACTACATGCTCCTCTCCCACCAGGGATCCCACTGGCCCTCCGACTAGTTTTCCCAGTGGAGGATGCTGCGGGATGCTGAACAAGAGGCTGCGACCACACCATACCCAGTGAGTAGAGGGACGGCAGCACATCCCCTCAATTCTGCCTGCACAGTAGCTGAGCCAGATGCCCCCACACCCACACCCCCATTATCAAGGAGGATCTGCTTTGCAAATTGAATGGTGTGTTAAGACCTTAAGGCTTTCCAAGTCCCTCTGGTACTTCTCGCGCAGGGTGGCCGCATCGCCCTCCAGATCTTTGTATCCCAGCTCCTCCCGCATGACGTCCATCTGGGCCTCCAGCTCCTGGATGCGCTCCCTCAGCCCCGTCATGGAGTCAGCCTCCCCCTGGGTGGCCTGCCAGTGGGGGGCAGGGGCCGGCAGGGCTTTGGGGTGCGGCCCCTGGTGGAGGCAGAGGGTGTCCTGCAGGCACCTCAGGCTCTGTGAGTAGTGCTCCTGCAGGGTTCTTAGCTCCTCCTCATGGATTGTCTGTAGCTCCCGGACCTTGAGCTGGAATCTGTCCTCCAGGGTTTGCATCTGCTCGCCATGGTGCCTCTCTACGTCCTGCCTGTCTCTGATCGAGGCGTCCAGCTGGCTCAGGACTCGGCTGCGCTCAGCCTGCAGTGTGTTCTCGGTCCTGGTCAGCTGCTCCACCACACACCGGATCTCCTCTTCGTACCTACCCCGCAGGGCGAACATGCTCATGCTGTGCTTGCTCTCCGTGTCCTCTAGACACCGCTGCTGATGGTCTAGCTGGGCAACCTTGGCCTTGAGCTCTGCATTCTCCCTTTCAATGATGGCAATCACATCCAGGTACTCGCTCTTCTGCTTGCGGAGAAGCTCCTCGTACTCCTCCCTCAGGGCCTGGGCTGCTTGTGCCTGCTCTGGGCAGGGGGTCTCCCTGGTCTGCCAGGAGTCCTTGTAGAGCTGGAGCTCCTTCTCATATTCTAGCCGGATTCTGCAGGCTGTATAGCACACCTGGGCCTGAATAATGGCATCCTGAACCAACAATGAAGAATACTGACTGAGGCCTCCCAAGCAAGTGTTATATGAGAGACTCTGGGATACCTGAAGAAGCTTCTGGCAATCTCTTAGTGATTCCACAGGTGGCAGAGAGGTTAAGGCAGCAGCTATCTCCTCTAAGAGGCTGGCCTTCTCCTTCAGCTGCTGGGCAAGCTCCTCCTGAATAGCAACAAAGGCCCTAGGGCTCTGGTCAGATGCATGAAAGGGCTCCTGAGAGCCTTCTGAGTCTTGGCCGAGGACTTCTCCTAAGGGGCTCAGGTCCCAGGACAGCTGCACACCATCTTCATGGCCCGCTGGAAGCCTGAGGGCTTCCAAGACCTGCTGCATCACTCTCTCAAAGTCTGGGGTTTGGTAGGCTCCCAGGATTTCCCTCAGCAGGTACTTGTGCTGCCGCAGGGCCGTCTGGGTGCCCCTCAGGGTCTCCTGGATGCTCTGCAGCCTGCGGTGAAATGACTCCCTCACTGACTGTGTGGCAAAGCTGAGCTCTGCCCTGACCCATGTGGCATTGGCCAGGATGGGGGCCAGGCCCTGTGGGATGCTCTGCTGCCCGCCTCCTGAGGCACTGACTGCCTCTTCTCCCAGTGTCCCCAGATGCTTCCTTAGGGACTCAACCTGGCTCCAGAACTCACCGTCCACCAGTACCTTTCTGGCCCAGGTGTCTACGGGGGCCCCAGCAGACTCCATCAGTGGCTGTCCTGACCAAGAAATCTCGTGGAGCATTCGGGAGACATCTGATGTCGTGTTCTTCAGGGAGTCTGCTATCTGGCTGATCAGTGAGGCCTCCAGAGTAATCTGATCAGAAAGAAGCCTCGCCTGCTCCTGCTCTGTCAGCTCAGGCTGGGGGCGCTGTTGCAGGGAGGCAGGCTTCCCATTCTCCTCGGTGCCACCCATCTCCAGCTGTACATGGGCCCCGCCATCAGCTGGGGCGGGCCAGCGCCGCAGGGCTTGGATGGCGCTGATGAGCGCACTCTCCACACTGGCCAGGGAGGCTGCGCACGCATCCTGCTCATCCTCCTGGCTGGCCCTAGGCAGAGATCTCAGCTGTTCTCGGCAATTTTCCAGGCACATCAGGGCCTGACTGTTCTTGACCTGGAAGTCCCCGAGCTCTCCAACATGCCCTTCAACCCTCCTGGCCCTCTCCTGCCTCTCCTGCTCCAGCTGGGAGGCCAGCGCACCAACCTGGAGCAGGCTGGCACGAAGCTGCTCACGCAGCTGGGCCTCAGTGCCTGCCCACTGGTGGTGCAGTGCGAGCAGTGCCTCACGGCTCTGACCCTGTTGGCTCTCCAGCCTCACGGTCACGTCTTTGAGCTTTTCCTCTGTGACGTAGAGCTTGGTCTCCAGGGAGTGGATGATGGAGAGGTATGTGTCAGAGTCGCCAGCTGCAGGCAGTGCACTGGGTGCAGGCTCTGAGGACATGCTTTCTTCCGAGGGTGACCGGTCCTGGCTGGTGTCAGAAGATGTGCTGCTGGTCCAGGTCTTCTCGGACCCTTCGGGGTGAATGTATCTTTGGCACTGTATTGTGGAGAACCGGATTCTTTGCCTTTTAACACCAAGTGCTCCCTGGTCGAGTTTGGTTGTACCCTGCTGATGCCCTTCCCTGTCAAGCACTTCCACTGACTTTGGGGGCACTACACTCTCTTCCCTATTGGGGCTGCCGTCGCCGTATTCCTCCCCCAGAGGACCCCCCAGGTCCTCGTCCTCATCCTCGAGCCTTGTCTGTGGAAAGGCCAGAGCGGCCCTGGTAGCTGGGACCGGATGGCCTGGGAGTAAAGTGCCGTCCCTTTCTGTCTCTTCAGGGGTGCTCCGTGGCTCTTCCATGTCCTTTGGAGACTCACTTGCAAATTTCCTTAAAATCTCTTCTTTTGCCTGGAGCTTAATTTCTGTTTCCTCTAAGCTGCTCCCCAAGGCAACCATTTTAACCAAGGCCTCATTGAGGTCCTGCTCCTTCTTCACCAGAACCTTCTCGTGGGCTTCCTTAATGTGCTCCAGCTCTTCCTCCTTCTCTCTCAGCAGAGTGTGCATGCTTTGCAGCTGGCTGGCGACCCTTTGGTAGGAGTGCTCCAGGCTCTGGTTGTCGGCCTCTCTTCTCCGCAGCTTTTCCCGGAGCTCAGCCACATCCCCATCAGACGTGGCCACACGCTCCGTCAGTTCCTGGAACCGCTGCCTGAGGAGGTCCCGCTCGTCGCAGAGGCTCTGCACATGCTCTGCGAGCCGACGCACGCTGGCCTCTCGTGCCTCCAGCTGCTCCTCCAGCTGGTGCACCTGCTCACTGCCCTCGAAAGTGGCGCTCAGCTTCTCCTTCTGCAGGGTCTCCACCTGCTGTGCCTGGCCCTGCAGCTGGTCCTCGTAGGCGCTGGCCTTGTCTTCCACCTCCTTCAGGTTCTGCAGCAATGCCTGCTTCTCCTTCTCACAGCTCTCCAGCAGCAGCTCGTAGTTTCTCTGCAGCTTCTCCTCCATCAGCCGCTGGGCCTGCTCACTGGCGCCCAGCTGCTGGCTGAGGTCGGCAATACGCTCCTGCAGCCTCTGGACCTCTTTCTGCCGGTCCCGCTGCAGCGCCTGTTGTGTCTCCAGGCCCCGTAGCTCCTGCGTCTTCTCCAGTAACAGGGCCTCGGCGCTCTTGAGTTTTTGCTCACTGGCCCTCAGCTGGCTGCTCAGTGCTGCCTCACTGTGTTGCCGCTCCTCCAGCTGCTCTCGGACCCTGCCCTGCTCCCGCTTCAGGTCGCCTTTGAGCTTGGCCAGCGCCTGCTCCTTGATGGCCAGCTCCGCGGCCGCATTACTGAGCCGTGCCTGGAGGCTGCGGATCTCAGCCTCGTGGTGTCGGATCGTGTCCTTGGCCTCCCCATAGCTACGCTTCAGGGTCTGAATCTGGTGTGTAATCTGCTCCTGGCGCTGGCACTGGGCTTCAAGCTCACTCTGAAGGTCTTGGTTGACTCTATGGAGCCTCTGCCAGGCACCCGATGGGGAGGCGGCCACTTCAGTCTTAAAAAAACCGATTAAATACTGGTTAGTAACACTCGGGCCTCCCAGTTCTGAGTGTCACACCTCTGGCCAGGAACAACCACAGAAAGCTCCTTGATGGCTTTGGCTTTTATCCTTTGCACAACTTTATTTTTTTTTCCCATTAAAAAAACCAACGAATTATCTTTTTTTTTTTTTTTTTAAATAAGTAGCTGCTTCCAGGTACACAGAAAACATGGACAATAACATCAAAAAACAGCTTTAACCTTGGAGAAATAAACTAAACAAAACTGAATAATGGAACACACTGAGAAGCAAAACAAAGACTAAACAAGAGAGTGCCAGGAACAGGGACAGGTGAGAGGAGCAGAGCACCTGCAGCTGCTTGTTTTGCAACAAAAAGTACACGGTCTTGACAGCAAATCCTAAACAAGCGCAGGACGCAAGGTGTAGGCAAATGATGCCACTTCCTTCTAAGACAGGAGGAGAAGGAAGGAAGGTAACGCTCGGGAGATGTCAGCAAGGTGACATCCGAACATTTTCCTGTGTAAAGTGTAGCCAGTCCTCTAGAGTAACAGAATAACTAATCTCTACCTGTAAGAAGACAAAACGAGGGGGGGAACGGAAACCATGGAGTAAAATACGATAATCAACAAAACAAACCTTTGTGGAGTTCAAAATAAGAAAAAGTGAAGCATGCAAAAACAAAACACAACACAAATGAAACAAAACTCCCCACACTGAAAGGCATGCAGAGACAGAACTCATTAATGTAGGGGAAAAACAACACGAACAAGAGTGAGCGGAGCCCAGCCTAAGACTCTGGCCTGCCTGTAGCTCCCTCTCGGTCTGCTGGCCGGGGAAGCCACAGATGTGACACTCAGTTAAGTTCAAGTTAAACTTCACGCTTAATGTCCAAACCATGCAAGCTCCTCCCAGCAGTCAGTGCAGCACCCACCCCAGCAGCTGGCTCCTGACCCTTAACCCCATAGACCCTCTGCTCATTCTGAGTCATGAGTAAAAGCATTGCCAAAGCATAAAGGGTGGTGAAAAGTCACAAGCTATTAGATTTAGTGGGAAGGTATTAAAGACCAGCTTTGCCCAGTGCTGACTGACAGGGGCTTCAGTGTGGGCTCATGCAATCATCCAAGTTAGACCAAGAGGCAGGTTCCTAGGTTAGCAATGTGCAAAGCCCAATGCTAGTACAAATTGAATATCCTTTATTCAAAATACTTGGGACAAGAACGGTTTGGAAATATTTGCATTCTACTTACTGGCTGAGCATCCCAAATTCAAAAATCCAAGATCTGAAATGCTCCAGTGAGCATTTCCTTTGAGCATAATGTCAGCGTTCAGTTTTGGATTTTGGAGCATTTCAGATTTTCAAATTTGGGATGCTGAACCTGTATCTTTACCACCTGATTTGAAGTTAATTCTTGCAGGATGAGGCCCAATCAAGAATCAAAAAGATGCTCCCCAAATCTGGAGGGCACGCAGAAATGACCTTGGTGGGGAGGCCCACCATTATCAGGTGTGAACTAGGCATGGCAATAACTATGAAACAAAAAACTGTAGAGGAGAGTCCAGGGCACGGAGGGGAGAAGGAAAGAGAAGGTCCAGGGAGCACGTGGGAGAAAAAACAGCAGAGTCTGCAAGGATGCAGACTATGGTCAGGGGCCAGCTGAGTGCCCCTGGTCTATCTGCTGCCTGCGATGACTCAGACCAAGGTCAGTGCACTGTGTTCTGGAAATACAGACACTCATTATATGACAGAGAATCGGGGTCTAAGAGCTGGAAGGGCCCACAGGCATCACTGAGTCTAAGGCTATACAAGCAGCAGGCTGCCGCTTAGAGGAGGGGACATGTGCACTTGCTTTGGGGGTTAGTAGCAGAGCCAAGTCTTGAACTCAGGACCCTGACTGTAATGTTATAACCTCAGCCTTTGCTGAGAAATCAGGCTCCCTGTTCTGGCACCCACTTCACTTCTCCCGCAGTATTCATGCATCAGTCTCCCTACCGCAATCTCCCCTACTGCTCAATGCAGGCAGGAATATATCTGTTTTATGATCCAGTCCTGGCACAGGGCCTGGCATGCTGCAGGAAAGTCAGCACACACAGGCCTGCCCTTGGGCCAGGCTAGCTCCAGTCTTGTGACACTCCTACATCAGGGCTTGGTGGTACAGGATCTTGGTGGAGGTATACAGGGCTTGGGCTAGTAGTGGTAACAACCCCAGGTCTGCCTGCAGGAAGTGGTACGGACACAGACGGGAATGGGGTCCGGGGCCAGCTCGGCCACTGACTTACTCTTCTTGTAAGCAGGCACTGGGCTTGCTGTATGACTCAATGTCTTCAATCTGTACAACAGGCCCAATATTACTACAGTGAAAACAAGGAGAAATCACATGCATATGTATGGCATTTATAATAAATGGATACTGGCCACTTTCACAGCCAAAGGGAAAGGTCACCAAAATGATTGTATTACCAAAAAAAAAAAAGTGCTTAGATGTAGAGGTTTGACGGAGATTCCCAAAATGTCATACTGGGAGGGAAAAACAGAGCTCCCCAGCACACTGACTGCCCTGATCTCATGGCAGAAGAGCCCAGGGCCATGAGCTCCCGGGAGGCGGACCCTGCTCAGCCAAGTTTTGCACACTTCTAGCCTGCCTAAGCATGAACCCTTCACACTGAAGCTCCTGAGCGCACCATGGGCCACGGCAGCCCCTCCACCCTACCTGCAGCACGTAGCCCTCACGGGCGCTCTGCTCCCGGCCCAGGGCCACCCTCAACTGGTCCTGCAGGAGCCGGTTCTGCTCCAGAAGGTCTGAGGCCTCCTTCTGGCTCTGCTCCAGCTGTTGGCAAAAAAACACATTCTTTTGTGCAAAATGACAATGATAAACAAAGCAGCTGCACAGCACAGACTCTTCCACTGGTCTTCCCTTGTGGCCCAAGAGTTTTGGAGTCTCCACATTTCAGCAGATGTGCTAATACGGCCTTTACCTGCAGTATTTGGAAGTGAAGGTTCCAATGCAAGCCGTCAGTAAAAATGGCAGACTCAGTACCATCTGGGGACCAAGGGACTACCTTGTCCTTCCTACTCCAGGAAACCCTGGGTGCCCACATAATTCCCACACCTGCTCAAGGTTCCAAAGTGCATGCCCTATATAGATGCCAAGGCCCATACAGGGTGTGTCCACTGGGAAACAAGGGCTTTGCATCTGGAGGAAGACCACCCCATGGGGTTCTTCAGGTGTCCTCAGCTGGTCACACAGGCTAGGTTAGGCTCTACAGGGTCCACTGTGAGTGACATCCCCAAGCAGGCCTCACTTCAGGGCCCACCATGGTCTCAACCGAAACCACTGCATTTGACCAGTTTTACATGATGGATTCCACATAAAGTTCTGTTTGTAAAAAGGGTTCCCGCAGTTCCCTTAAACAAGATGTGGACACCAATCAGTAAGCTGTTTTACATTCTTCTTGCTTTCAACAGCTTCAGTTACTCATTCATCCATCTATCTCTTCCCCACACACTCCCCAGGTGCCTCCTTGTGTCTGGTTGTGTGCATGGTTACCCATCCTGCTCCCACGGCTCATGCTGAGTGGAGCTGTGTGTGTAGTGGGCAGTCAGGTCAGTGCTGCCCAGGGTGCTGCCAGGCTACACTGTGAGAGGCGGGGAGACCCCTGACTTTAATTTCTAAATTTTACTTTCTTCTGAGATGGAGTCTTGCTCTATTGCCAGCTGGAGTGCAGTGGTGCGATCTTAGCTCACTACAACCTCTGCCTCCTGGGTTCAAGACACTCTCCTGCCTCAGCTTCCCCAGTAGCTGGAATCATAAGCACACACCACCATGCCCGGCTACTTTTTGTATTTTTAGTGGAGATGGGGTTTCACCATGTTGGCCAGGATGGTCTTGATCCTTGACTGCAAGATCTGCTGGCCTCGGCCTCCCAAAGTGCTAGGATTACAGGTGTGAGCCAGTGCACCCAGCCGGCCCCTGACTTTTAAACAGTGAAGACTGACCCCCCACATTGTTGAGTCAGTGTGTCTTCTGCTGGCTGGCCTATTTTGGTAGCCTGAAGTAATGTGAGTTTCAACTGTTATTTTATTTCATCTTGCCTTTATTATTTGTTAATGGACGAGGAAAATGAAAAAGTACAAGTGTTAGTGCTGGTGTTAACTAAGCCTCACACACTTAATAAAATACAAAAAAAGATCTGAAGCGTGAGGCAGACCTAAGAGGCAAATCTTTAACAAGCGACTTATGTAAAAAAGAACACATTTGAAACAGTGTTGAAAACTGTCCCCAAATGGAGAGTGAAACAGGGAGTTCTACAAAAACCATAAAGCTATGCCTACCTGGTTACAAGACTCCCAGATCAGACATGTAAATCCACTGTGGAAGTTCTACAGACTGGCTTTCTGGATACATTTCCAAAGAACATCTTATGCTATGCATCGGGGGCTGGCTTGTTCATCTCTGTACCCAGGTGCACTAAGGGCCTCATGGAGGAGTGACAGTCACAGGGCAGCCTTCATCCATGGCCTACCTCACCTCACCACTGCCTTCTGTTTCACATCCTCATGACCTGGGACCCAGCTGCTGTCTCCTGCTGCATGACTCTGGCTTCAGCTCTGATCAGCTGCCCCAAGCCACTGGGGCTGGTCTCTGCCTCCAGCTTTGATCTGTCCAGGCCAGGGCTGCCTAGTGCAAAAGCATACCTGGCCCTGCTCACTCCCCTCCTGCCATTGGGAGGCAGAGTGAGGAAACCATCTGGGCCCTGTAAAGTGGCTTGCCTCTCAAGGGCAGTGGCCCGGACAGCAGGATAAATTTCTCTGTGCCTGGAAGTCCCGCTCCCTGCCCTGTACGCACTGGTAAGCTCTCACAGCTCTCAGGTCTGCCTCAACTATGAGAACTGATCTGTGTGTTTGTCTCCCCTAGGTCTGCAAATCTCTCGAGGGGTAGGGCTATGTAGATGAACCCTTCAGGCCACAGGTGGGCACAGCTGATATTCTGGAAAGGCTGCTGGGGCAGGGGGAGGCTCCAGCCCCAGGCTATTACCTCCTTCTCCAGCAGAGAGGTCAGCTCATGGGTGGAGAGCCGGTCACCCCCATCTTCAGAAGACAGGTGCACGGGGGCGATGGGCACCTGCTTCTCTTCCCGGAGAGGCGTGGTCTCCACCTGATGCCACCGCTGCTCTATCTCCACGTGGACGTTATGTGTTTTGAGGTCGCTCACAGGCAGCCCCGGGCTCCGGTCCACCTCCATGCGCAGGGCTGTGTCCTCAGTGCCCGGCCCGTCTGTGGAGTCGAGCATCCCGAAGCGCTTGCGGCGCTCCTCCCGCCTCCGTGCTCGCTCCCGCTCAAGCTCCCCAGGCTCTGCCTCAGGGCGCAGGGGCTCATGGGTGTCAGGAGGCCCTGTGCCACCCACCCGCTCCTGAGCCAGGGCCTGCTGGATGGGGCGGAACTCAGCCCAGTCAAAGGTCTTGGAGCGGCCTTCTCGTCTCCGCTCCCGTGCACGGCTCCTCTTCTGCTCAGGGTCAGGCTCCCCCGGCTCTGCCTCTTGCTTCTCACTCGGCCTTGGACATGTCTCAAAAGAGGAGCTGCTCTTGTTTTTTTCCTCTGGCAATGAGCTGTGGTGCAGGAGGATGGACACAGTCTGTCAGGGGCAGCTCTGGTATGGCCTGCCAGGTAGAAGCTGGCAACGCTGAGCCATGACCCAGCTGCAGACACCACATCCTTTTTCTATCCCAATCCCAGCTTCCTAAGTGCAGGCAGGACAGGAATACTCTGCCTTTACCCGACATCCCTTCCCAAACTGGTTCTGAGGGGGAGGGGAGGAGAGGGGAGGGGAGGGGAGGGGAGGAGAGGGGAGGGGAGGGGAGGGGAGGGGAGGGGAGGGGAGGGGAGGGGAGGAGAGGGGAGGGGAGGGGAGGAGAGGGGAGGGGAGGGGAGGGGAGGGGAGGGGAGGGGAGGGGAGGGGAGGGGAGGGGAGGGGAGGGGAGGGGAGGGGAAGAAAAAGAGCCTCAGAGGGCTGAGGTTTCCCAAATGATGACACTAGGAGGGTCCCTTGACTGAAGAGATGCTGTGAGGGGATCACTGTGGTGGCCCTGCTGCCAGGGTATGGAGCCAGGGGAGTCCCAGGACTCCCACAGCCTCACAGGCAGGATGGCCAGCCCTCCCTTGTTCAGGACCAAGAAATGCATCAGGCTGTACCTGGGCATAACCACTGTACCTGCCTGGTTCGAGGCCTGGCCTCTGTGCACCCCTGGACTGGACTGTGGTGAAAGAATGAGGAAAAATCAAACCTTCTCTAGAAGGGCTTAATTTTTTTTTTTTTTTTTTTTTTTTTTTGAGACAGAGTTTCACTCTTGTTGCCCAGGCTGGAGTGTGATGGAATGATATTGCTCACCACAACCTCAGCCTCACATGTTCAAGCAATTCTCCTGCCTCAGCCTCCTGAGTAGCTGGGATTACAGGCATGTACCACCATGCATGGATAATGTTGTATTTTTAGTAGAGATGGGGTTTCTCACGTTGATCAGGCTGGTCTCGAACTCCCGACTTCAGGTGATCCGCCTGCCTCAGCCTCCCAAAGTGCTGGGATTACAGGCATGAACCATTGCTCCCAGCCCAGATCTGTATTTTAAAAGCCCAATCCAGCTGCTGGTATGACAGATGGATGAGTATGAAAGGCTGAGACCTCCTATGGGTATAGGAGACAGGAGGCCCAGGTGGCCATAAGCTCACACCATGCAGTAGCCAGGGGCTGGAAGGGGAAGGCAGAAGGGTAGAAGGACACTGGGTGACAAGACACCTTGAGGAGGCAAGTGGCAGTCAAGAAAGAGACATGAGCTGTGCAGGTCGTGCTTATTGGTGTCTCTACCTACTCTGCAATCAGTGGAGTTAAGCAGGTCTGCCTGAGGAATCCATGCCTATTCTCCATCTGCCAGAAGCAGAGATTCCTGGGGAGGCCTAGTCTGGAGCAGGGGAGGGACAGGGATATTACCGATGGCAATTTGGCAAAGAGGCTGAGAGTGTTTGAGGCAGAGGTTTATGGACTCTGGGGATAGGCCTCAGAGACTACCAGCTGGCCTGAGGCAGCTGTCTTGAGTGGCCCCTAGTCTTGCCTAGGCCCTCAGAAGGCAGTTGCAAGCCCACCTGGGGACAGTGAGGGCCCAAGGAGCAGTTCCAGGGAGCACATGTGTTTCAATCAGGGCCAAAGGGAAAGAAGCCTTTAAAGAGAGACCCAAGGTAAAGAGAAAATGGCTGCTGTCACCACCTCACTAGATCACTGTCTAGGCAGTGATCGAGTAAGAGGCAAAGTGTTTCAGAGCAGCAGGATCTACAGGTGCCCGCTGTAATAGCACGCTACCATCTGGATGAAAATGACACAGGGCAGATCCTGTGATGTCACCGAACTAAGAGCTCAGGCTCCTGACCACGGAGAAAGTTGGGATGACACACACGGCAAGTATACACGGAGGCCCCCAGCCGGGCCCTGACAGCAGCCAGCCACAGCCACACCAGAACTGGCCGTGCTCCCTGGGAGAAACCTCCCCACAAGCCTTCTCCAGCCCCAAAGGCGGGAAGCATCCTGCAACTTCCCCACCCCAGACTTCGAGACACTGATGAGAGCAGGACGAGGACAGCAGCTTCTGAGACTGCGATTTCTGTTTTCATGCCTCCTTGAGATTTTTCCTGGCAGTGCTAAAAAAAAAAAAAAAAAAAAAAAAAAAACACCTCACATTTTCCCTCAAATAATAAAAGCCTACAAAGAGGAAGAATAAATGCTGAGAACAAACTGGTGGAGGGTAAGCACTCTAGACTACGTAGACATGCTAGATGATGAAGTAATTCTAGTCAGGAGGCCAACTGCCAGGTTAACTTTCATATGAAAGTAAAACCCCTGGTCTTATCTGTCATACCACTGGGCCCAAAGCCCCTGCACGCAGGGAAGCAGACACTCACGTGTGGAGGCGCCTCTCCTGAGTTATGTGCAGGCACATACATGCGCACAGGTGCATTCCTGACACCGGCCCTGGGACAACCCAAAGCTGACTTCTTCCAGCCAGGATTGCTGATCCACAGCACTGAGCCCAGGCCTGGCTGGGAAGAGGGGCAGGAGAGGACCTCAGGCCAGCCAGCCCTATGCACTGCCCACCACTACCCCTCCCGGACCCCTGTAATAAGCTCTGTCTGCTGCCAACAGCCTGGGCAGAGAACTGGGGCCTTTCTCACTTTGCTCTGGGGGCTTCCTAAAGGTGCTTGGAAAAGAGTGCTTAGCTCGTCAACCTTGAGTGTCTGCTCTTGATGGGAGAGCCACGGAGGCAGTGGCTAAGGCCACCACAGGATGCGGCCCCTGGAGGGCGGGAGAGCCTGCTGCAGCTCTGGGTGCCTCCCACTGGCTGTGCATGCAGACGACTTGCCACTAACCAACAAGCCAGCTCTCTGCACAGGATCCCGAGAGACAGGGCAACCTGTCTTGGTCACAGCCTCTTGGCCTTACTAGGCAGTGTCATGAACAAATGATAGACACAGAAAAGAGGGCTAAAGGCCGGGCGCAGTGGCTCAAGCCTGTAATCCCAGCACTTTGGGAGGCCGAGGCAGGTGGATCACAGGATCAAGAGATTGAGACCATCCAGGTCAACATGGGGAAACCCCGTCTCTACTAAAAATACAAAATATTAGCTGGGCATGGTGGCGCATGCCTGTAATCCCAGCTACTCAGGAGGCTGAGGCAGGAGAATTGCCTGAACCCAGGAGGCAGAGGTTGCAGTGAGCCGAGATCGCGCCATTGCACTCCAGCCTGGGTAACGAGTGAAACTCCGTCTCAAAAAAAAAAAAAAAAAAAAAAAGAAAAGAGGGCTAAAAAGAAAATAATCAATTTAGGTTTTCTTTCCTTCTTATGCAAAGAGGTGTGGAGTCAGCAGAAAGGAGGCAAAGGTTTGTATAAAGAGTGTGCCTTTAGGCTAAGCATGGTGGCTCACACCTGTAATCCTAGAACTTTGGGAGGCCAAGGCAGGCAGATCACGAGTTCAGGTGTTTGAGCAGCCTGGCCAACATGGTGAAATCCCGTCTCAACTAAAAAATTCAAAAACTAGCCGGGCACGGTGGCAGGCACCTGTAATCCCAGTTACTCAGGAGGCTGAGGCAGAATTGCTTGAACCTGGGACATGGAGATTGCAGTGAGCTGAGATTGCGCCACTGTACTCCAGCCTGGGGGACAGAACAAGACTCTGTCTCAAAAAAAAGAACGCATCTTTAGGTCAAGGGTCCCATGGACAGCCCCTGCTGAGACATTACCACACCCAAGTAGCCTAACCCGCAGCGCAAGAAACACATTCGTGGTGTAATCTACATCACATGACCTGAGAAATGGCACCAGAGGTGCTCAGATGTGTGGAGGCTCTGAAGCCCTGAGGTGGGGAAAGCTGAGGTCTGGCCCTCATAGGACCAGTTCTCACACTGGAATCTTCTCTTTTTCTTTGTTTCTTTCTTTTTTTTTTTTTTTTGGATGTGTCTGGGTCTTCTGATTCTCTCCTTTCTTTTAAAATGACAACTAGATTTTTAACTTTCAGGGCCGGAGGAAGAAAGCCAGAAGCAAAATCTGAGGCACAGGAACCAAAGAATGCTAACATAGGAGAGGATGGTTTTTTCAACTTGGCTGCACGGAAATCAAACAGACATAGGAGTGAGGTGAAAAGAAGACCAAGACAAGACAAAGAAGTGCTGGGTGGTCTATGGATGCCGAACATGGGCCTACCCTCACACCAGCAGAGCACAAGGCCTGAGCACTGACCGTAGGGGTGGGGCTTGCCTGGCCAGGTGCCTGCTGACACAGATGGAAGATTCTCCACCAAAGCCTAGTTCTAATGACTGACACACACGCTGTCTGCAAGATGAAATCACCCAGGCTTAAAAGAGGAAAAGAACCAGAAGTATTTGTTCTGATGTGCTCGGGATAGGAACCTGAGCAACAGAGGGACACAGAAGGGAAAGAGCAGCCGACTGGGATGCACTGGGCTCAGGCCTCAGACTTCAGACTCAAGCCTGACACTGCCCTGGTGGGAGTGGTACCCACAGGAGGCACGAGGGGCTCCCCAGTATCTTCACCATCCTACCTGGTCACATCCGGGGCAGTGGTCGGGTGCACATGCTTCATGATGGTCTGGATCCAGTTCCGCCGGATCCCGGACGTCATGGCCGATAGGGTGAACTCGCCCTCCTTTGTCTACATGGGAAAGATGAGGCACCTTCAGTGACTGCTCCCTGGGGTGCCTGCTGCCCTCTACCTCCAAAGGAGCTCCCTGCATTGGGTACAAAGTCCCACAGGGAGAAAGACTGTGGCTGACTGACCCTTCTAGGAGTGCCACATGTGCCCACTACTGGGACAAGAGGGAGTTGATGAGCAGGAGACAAAGCTGTGGCAGGGATGTATATCTGTGGCAATGGTAAATCTGGTATGTTCTCTCAGTAAGGTCAACTCGCAGTTACTGAGCACCCACTATGCACCATCATCCTTCCCAGTTCAGACAGAGGACACTGGAGCCCTCTCTTTAAGGAGTTCCTAGCCTTGGGGGAAGGGCAGAATCAGCATGTGCTCAGCATGGGTGGAGGTGGGGAATGGGGAAGGGCATGCGTCTTGGGTGGCGGAAGTGGCGCCTGCAGTCCGCACCCATACAGGCACATGGCACGACAGGGATATCAGGGTCTTGGAGGCACTGAGGAAAGGCAGGGAAACCTGCTGGTTAGTTATGCAGCTGCCCAAATGATGAGAATTAAGATGATGGCAGAGAATGGGGCAGCTCAGAAGTAACAAACGGGGTATATACAGTGCCTGGCTGGCTGGGCTGGGGAGCACCTAGGACAAGCCCTGGACTCCTGCTTGAATGAGGCGGAGTCTAGGGCTTGCCCTAGGTACTTGTCCAAGGTGGTGGGGTGGGAGAGACTGTTCTGGGTGGGGATGGGGTAGCAGGTAGGACAAAGAAGCAAAGAGCACATGGCTCTATGACATGACCATTGGACCCCTGAGCAGCCCTGCCTGGGTACCTTTGGAAAGGGGAGGGCCAAGTGGTCTGCATGGAGCTGGAGGCCAGCTACTGCACCTACAGGCACCTGCCCAACAGAAGTGAGGGCTGCAGCCCTGAACTGAGAGCTGCTCACAAGCAGACTCAGCAGCCAGGTCAGCAGGGAAGCTGATGGCAGGATGCACTCAAGGGGACAGTTTTCAGATGGCTGCTACTAGCCTGGCTAGGGGCCAAAACAGATCATGTGCCGGCCTTACGTGACAAAACACAGCTGGGACCTGACCTGCCCCTCCAGATGCCCGATCAAGACACTGCCACTGCCCAGCCTGGTCCTCCATCAGTTCTCATGTCCTCATGAGTTGAGGTGGGAGCCCCACCTTCTCCATGCCCAGGTGTGGGCGTTGTTGGAGTCTGGCCTCAGAGCTCCACACAGAGCCCTTTTCTCCAGCTGAATTTTCTTTCCCAGCGGCTGCCTAATGTTCTCTGAGAGCCCATCATGCCTCAAATGGATCACTGCCAGAATTTCAGGGGATCTCCATGCCTCTGATGGCTTCTGGGTGGGGCCTTGCCATGCTCTGGGTCCTGGTCCTGTCCTCACCTCTTCCTCCCGGTGCCACTCCTTCCTTTCTTGCCCAGCCTCACCATGCCAGCCTGCCTAGTTCCTTTCTAACCAACCTGCGCGTCCCGCCAGTCATGTATCATGAACACACAACTGACTGGCATCTTCCAACACCTTTCAGTGCTCTCCAAAAGCACTGAAGACCAGCCCCAACCTGACCTTCGACCCAGCACTCTGGTCCGACTGGCTCTGTGCTCTCTGTGCCACCAGGTCTGGAATCCAGTCTGGGATATGCTTTCACACTCAGCCTTCCTGCTGAGCCTCAAGGGATCCTCCTCTAGGAAATCTTCACACTGGAAGCACCTCCTCATTCCTTAGAACTCAGTACTTGGGGTTCACAGAAAGTCATCAGGATAAGTAAGCCTTACCAGGGTGAAGTGAGGAGGGGTTGATTAGTGGGTGAGACTGGCTGATGCCCTCATTTGTCACCAGGAGAGCAGGGCAAGTTTTCAGACTTCAAGTGTGCCCTGCCTGGAGAAAGCTGCTCATGAAGATGGGAGGTGGATGGCAGGAGAGGAGGCTCACTGGGCACTGTGCTCGCCTACCCCTCCCAAAGGGGATGAGGGCAGAGGGAACTCGAAACTTGGACAGTTCAGGCCGCTAAGAGCAGATAGTTCATGCCCGGCCCTAGTGCCACGCTGTAAGTGCAGCCTCCAACTGTGACTCAGCTCCTCTCACCGATGCCTGCACACAGGAAGCCACAGCCAGCAGCCCAGTGGGCTGCCGGCCAGGATTTTCCTAGTAAATGAATACACTGGCCTTTGGGTCTATACTGCAGCCTTCTGTAAGTTGGGTCAATTTGAGTCAGCCCCAAAACAGAGGATCAACTCTCAACATGGCAATACAATTGAGTTTCTGGGTACCAAAATTTTAAGGTAAGACTCTGCTACAGGTGAGCCCATCAGAGTCTAGCCTTGTGTGAGAAACCAAGTCCCAGGGCCAGGGCCCAAGCCCATGGTGGCAGTTCTTGATCCATCACACTCTCCACCTATTCTTAAAGCCCTTGCGAGTGATGAACTAACTTTACCCAAAGAGAGGCCTGGCCTCTGTCCTGGTTCCTAGGAGGTAACTTCCAAATCTTGGAATTTCCTGGATGACTAGAGTCTTTGTTATTCATGGTGGTCCCCTGGGACCCCACCTGACACTCCATCCTGACAGCCAACTTAGGGTGGAGAGGCTGGCCTGGCCAGAAGCAGGAAATTAGAGGAAAGCCATTAGAGGGTTGGGGTTTGGGCCATGTGAAAGCAGCCGACCATGATAGGAAGGGCTATAGGTGGAGTTCAACGGTGAGAACTCCGTCAACCACAGCAGCTACAGAGCCTCCTGAAGCTCAACACTGGGGCTCAAGTGGGCTTCCTGGATATGCTCTGTGCACTGCCCTGCATCAGGGCTAAGGGGGCACCATGTCCCCAAGGATGCAGAAACTTTGGCATTTGTGACTCCCCCAGTCCCAGATTCTACTCCACATGGCTCTCCTTTGGCTAGTTCTGGATCGTATACTTCTTCTGTAATAAAACTCATTGTAAAGACAGTACTTTCCTGAATTCTGTGAGTCATTCTAGTGAATTCTCAAACCTGAAGGTGGTTTTGGAAACCTCTGTACTTGCAACTGGTGTCAGAATGGGGACAGGGCTGGGCATAGCAGTTCATGCCTATAATCCCAGCACTTTGGGAAGGCGAGACAAGTGGATTGCTGGAGCCCAGGGGTTCAAAACTAGCCTGGGAACATGGTGAAACTCTGTCTCCCTAAAAAACAAATAATAATTAGCTGGGCATGGTGGCATGAACCTGTAGTCCCACCTACTCTGGAGGCTGAGGTAGGAGGATCACTTGAGTCAAGGATTTCAAGGCTGCAGTGAGCCATGATTGTGCCACTACACTCCAGCCTGGGCAGCAGAGCGAGACCCTGTCTTGAGCAGGTGGCAGGGGAAGAAGTGGGGGCAGATGTGGCAGTACAGAGGACTGTGCCCTTAACCTGGAGCCTGGCTGACTGGAGCCAGCCTTTGATCCACATAGTTTTGAAGAAACAGCCAATAAGAATCATTTTGTCCTACCAATAAGTTTTTTTTTTTTTTTTTTTTTTTTTTTAAAGAACAAAGCAATGCCTTGGCTCATCTGAGTACTTCACAAGATTTTGGGAAAAAATGGACTTTAAGTAATAATGAATGAACAAACACATGAATAAGTGAGTAATAAACAGATGTAAATAATTGACTAACATTTTCATTCTTATTCCCTATACCCCACATCCTCCCAACTGCCCCAACTCCAGCATTACAAAAAACAAAAGAAAAAAATAAAAGAATCTTAAGTAACAAAAATCCTTTCAGCAGTCTTCAAAAAAAAGATGCTAACGTCTAATGTACTGTTCAGATCATGAACTGGGGAAGAGGGTCAGGTGTCACAGGACAGAAGTGTCGAGGCTAGTGGGAAAGACTAAGTGCTGACCACACATGCTACATCAGGCCTGCCCAGAAGTGCCCCTGGGCCAGACATCAGGCTCTCCAACATGTGCCCCTGCCTGTCAAGCCTGTGGCCCCACTTCCATCCCTGGGCTCACATGTATCTGGAAGCCATAGTTTCTCTGAACTGGATACTCTGTGACACTGTAACATGTAGACAAGTCAATTTCCCCATCCAAGTCGGCTGCCTGCAGAAAGAAATGAAAGGGTCTTGAGATATTTAGGAAGTAGAATCAATGCCTAATTTCCATAAGTGATTTCCTGCATTGACTTTATTTTTAATAGTATACACACTGTCAAGTGAGGATACCGTCTATCCTACCACTGCACGACCCACGTCCCTCCCTGGGTGCAACCATACCACCATTTGTCCCTGTATCTGGCCAAAGATAGTTCATACCAGTGGTCCTCAAACATGCTGCTGTTGAAACTCTGTCACACTCCTAAAAACTAAGGACCCTAGAAGAGTTTCTGTTATGTGGATTTCATCTACAGATGATATTTACCAAGTTAGAAATTAAAACTGAAAAATTTAAATATATTCATTCATTTGAGAAAAATAACCTCATTTCATTTTAAAATAAAATTTAATTAAACAATCAGTGATGAGTCACACTTCTTTTAATTTTTGCAATGTTAGATTTTTGCAAATCTAACATCTGTCTTCAGAAAGGACAGCTGGATTCTTGTTTCTGCATTCAATCTGGCGAATAAAGAAAGCAATTTTTTTTTTAGATGGAGTCTTGCTCTGTTGCTCAGGCTGAAGTGCAGTGACATGATCCTGGTGTACTGCAACCTCTGCCTCCCGGGTTCAAGCTATTCTCTTGCCTCAGTCTCCTGAGTAGCTGGGACTACAGATGACCGCCACCATGCCTGGCTAATTTTTGTATTTTTAGTAGAGACGGGGTTTCATCATGTTGGCTAGGCTGGTTTCAAACTCCTGACCTCAGGTGATCCACCTGACTCAGCCTCCAAAGTGCTGAGATTACAGGTGTGAGCCACCATGCTTGGACAATAACGGAAGTATTTTAATAGCTTTTTCAGATAGTTGTGGCTGTTCTTTGATAAGTAGTAGGCTCTTAAAGGTTAACTACCATGTGGTATTGAAATCATGAACTCTTTGTACTGTGTTACATTAAAACCTACGCATGCTTTTGTAACATCAGGTATTGGTCACATGGGAAATATTAAGTTATGTATAGCTACACGTAGCAAATGTCTACACATTTCGTTATACAAGATTAAAATATCATCTTTGCTAATACCACCATCTATTGCATCAAGAAGAATGTAAGTAAAGGGGAAGTTCGTTAACGGTGAATACAAATTTTCTCAAGTTCTAAGTTTTGCTTGGAAGCTCAAATTATATCACTGGCAACAAACTCTGTCAGTTGTTTTCCTTAGAGGAATGAGCTAACTTGGTTCATTTTCAGAAAAAATATGCCAAACACCCAAAACGAATGACGACAGTTTTGCCTATCAGTTGTTTTTCAAGTAAACATGGTGCTCCACAGAGAAACTGCTAGTTCAGCTGGCAACTCAATCATATGAGTCCTTTCTATGAGAAAGCCAGCATACTCCAGCATGCAACTAAGTGATGCTTCTCATTCAAATCACACAGTATTAAAAAGATGGCCATTTAAAGATTGAGACTTCATAGAATTAATAACTTCTACTGGTCCTTCAAGGACCTTTATTTACTTTAAAACCATTATTTAAAATATAAGGCAGTGAAGAATCCAGTGACCACTGGTCTAGCCTGTTGCTACAACTGGGGCTGTGCCCAGTGCTAGTGGCTTTGCCTCCCACTGCTTTTACACCATCAGTGCAGATGGCCGCACATAAAAAAAAGGTCAATGGTATCTTAATATTATAAATCATTTTAACCATCACTGCTTTCCTGAATGGGCCTCTGGGACCCCTAGAGGTCTACAGACCACAGTTGGAAGTGCTGTTCTGTGCACACACAACTAAACACTTACACAGGCTCCTTACTTTGCCAACGCTGACCACCACCAGAGGCCCGCTGCCCACACTCTCCTACCCCTACTTTTTATCACTACTGCCTTTAGTCTGTAAAAGACTGGCTCAGAATATTTCATACTCTAGCTCTTAACGATGGGTATTTAGGCTCTTTCCAATCTTCTGGCTATTGCAAATGTGTGGGAATGACTAACCTGAGTATGTGGGAGTATATCTGAGAGATTCCTGGAGTAGAACTACTGGGGAAACGGCGGAAGAGGCTTGCCAAAATGTTTAGAAGAGGTTATTTTATTTGTAGGTGAAAAAAAAAAAAAGCCCCTTCTAGTTGTTCTTTGACCACAGAATCAGGATTGTCAAGGGGCCCAACAAAGCTCATCTATCATATCTTGTCCTTGTCCAGAAGGCAGGGGACAAGATTTAGCTAAATTCTTCCAACTCCGTTTACCATGAAATCTCTTTGTGGAAAAAAACAAAACTGTTTATCTTGAGTTTTCAAATTTCAGTGCTTTTCAAAGAACAGAGAAAATAAAAGCTGCCCAAATCCACTGCATGTAGGCACCTAATTCAGGGCCTTGACGAAGTCTGGCATCATAGCCAGGAAAATGGTCACAAGGACAAAGGCTGGTCTTGTGCTCACCTTCCCACCAGGTTGGGACTGGGAAACCTAAGAGGGCAATATGGACACACCTTTGGCAAGGGAACACCACTGAAGTGCATTGATCTCAGAAGTGGAGACATTAGCCTAGGGGAAGCAGATCTCCCAACCCCAGATGCCACCTGGACCCCTTCAGCTGTCTCCACAGCAGAGGCAAAGCCCAGACACTCACCTCCTCAGCCACTGAATCCCTGTAGTATCTCAGGCTTTGATCAGCCAGGACAAACCAGTGTTTCTTCCACTGAAGGGGAAGAAAAGAAAAATGACTCGACTACCAACTCCCATACAGCATGCCAGCGACTCCACGGCGATGCACAGCCAGCCAGAGCCTGTGGGGCCCTCCCAGAGCACAGGGAAAGCAGGGGACACGCTGACCCCCTCCCTTGACAGCACACAGGGGACTGTGCTGGGACCCGCAGGCAGCCATGCACTCACGTCCTCAGGACGCTCGCTAAGCTGCGACCCTCCAGTGAAGAGGCAGCACAGACAGCTGAACAGGCCTTGCCTGTGGACCCTACAATCAGTGGTGTGGCTGGTGGCCAGGCTGTGCAGTCCTCAATAACTACAGAGGCTGCAGACAACAGGCTGGGCCTGTCCGAACAGAAAGGCAGCTGTGAAACGGTATCTCTACCTGCAGGTGGCAGCCTGCAAGACAGGGCCATGTGGTCCCTAACCAGCAGAGGTAACTAACCAGCTAGAGACCAAGTCTTCACTGTGAGCAGTAAGGAGGGGAACTTGAGTCTTCAGGCCAGGCCAAGGGTATTTGATATGGAGGAGAGAGAAAGAGGATGTCTTGCCATAGCAGCTCAGGAAGCAGGAAGGGAGTGCGGATGGGCTGGGCGTCAGGGCCTCTTAGGTAAGGACCCAGCAGGCTCCTCTTGATGCCTCCTTGGGAGCCCTGGCCTTCCAGCCTAAGGCACAGGGTCAAGGTGGGCTGGCAGGTCCAGCCTCAGATGGCTCTTCCTGCTTGAGTCTGATGGCAAGAATGTACCACGTTTGCTCCTTCCAGGGCTAACGCTGCCTCTGCAGCTGAGGGGTCTCACGCATCAGAGTTCTGCAGTGCTAGGCTACCGTCTACCTGGCCGGCTTGCATGGAAACACAAACCAACCCCACAGCCAGAGGCTTTCTTTGTCCCTGGGGAAGCCAGGCCCCTAAAGAACTTTTAGGAAAGATCACCAGGTGGGGGCTAGCGTTACAGGGCATCCCTAAGGCCTGAGGCCAAGACCTCTAGCCGTCAGCAGACAGGCCGACTAAGCGCCCCTCCAGAGCACCCTCCACTGCAGAAATGGAGGCCGTGTGCCTGCACTTCTAGGAGCAGATGGGAATTTCAGCCACAGCCCTGGTCTGTAAGACAAGGGGCATGCATGCAGGAGGCAGGCATGGAGCCAGCACTCGCAGACTGGCTGGGGACAAGGTCAGCTCACCCTCACCCTGCCCCAAGACTCCCCAGGGGCCACGGCAACCCTACACACTCACCTGGCCATCCTCATACTGCTTAGTCAGCCAGCCTTTCTTGAAATTCAGCAGGTCGGGCTGAGTGAGAAAGGGAGAAAAAAAAAAAAAAAAAAACAGCTCAGAGGAGACTCCTATAGTGTCATAGGTGTTTGATGGGGCCGGTATTTCTGTCCAGATGAGGCGGGTACCAGGAAAGGGGTTTCTCCACTTGCCAGACAAGCCTGTGCAGCCCCCTCACCCTGGTGGGTGCTGCCCACAACCTGTCTTCTACAGGCACGTGCAACCTTCAAGAAGGAGATGGTGGGCTTGGCAGGCTGGCAGGAGAGAAGGTATGGTCTCATTGCCCTGTGAACAGTGTGGGCTCCGGCCTGTACAGGGCTCACAGCACAGGGCCTATCTGGTGGGCAGAAAACAAGCCCAGATGAAGAGTCACAGAGCACTTTGTTTGAAGGGAAACATCTGCAGGGAAGACTGAAAGAATTGATTCAAAAGTTCTTGCAGAAGCCACAGGAAGCCTGGGAAACAGAGACGTGTGGTTTGAGGAAGCAGCAGCTGCAGCCCCGCTGAGACCCTCAGGCCATTTCTCCACCAGGAGCAGGCTTGACCTGTATTCCCCACAGGTCAAGGAGCAGGACAGCACACAGCGGGGCAGCGCCCAGGCACAGGGCTCTGTCCTTCCTCCACCTGTGCTG
The DNA here is from genome assembly GCF_048565385.1 of Saimiri boliviensis. NCBI lineage: Eukaryota > Metazoa > Chordata > Mammalia > Primates > Cebidae > Saimiri > Saimiri boliviensis. Next base: position 18,966,323 of record NC_133465.1, read on the forward strand.
CCCAGACACACCTGGAACCCGAAGAGTAGCCTGAGATAGCAGTGCCACCTGCAGCCCAACTGGCTGGGCCCCACAGAGACACGGGTCACCCCACCTCTTGTCCCTGGTGCTCCCCACTTTTCTACAGCCATCTCATCAGAAACCAGCTTTGATGTCTTTTTATATTATTCCAAGGAGTGAGACTAAGTGAGAACAGGCAAAAATTGTCAGGACGACTACCAGGACAGAGCGTTCTGGGAGCCTCTGCTCAGAACCCTTTCTCTGAGGAGTGAGGGACGGCTGCTGCCTAGGTCTGGCCAAGGCTGACCCAGATAGATAAGAAGTCCTTCTACAGAGCCCTGTTTCAATCCCAACATCCTGCCAAGCTGTGCAACTTCCTTGCTGCCAGTTACTTGAGGCACCCAATCAAAAGCAACACTGTGAAATTAGGACACCCTAACCCAAGAGACCCTTAAATAGGGAGGTCCTCTCCTACATGCTTATAGTTGCCATTGCAGCACAAGACCTGAGGCGTGGGCCTGCCACCTGCCCCCTCTGACAGCCTGCCTAGCCTGTGGATCTTTAAAAAACACTTATTAACGTCCATATCATGGTTGTGTCATTGAAGCCATACCTGCATTCCAACCCCTGATGGCAAGGCCTATGCAGGTGGGCTCTCTACTGGTGCTCTCTGCTGGCTGCTGGGGACAGGAGCTCCCGGCTAAGCTGACAGAGAACCGAGTGGTACTGTTCAGGTTACCTGAAGCAAAACCCAAACTAAAGGAGAAACCCAAACCTTACTCCTCCTCATACTCCACATTACACATCAATCGGTGGTTGGCAGCCCCCAATCCCCGGGGCAGGCCGGAGACCCTTGGTGAGCTGCTTTGCAGGCAGCAAGGAGGAGACAAGAGGCAGTGAGCAGGCTCCAGGCTCCCATGGAGGCTGAAGACAGCATGCTGAGGTGGCCTTGCTCCTGTACCCTGACCACTCCCTGCCGCACCCCTATTGTCATAGCTCTGAGGCCTTCGGAGGACCCAGGGCAAGGCCTGCTATTCCACTTGAAGCCTGAAGCGGAGAAGAAGACAAGCTCCAGCAAGACATGGCTCCTGACTCCGAAGTGCCACAAAATCAAATGCCCAAAGCCAGAGGAGCAGAGGGTCCCTGCTGCAGCCCTGCCTCCTAGAGTCAGGAGTCTGCCTGGCCGAGGTGGCCTCCTCCGCAGGGCTTCCTCCTGGAGCACAGGATGCCATGGAGCCCTTCGTTCTGCTAGGACCAGAAAAGGGAAGAAACACAGAATCTGTGGTCGACGGCCTGTGGGTTGGTGGGTGGGGGCGCTCACAGACATGAGGGCCTGTGCACAGAGGGACAGCTGGTGTGGATGCATAGACAGAAACAGACAGTGCCTCAGAGTGACCAGAAGCAGAGGAGCACGGCCTCCGGAGGACACAGCGCCTGGGCTCACCGTCACGGAGGGCTCCGTGGACCTCCTGTCCAGTGACTTGGCTCTTCGGTGTGGAGACAGGGGGGAAGCCGAGGCGTCTGGGAGAGGAGCTGGGGGGGCTTCGTTGGTGAAGTCCTGTGGCAGAGAGCAGCCGCCAGTCAGTGCAGCCCAGGGCAACACGGGCAGGTGAGGGACGAGCTGGTGCTGTCCACACCTCCAAGGGCCACCAGGTCCTTGCTCCTGGCAAGGGGCAATGATTTGCTTAGGCCCCCGCAGCAAGTCTGCAGCAGGGCCAGAACAGGACCCGCGTCGTGAGATGCCCTGGTTGATAAAGCAACTTTTTTTTTTTTTTGGATACTCGGTCACCATCACTTTCCTGGTCCCGCCCCATCCTCCAGCTTCTCTGGGTCACAGAAGGAAGAGACCTGAGATCTGTGGCGGCAGGTGGCAGGCTATGGGCCAGGCAGTGAGCACTAGGCACCTTGTGAACAAGAGAGAAGTCAGGAGAAGATGAGCTTGGACTTGGCCGGCTACAAAAGCAGCAGGCAAGTGCCCAGGAGGATTTCAGAAGCCGAGTCTACCTTGGGCTGAGTGGAGAAACAAGGGGTGCAGCTGTACTGAAAGAAAGAGTTAAGAAGGTGACACTGAACCTTGTTTCCGGGCTGCCTCGGAGAGGAAGAGAGTGACTCTACATTTGGGATCTAAAACGTGTGAGAATATCCTTTAGCAGAGACGGAGAAGGCTCTGATACGAAGCTGCAGGAGACAGGCCTGCACATGAGGTGGTCACTATGCAGAGGAGGTGGTCAAAGAGCAGAAGCCCGGCAGCAGCGCATCCTAGGCATGTGTGGAGGGGACCTGGCACACGGGGTGCATGCTGATCCGAACCCGAGCCGCCCCCCAGGAGCTCACCCGCTTTCTAGGGAACGCCCTCTTCTCGCTGCGGCCCTGGCGTGTGTCGCTGGATGGCGAGGGCCCCACTGCATTGGTCTCCATGTGCTCTGCCTTCTCAATGTCCAAGGCCTCAAACTTTTCAATCACCTGGGACCTCCTGCAAGAGAGGACACGAGGCCCTGAGGTGGCAGTAAGGTGAGAAGAGGCTCCTGTAGCTGACTCCTCCCATGCCCGGCCTGGCCTGGGCCTGATTTCCCCGAGGTTTGCACAGCATAGAGGTTGTCTACACATGTGCTCAGCCAACCTGAGCTCCACCTGCGTCCCTCCATGGCCCTCCCTCCCACCAGGCCTGTGCTCGCCCCTGCTCTCTGCCCTCACGCTGGAGGCCCCACAGGCTCTGTGGTGTTGACCCACTCAGCATTCACACAGCTTGGCACCCAGCAGCCTCTCCTGAGCCACAGACATGATCAAAAGGCAGGCAACCACCACCTTGGAGGGCAGCCTCCATTCTCGTTGCATCCCTCATGGATCACAGTGCAACCCCCACCCCAAAATTTAGCAAGAAAGAGGCCCTGGAATTAACATTGTTTCTGCCAACAGTAAAAGGAATCAAAGACCAAATTAAAACAAAAACAAAGCAGGTGATTTCATGTGAGAGGGCTGGTGGCCTCCTCAGGCTGTCTACCGCTGGAGACGGAGCTGAGATGGGGCGAAGCAGGTGGAGGAGGTGCAGCGCCACCCAGCGGCACAGCAGGAGAGCGCAGAGGCAAGACCTGAAAGAAAACAAGGCTGGGAAATGAATACACGGAAAAGCACTGCTTTTTCAAATCAAATAATGGTGAACCAAAATTACCCAAAGAATTAAAGAAGCAAAAACCCAAGGTAATCACTGAAGAGGCAGAGAGACCATGATTGCCCACCCGTGGCAAGGAGTCGCCCTGGTGGGGTCAGAGGTGGGGGACATGCCAGCTGAGGCTCAGCTCACGGGGACTGCTAACCTGGGGGGCTTGGACATCACTGTGTCAGGAGGGTGGCCCCCTGCTCCTGGGGCTGGGGCCTGTTCTCCCAGGGACACCTAAGTTACCTGGCAGAGAAGGTGTCACTGTTGCTCTGGACAAGAGGATAAGAACTGAGGGGAAGCGGGTGAAGGGCTCCCAAGCCAGGAAGCCTAATTATCTCCATAAGGAAGAAGAGAAGAAACGTGATCAAATCCTGAGACCCCACCTCTCCCAAGAGGCCAGCTGCTTCTCAGGGAGGGTGAGGAAAACTGAAAACCCGCTGCCTAAGGTGTCTTCACCACGAAGCAAGGAGGGCCCAGGGCTGGACTCTGAGGGCCCCAGGCTCCACTTTCTCCCTGCTCTTCCACACAAAGCTTTCTCAGGAAAGAAGCTTGTGCCAGGCCAGCCTGCCAGAACCGGCAGCAGAGGCAGGCGCTGGGATGGGGGAGCAGGAGAGGCCGTGGCATCGTGAGAGCAGGAAGCTAAGGAAGCTGCTGGAATTCCTGGGCACCCAGGGAAAGCTTGGGTAAGTGCAGGCCGGGCATCCACTACACTTGAGCCATTGTGGTGGGATCTGGGTGAGAGTCAAGTCCCACCAACGGACCTCAGTGCCGTCACTTCCAGCATAAGGGCTCCTCTGCCCAGCACTGGGGCCTAGAAAGCCCGAGGAAAGCAGTGAGGGGCTGCTGGGCTTGAATTCCAAGCGAGTCACATGCCATGGTACTGTGGGGATCCAGAGAGGGGAGTCGTAGAAGAGGGAAGGCACTTGCTACAGTTGCTTTGCATGGGGGTCTGGGGATCCTGTAAGACCACAGGCTCCCGCAATGGCTGCCTTGATCTACTGGGGTAGGTACGAAGTTACTAATTGATGCCCTGGAGGCACTGCAGGTGAGACAGCAAGCGCCTTCCTGGTCAGCACAGAAAACTGGGCCTGCACCCTGTAGCTCCCGGGTTCCTAGAGCACAAAACCCTGTGCTGAGGTCAGGGGGGTTAGGGTTGCATGGGGAGCTGGGCTTGCTGCCAGTCACCAGCAGGTCAACCAGGACCACAGCTTCCTCCACTTGGCAGCCAGAGGTGACTCATTATCCAAGAAACACTCTGGAAGTCTAAGGAGCAGACACATAGAAGCCCACAGCTGGCCAGGTTCAGACAGGCCTGCCTAAATGACTGTGGCTTGTCAAAAAACCAACCCTGCAGTCCCAGCAGTCTGGCTCCTGGGCACACCTGTTGTGGCTGCCATTCCAGGCAGCTGTGGACAATCTCTTGCCAATTTGGAGATTCTGTTCTAATCAACCAGGGGACAGGAATCCAATTAAGCACAGGGTAAGCTACTAGGGATCCAGTGAGCAGGCCTCAGAAAGCAACAGTAGCCAATCAGATGTCACCAGGGTCAGGAGAAAGGGATGCTGCAGTATTAGTATGCAGAACTGGCAGGGCCAGCACCAGGTGTAAACCTGTCCCCATGTGGCAGTACATGCAGAGTACAAAGCCCCAGAGACGGCACCTATCCCAGGCCAGGAGACCAGAATGAGTACAAAAGGAGTCCCTCTGAGAAGAAGCCAAGCCAAGCAGGTGTGCTGAATGCTAATTCTGTGGTCTGGTGCTAAACCAGGACATAGCTGATCCTGCTCTGGAGCCACGACGACACACAGCCTGCTTGCCAGCCAGCGTGAAGCCTCCCCTGCCCACCCACTGGCCTCCTCCTCTCTCTAGCAAAACCCTTTACTTATATATTTTAATTGCTTAAAAGGGCACCCTTGACATCAGTCCTGGGTCACAGGATGGGGGCAGGGACTTCCTGGTTAAGGCCCCACTGGGATCTGCACCAGCTATCCACTGTGAGAAGTCACCACTCCTGAGCCTTAGTTTTCACGTCTACAACGTGGGGCAGTAGTAACAGGTCCTCATCAGGCTACTATGAAACGTTAAGGCAGTGGAGTGCTTAGCAGAGCACCCTGGGGCACCAGGCAGGGGCTGGGAACCACCTGAGTGCCCTTCCTTTCTCTAGGAAGTCAATGTGTCATTTTCCTCTCATGAGCAGTATCTCTGGGAGATGCTTCCTTATCCTGGAGACTAACCTGCAGGCTCACAGGTCCTTTTCACCTGGGACATTTAGAAGAGTGGGTGGGCTTGTCAGCCAATGTGGGTGTTCAGAAGAATAGGGCACAGGAGGTAAAAACACTTCCCTCCACCTGCCCTTTGAGGCATGAGAGCCCATGGCTGCCTTCATCTGTCCCTCCCAGTAGCATCTCTAACTCTGAGCTCCAGGCTGTCGTTGGGGAAATGAGGATGTTCTGATAAGACTTTCAGAACTATGCGTTGAACCTCTTTTCTGGACAGTGAACCTTCGGAAACTAATGAAAACTATGGGTTTTCTTCCCAGAAGAGTGCCCATATATACTGTGGAACTGTTTTGTTGAGGAGGCAGTTCACTGTGGACCTTCAGAAGTCTGTAAGTCTATCCTTAAACTGGGCTAAGGATCCCTGCTGTCAAGGCGAAGCCTCAGTTTACAGACGTAGGAGTGCAAGCCTGATCGAAGGCATGCTTGGGCACTTGGGTCTGGATCTGGGCGTGGAGGCCTCAGATGGCATCCAGCTCTTTTCTAGTTCTCTAGGAAACTCTGGCATACAAGGGCAGGGCAGGGCAGGGCAGGGCGTGGCCCCTCCCTCTTCTTAGGCAGCAGTCAAATTCTGCACCTGTGCCCCTTGGCCCCTGCCCTAAGCCCAGCTGTCCAAACTCTGTTTCTTTCCAGCCAGTCAAAGTCTTAGAGGGCCAAAAGCAATGCTCCCTTGGAGGGCAAAAGCAATGCTACTGGGTGCTCGGCTGCTTCACAGGCTGCCTCAGGGTTCCTGGGGCTGTGGCTACCCACCGAGCATGTCCTTGAGAGAGGAGCCTGTGCTGCCCGCCCCCCGCCTTCCTGGGCACAACTGTCTGCCCCTGCATCTCTCTCAATGCCCTTTGCCCACCCTGGAACTGCCAGGGTGAGGAATGCCTCTATCACCATGTGTAGTTCTAGGGTCTCCCTGCCTCCACGCCACTTAAATGAATAGAAATGGCGCAGGAGGAAAAGACCCAGCCCCACAAGGAGCAGGCACCCAGGAGCCACCAGGAAACCTTAAGGTCCCAGTCCTAGGAGGCACGGATGTGAAAACTGCTGTTCTTGGCTTTGATTCTGATGCTCAAAAATTCTGCATTTTGGCTGCAAGAGCTGAGTTTTGGGCCCAGAGGGAAAATCCCCCTACACTCTGAATGGAAAGTATGCTCCCCCAAGGGAGGCTTGGGGACTGTATGTGAGAGAGTGTGAGGGTGGTGCGTGGGTGGGAGTGCATGTGTGTGGATCCGAATGTTCAGCCCTAACCTGCTCCTTACCTCCGCTCGTTGCCAAACAGACGGGCCACCTCCTCCCTGCCAGGGCTCCGGGCCCGAGTTCTACGCTCCAGCCGCCTTCTCTCCACCTGGAAGGCTTCTCGGTGGCTGATCCTGATGGCCTTAGGAACGTCGGCCAGGGTGGCATATTGCCTGCTGGCTTTAAAGGCAAAGGTGCTCCCCGGTCTCTCTGTCCCCCGCCCCCCAGTGCTGCCAGAGTCCACGTAGGCAGGTGGCTGGCCGGCCACATCCAGGGAGCCGAGAGAGATGCTGTAGACCATTCGGTGGGGGAGTCGAGGCCCTGGGGAAGGAAGGGGACCACCGAGCTCCCGGGGGGGTGACTCGGGGCAACTGTACCTGTGATTGGGGGTGCTGGGGCTGGGAGGGGAGAGCGGCAGGGGCAGCTGCTGCTCCTCAGCCTTCAAGTCCTGTTTGGTCTTCTCCAGGGAGAAGTAGCCGCTTTCCACCCGGACTTTGCGGCCACAGTCCATGCGGTCGCTATTCATGGCGCTCTCCTCTGGAAGAGACAGTGGGAGGGAGGAGATGCGCTTAACCTGCTGCCAGCTTTGCTTTGAGGACTTTTTTAATGAAGCCCATGTGGGACCCAAGCAGGGGCCTTTTCTACCTCCCATCTCTAATTTATAGCACAGCCCACTCAAGGGCAGATGTTAATAACCATGGATGGGCGTGAAATATTCCATGCATGCTTTTTTCCCTCATCCATCTCTCCCCTGCAGCTGACTGCCTCTCAGCCAGGCTGGCAGGCAGGCCCTACACGTCTAGTCTGGGGGCTCGGCTGGGAGAGCAGATCTGTACCTCAGGATATAAGACACCCACCAACAACTGCTTCTTACCATCAAGAGGGAAGCTGACAGTCAACCAGCTCTTTAGTCTTCTTCTTTTTTTTTTGAGACAGAGTCTGACTCACTCTGCCACCCAGGCTGGAGTGCAGTGGTACAATTTCGGCTCACTGCAACCTTCACCTCCTGTGTTCAAGAGATTCTCCTGCCTCAGACTTCCGAGCAGCTGGGACTACAGGCGTGCACCACCACACCCAGCTAATTTTTGTATTCTCAGTAGAGATAGGGTTTCACTATGTTGGCCAGGTTGGTCTCAAACTCCTGATCTCAGGTGTTCTACCCGCCTCGGTCTCCCAAAGTGCTGGGATTACAGGCATGAGCCACTATGCCCATCCCCTTCAGTCTTTTAGTGCATTCTGGGGGCGGGAAGGGGCAGGGGACTTCTGTAGAAGTAAGACAGAGTGAATAGATGTTTAACATGGATAGGCCTGAGAGGAAGACTGAGACACCTTCCACCGAGAACGCATGTGAAACATGCAGCCAGAGTAAGCTGGGCTGGCCACAGCTGCTCACTTATCTTTAGCAATCTAGACAAAATACAGATGGGAAAAGGAAAACCCAGCCTGTGTCTTACAGAGACCCCTAGAGCCTGGGAACAAGAGAGGCAAAGATAAAAGCCTTGCTCCCGCTCAGGCAATTCCAAAGTGCTAAAAAAAACAGGGCGCGAGGATGCCAACTGCTGCCTCCCCAGTACCCCTTTCCCTCCTTCTGCCAGGGGCCCAGGCAGAATGCGGACAGTCAGAGGGATGAAGCTGTCAGACTACTGCTTCTTGGGGCAGGATGCACCCAGAAACACGATGGTACTGTGACAGAGGCCTGACACAGACCCTGCTGCAAAATGTTTCCGATTCTCCTGACAAGCAAGTGGGGCTGACGGAGCAGGTACTGTTTTCCTCCTTTAAAGATAGGATTTAAAAGCCAGAAGGGGCAAGGCCAAGACTGGAGCCCAGGAATCTCAGTCCATACCAGGCCAGGTGCTACCCACAGGGCTGATGGACGAAGGGAAATCAAGGTCCAGGGCTTGTGACTGGGCTCTAAAGCCGTTGGCTGAGTCCCTAGCCAGCTCTGATGGGAGGGAGGGCCGTTCTAGTGCCTACAGGTCAGCCTGGCCCCTGCTCACCTTCTTTGCTCTCCAGCCCAGGTTCCCGCAATGAACTGGCAGCAGGAGGCTGGCTCTGGCTGGGACTCTGAGCTGGACTCAGGCTGCTGCCATCTGGCTGGTCCTTGGTCCTCATTTCTTCCTGCCAGAGTGTGGACTTGGTGGTGGGGACTTTCTCGGCACTGGGGATGCTGCTGCTGCTGCTGCTGCTGCTGCTGCTGGTGACAGCCACCTTGGCAGGCCCAGGCTCCTGGAGGAGGAGAGAGTGGTGTCTGTGCAGGTACAGGAGCACATAGCCCAGGCTGGGTCACAGGTCCTGGCTGTCCAGCTATGTGGGGCACCCGGGCCAGCTATATAATCTCAGGGAGCTGGAATCTTCAGACAGTGCTCCGTAACAGTGGGCCAGGCATTCACAGTGAGACCACAGTAGCTGCTTCGAAATCTGTCATTCCTAGGCATCCAAGACTTGAATAAGACGAGACAGAACAGAGTGAGGAAAGAGAACACACCCTTGAGACACATCCAGCATCATCTGTAGATCCTTATGCTGAATGTAACAAGTTCATAGCACCCAAGTCTGGGCCAGCCCTGTGGCCTTACCCAGCCTCTGTTTTTTGCTCCTAAGAAGCTAAAATGGAATGCCCAGATGCTATGTGAAGCGAAGAGTCATCGGATGCAAACTAAATGCTATGGTTTCAATGTTGTGTCTCCCCACAACTCATGTGTTGAAATCCTAACCCCCCACTCCCAGGGTGATGGTATCAGGAGGTGGGGCCTTTAGGAGGTGATTAGTTCATGAGAGTGGAGCCCTCATGTATGGAATTAGTGCCTTCATAGAAGAGGCCTCAGAGAGCTGCCCTGCCCCTTCTAAACATCTGAGGACCAGCAAGGGGGCCCTCATAGATCCCCAAAGTACTAGCACTTTAATCTTAGACTAACCAGCCTGCTGTGAGAAAAATTTCTATTATTTATAAGCTGACCAGTCTGTGGCATTTTATTATAGCAGACAGAACAGAAAAAGACACCAAACACCCCACTTGAATCTGTACACAGGCACACACTCACAAATGCAAATATATATTCACATGTACATGCTCTCTGACACTCATAAGCTCATACATGCACAAGCTAGATACAAGCCAGTAGCCAAGATGGAAAGAGTGTCAATCCCCAATCTCTCCAGGTTGTGGAAATGGTATTGCTCCCCGAGGGAGAAGCATTTAGGCAGATGCAGAGTCCAGACAACAGCAGGGCTGTGATCCCTAGCTGCTCCACAGTACCAGGTCACAACCTGGGCTCCAACAACGCTGCCCAGAGGGCTGCCAACAGGATGGCTTTGGCCCCTCTCCAGAAGTAAAGCACATTTGAGCTCTCTTGCAAAAGACAAGAGCATGATATACAAGTGCCCACCTCCCACTTCCATCCTGATGGCCAAGCCTCATTTTTAGAAACCCACCTTAGTCCCTCTCTGGCTTGGGCCCTTGGAGAGGGTTGCAGATGACACAGGTTCTTTACATGTATGTGTGTGTGCACACCTGCAGATGCAGCGTCACCACCAGGCTATTTATTAATAGCCTGGCTGGGCTCCATACAACCAGTTTCACCCATCTACCTCTCAAGGAAGGCCACAGGGGCTGAGAGAAGAGGCAGCGGGCCCATGAGTGCACAGCCAGTGCGGGGCAGCATGAGGGTCTGAGTGTTTCCACCATGTGCCCCAGAAGCAGCAAGGCCATGGGGTTGGGGGACATTGCCTTGGGTGGGGCTCTGGGTCCAAAGCTGTTGGCACTTTTGCAAGGATTCCAGGCCTCATGTAGAGGATAAAGGCAGGGAGGCTCTTCCCACAGACCCAGGATGCACACCTGACTGCCTACTTGTCTCAGGGCCGCCAGCAGACAGACTCCCAGGCTGAAGGCTCCCTCAGAAGCCAGCTTCTCAGAGGCAAACAGTGAAGGTTTCTCCTAACAAGTTTCCCAAGGGCTCCAACGACCCAAGGGGATGCCACCCCAGGACCACCTGTCACTGCAGCAAACACAGCACCCTGGAATGCTTACCTATGGGAAACCGGCAGTTGTGCTGGATGCAGAACCACCTGAACTGCCCACCCTGGCAGCAGCGCTTCCCCAAAGCAAAAGGTGCTCTAGAGCCCTGCTTGATAAGGAGGAACCTCTCTCTGCAGGTGTTTCAGAAGGCTCCCCACTTCCCTAGCAGGAACATGGAGCAGGACAACCGATGGGAAGGAAGGATTCTGACTTGGAGTAGGGGGGTGGCAGTAGACACCCCAGTAAAAAACAGCATTCTTAAGGAAGGAGACACTCATGTGGGCCCGGTGGTGCTGTCTCAGCTCACACTGAGGCCTGTGGTTCTACAGGTCTCAGAGGAAAGCCAGAGAAAAGCAGAAGAAGCTGGGAGCTGGGAGATGGAGGAGCTGGCCTCCCTTAGGTCCACCTGTGAAGTGGAGACCTGGGGCCTGGAAACCTGGCTAGAAACACAACTCCGGGCTCTCCACCTGTCTCCATCCTTCCTGCCCTTCATACCTACATGGGTCATCGTTTCCTTCTGCTCCAGGCTCTTTCCTTCTTTGAGTCCTAACACGAGTTGAGTAAGAAGCCGCTCCCTGGAGCCCGTGCTTCTCAGACCACAGGCTTTGGAGGCTGTGGTTAGGGCCAAACCAGTCTCCTCTCCCAGCCCTAGACTCTGTTGAGACCCCTGCCCTCAGCTGAAAAGCTGTCTGCTGTGCCTGTAGTGTGATCCTTGGCCCCAACTTCTGGAAGCAGAACCTTTCAGAAGGTCCCACCTGAGTTCCTCAAGGGCAAAAGCTAATTCTTACTGGGCACAGTGGACAGCCAATGCTTCAAGCCCTCCACTGGTTTAGTGTGAAGCTCTCCTGGGCCTACACTAGGCCATGGAGAAAGTAGTCAAGTATACAGTCTTTGGGAAGGTGTGAAGCTTACCCCCAGCCCCATCCTAGGCCTTGAGAATGCCTTTAGCATCAGGCTGCACGCAGAAGGGAGGCCTATCCAGAGACCCCATCTCAACCACGATCCCTGCTGCTCCTTTGCAGTGTCCCCACGTCACCCCGACAAGACTGCCTGGACAAAGAGATGGTTCCTGATTAAAGTTCAAAGCTTCTGGAAACAAGCAGCCTCAAATGGCATGCTCTCAGGACCAAGGGGTAGAAAGGAGAGACTCTGCAAGGTTGTCTCAGGAGAGGGCTGAGTGCAGAAGGCTGGGACCCCTGTGTTCCAGACTCTGAGACCTCGGGGAAGTAGATAACCTACCCACCCTGGGATCATGTGGCTGGCCCCTTCTACCAACCAAAAAGCTGAAGCTTGGTCATGGCTAGCTGTTTTGGGGAGCTGGGTGTCATGAGGGAAGGTGAGTAAGCAAGCTCCCTGGCCTGGGATGAGAGCGGCTCCTTCACATGGAGTTACCTTATTGGAGGCAGGAGCTCTGCTTCTGCACTGTTTCCAAGGCATCACCATGGAAACACAGCATAACCCTAAACACTGTTAATTCTGCCTGTGCTTTTTTTTCCCTCTCAGACCAGGCAGCTTTGCGGGATTTACGTATTAACTGCTGTTCCACAGCAGGAGGCTTTATTTTCTGTCTCCAAGAAGCTCTCTGTATTTTTTGCCGACTTCTTGCTAGCTACATCTCCTTTCCAGTGGATGTTGGCTTGGGTGCCCCCACCTCCCTTCCTGACCCCAAGATGGAGGGTGGATGACCATGGACTGAGAGTGGCCCAGGCTGATTCCATCAGCAGGAGGGCCAATACAGCAGCCCAGGGCGGGCACATCCAAGGGCAGCCCAAGGGGCTGAGGGGAGTAGGGGGCCCAGGCCAGTGCGTGCTCCCTACCTCTGCAGCCCCTGGCTGGCTCTCTTCACTTCTGTGGGCCTCTGGCCTTGTGATGCCCAACGGACCCCAACCCCACTCTGCTCCCTCTCAGGGTGACTATGAGGCTCAGGACAAAGCAAAGCACTTGGGAACAGTAGTGTATAGTACAGAGGGGAGAAGAATTACATTTACTGAGCACCCATAATCAGGCCAAAACTTCTTTTCATGCTCACAACAAAATTGGCAATTAGGCAGCAACAGGCCCGCTTTGCAAGTTGACTCACTGAGGCTCAGAAAGGTTACCTCATTCCTCCACGGCCCCAGGAATGCAGGGAGTGTGGTGAGGCAGTGCAGGACCCTTCTATGCTCTGATCCTTGCACACTGGCCAGGGAGGGAAGGAGGATCGTGGCCTGTGGGGAAGAACTGGGCCTGGAGGGACCACCCCAGCCAGCCATGCCCTGCTCAGGTTACATGGGAGTTGGAGCAAGGGCCCCTGTGAGCTCCTTATGGGCCACGATACTCCAAGACTCTCCTCCCCATCCTACGGCATCCAGCTGCCTGCAGGGCCACCTGTGGGTGCAGAGTCCTTTTGACTGTGGCTGCAGGCTGCCCATGCTGCCCCTCCCCAGCTGCCAGCAGAACAGCGAGGAGAGGGGGTCACAGCTGTGTACTGTTGGCTGGCTGGAAACTTCTCTTGGGCAGCCCCAGAGCATACCAGCAGGCCACCCTGTCCTTGTTGTGGGTCCCTGTGGCTCAGTCCCTGCTGTGTAGCCCACAGCAAGGATGTGCAGGGTTGATGACTGCCTCAGCCCTGGCCTGACTATCCTCACTCTCTAACCTCCAGGGAGCCCTCACTTCTTCGCAAGCCCTGGCTCCAATGAGCGGATGGCACCTGGCAAACCCACTGCCTACCTGCGGTGTGGGGGGCTCCACTTTCCGTTTCTTCTTCTGGTTCTGTTTGTTGGTCCGCGGATAGACCATGAGCATCTCCAGCCACCTGGGAAGACAAAAGGAGATAAAGTACCAGGTAAGACCCTGGCACTTGGGGACTAGAAACCCTGGCCCTTGCTGGGGTGGTCCAGGCCTCTGGGCACTGAGGAGAGCAGAGTACCATCCCCAGTGAGAGACTGCTATGCTGGGGCCAGAAGTGCCCACAGAATAAGCCTGAACGATGACCCTGCCACAACCACGGCAGGCTCAGGGCACAACACAGGCTCTGTGCTAGCAGAAAAGCCAGGCCTGGCTATGGGCCTCGGAGCACAGGACGTGTAACTTCCATTACTGACCTATATCCAGGGCCTGGACTTGTCCTAACACTGCTCTCCCAGAGTGGACTTGGTGAGAGCAGAGATGGGGTATGACTGGGAGCCATTTAGGGCAACAGACGCAGGTGCTGGCCTTGAGGCGGGAATCTAGGAGCTGTGCTGGCCAAGTTCCTGCAATGGGTCCCCTCAAGGGACTGGAGTGGTGGGTGCTGAACTCCCACAGTCCCTGTAGAGGGAGGGTGCTGGGTACCCTGGCTTTGAGGAAGCCTGGGCAGAGCTCATCAGGGACCCCATCAGGGCTTGCGTGTGGGAAATTCACTCTGGATAAGCACCAGGGGTGAAGCAAGGGAGCATGGCAAGAGCACGTGCTGCCAGCAGGAGGACTATGGATCTGGCTCTGCCACCACCCCACCACAATCTTTGGTAGCTCCCTGCCCCTTGGAGCTTCAATCTTCTCATTTCTGAAATCAGGAGCTAGATCAGATCATGGCACTACGACTACTTCCACCATATAGATTTTTACAACAAACAAAGGAACTAACAGCAATTGCCTTGCTAGAGCTGCCTGCCAGTCCTGTGGAAACTGGAGGACGGGGGTGGGAGGAGTGGAGAGCAGTGTAGGTCCTGCCTCTGAAGCCCCAGCTCCAGCCCTGGGCCTGGTTGTGCAAGGGCAGCCCTAGTATCCTCTCCAGAGTGGAAGGAGCCTCAGAAGACACTGCTCCAGGTCTTCCTCCAACAACAGGGTCTGTGCTGGGCCTGTTGGCAGCCTGGGCCTGGTTTGGGGATGGGAGGGTCTGCACTGCTGCACCCTGCTAGACATCATACGGGTGCAGCACCCAGCAGCACACTGAGCCTGAGCAGGAAAACAGCTCGAGTCTTTTGTGCTAAGATGTTTCTTTAATTTGAAGTGGAGAGGAGAGGAGAGAAGGGGAAAAGGGATAGAGAAGGGAAGAGAGGAAGAGGGTGGGCAGGAGGGAGGGAAGGGAGGAGGAAGGAAGGAGGAAAGGAAGAAAGAGAAAGATAAAATGAAGGAGGTAAGAAAGGACACACAAAGGGAGGGTCAGTCACAGTCACTGGCTTCTGAGACAGCCTCAGGATGGGTGTGCTGTTGACAGCTGGTAGCTGCAGAGGTCAGGCTTATTGCAGGGAACCAAAACAACAGAGCTGAGGGGCCACCCTCAGCCCAGCTCAGCTCACAGCCAGTGATGCTGGATTTGCTGAGGATGAATAAATACCTGCACTGCCAAGCCACAGGTCCTGTGGGTCACTCCCCCATGGCCCCAAAACAAGAAAGGAGGGCATGACCATCTGCAAAGCTAGCAGACAGCAGGCCTTCTGAGGGTCCTGAGCCCCTCTCCTCCCTGGTCACATTTCTCACAAAGGCTGCTGGGAGCAGAGGTCCCAGGAAGGGGCCTCACTCATACAAGTGAGGTGTTCACAAGGCATATGGGGTTAAAAAGGTTTGTCTTTCTGGTCTGCCATGGCAGCTGCCACTTCTCCTGAGCACTCTGAGGGACTGTGCCTGCAGAAGGCTGCACTTAAAATTTCAATGAGGTGTGGAGCATGCCGGAGGTGCAGAACCCTGCCAGGTACCCCACGCCCCTGCAGACTGGAACCTGGAGGGGAGGGGAGAAGGCTGCACTGCAGGCACTCTGCTGACTACGTGGAACTGCTGAGCTCTCCTGGGCTGGTTCCAGCAAGCCCAGGACTCAGGAGGAGCCAGGACAGCAGGTGTCCCATGTGGTCTCAGTCCCATTATGCATCTTAGTCTCTGTTCAGACTGGAATCTGTGGCTGGAGTCGCAGAGACGCAGGGTCCAGCAACAGATGATGGAACATGTCCTCTGCACTTGGGTTTCTCACCGAAGCCCAATAGGAAGCATCTAACGTCATCCAGATGTATTATAAATGTTAACGAAACAAGAAGACAGGAGAGAGGTGAGTGTGAATATGGGACTGGTAGGTGCTGAGGCTCTCCAGCTGGGGAAGGCAGAGCCCAGATGAATGAGAACAGGGGAGTGGGTAAGGTTAAAAGGTAGGGCAGGGAAAAGGGAAGTTCAGACTTCATCCAGCTGAGCACAGAAGAGCTCCCTTGCCAACTCCTACCCAAATCCCACTTCATCTAAAAGAGCTGTGTAAAGTGTAGCCCAGCATCCTGGAAGTGCGAACTGGAAAGAGTTCCCAACTTCTTCCACCCAGGCCCAGGAGAGACCCGGCATCCCATGTAGCTGTCAGGGCTATGCAGAGAAGACCTGGGAAGAAGGTTGGGTGGGACTGTCCCCAGCCCACCCGCCTGGTGGAAGTATCTGCACCTCCTCAGGGACCAGCTTTGATGTGACCAGAGAGCTCGGACCCAAAATGGCGCTCCAGAGCCTAGGGATGAAGTTACTGGGCAGAGGAGTTATAATTGGCAACAGAGGGAGGCAAGAGAGGGAGCAGAGGAAGGGGGCTGTCACCAAGGGCAGGAGACAGAAGAACAGGAGGTTGTGGCAAAAGCACTTCTCCCCAGGGTGCATAGGCCACACCTGACTTCTTCATGCAGTGGAGCATCCCAGCATGTGAGAAGGTGAGGAAGTGGCTGCCAGGGGCCCAAGGCAGGCTGCCACGTGAGAACCTGCCTGTTGGATGCAAACTAACATGGCCCACAACCAGGGCAAGGGGAAGGAGAAGAACCTTGGGCAGTGTATGCTGGCTTTGGATATGCCACTGAGCCACCATAAACATGGGGCCCCATACCATATGTACCTGGTACCTTGATACATTAATGATGTTGTCTACCCAAGCTGCATGGCTATGGCCAGCTTGAACATGCAACAGAAGACAGCAGAGAAGTAGGGGGCTCAGGACGGGGTAAGGACCTCTGGCAGGACTTAGGCTGCCTGCTGGAGGCAGTTCTAATGCTAAACATCACCCTCTCCTCATACCACATGGTACAACGCATACCTCTCTGGCCTGGTCCTAGAACCATCCCTGCTCCAGATACTCCCCAGCCTGCCCTGGAGACCCAGAACTCCCATCTGTCCCACCTGTTACCTACACCCTCTCTGGGACCTAGCTCCTGTGGAAAGGGTGAGGGTTTCCTAGGGAAGCTACCTAGGCAGAGGGAGCCTCAGTTGTGTCCTGCCAGGCCAGCAAGAAGTGTGAGCCAGGAAGTACAGAAGATGCCCTAGGCCAGGCTCCCATCTCCAGGCCCTGGGTCTTCTCGACTGTATCATGAGGGCTCTTCAGAAGCCCTTGACATTCTTGATCATATGGTTCTGGATTAAGATCAGGGGAGACATAACACAAGTGCTCCTTCAGTTTGGCTCCAGGTGTTCAGAAATGCAAACCTGCCTCTCCTCTAGGGGAGGGCACACCTGAGCAGAGAGAGCCCTGGGGCCCAGCACAGACTCTTGGACACCTTGTCACGTGGCCCTGGACTTCAGGCTGTGCTTATTCACCAGGCTTGGCCAGGCTGCAGCTGAGAGGCTAAAGCAAGCCTGGTGTTCTGAGTCGTCCATATGTTCAAACCCAAGGGCTCCATATTCCTGAATCCCTCTACTCTGTACTGCTTGTCAGCCTGGCCCAACAAGCCCCAGGTTTACTTTTTCCAGAGCTTCTTAGACTCATGTGCCTCTTTCTCAGCCTTAAACAAGACAGGGATTCTCAGAGATCCAGTTTGTGAGTTCCTCTCAGGCCCAATCAGCCTGTTCACCCGCACGGACCACATACAGCTTTTCACCACAGCCCAGGCCATGTGGGTAGCAAAGAATCCTGTTAGACTGGGAGCTCTGGGAGGGCAGATGCTGCCCTGGGCCCAGGAACAGTGCACAGGCCCTTAGACTATGGGCTCTTTCTCAACTTGAGCTGGTCTGCTACTCTCAGGGAACCTGGGTGAGCAAGAGACTTAATCATCCTCTCCACTCACAGAAATCAGTCTGTGCAGTGGCAGCAGGGTGGCTCGGGTGTGAGGTACTGGGGATGTGCCTGAGACACCCCTTGTCCCTGCCATCACTGAGACACATATGGACACAGCAGATAACCTGGTGCTTTCATAGGTGGTAGAGCCCAGCACCCACCCTGGAAGGAAGAGCAGTCACCCCAGACTAGGGGAGGGTGTGCCCAGGTCATGTGCTTCGGGGACTGATCCCGTTCCAGGTTGAGGGGCAGGTGAGTTGGGGGTGTGGTGAGTGTGAAGGTGGAGAGGCCCAAGGAGGGTAAGGTGGCCAGAGCCAAGAGAGACCCCCAGAGTCTGCAGGTGGAATGGCAGATGTCCTGGTTTCCAGTGTGCTGAGCGGATCTCAGTGGATCCCTGTCTCTGAGAACAGAGACAGATCCCAGGAATAGAAGTGCATAAGGAAGCAGACAACATCGACACTGCCACAGGAGCATGTGGCCCATTTGGTGCTGGCCCCGCATCAGGTGGTGACGCCTTGTTCCACAGCGCCAGCAGACTCACCCACTGACTATCTCCTTGGTCTCCGCTCGGATGAAATGCTCCTTCTCAGGCGTCAGAATGCACAGGGAGAACTTCTGGCCCGTGCGGCCCTCCCCATCCACCACATCTGTGCACTGGTTCATGTTGATGGTACCCTGAGGCAGGGTTGTGGGCTGCAAGAAGGCGGCAGAGAGTCACCCAGAGGCCAGCCAACGGGGCCATAGATGTCCCACAGCCCCAGGCCATTCCTCACCCTCCCAGTCTGTGGGGCCCCCAGGTGTGCTCTCCCTTGCCCCAGCCCCATTCCTCTTCCTTTGTTCTTATCACAGGGAAGATGGGAACAGGCCTGGCCTTCTCCAGAGGACACCCAGTTAAACACCCCTCCTACGTGGAGAGCGATATCCCACTTGCACTGGAGGAGGTGTGCAGGCGAGGACAAGGTAGGGACAGCTGGAGTGACAGGGACAGCCGAGATCCTGGTCTCAGAGGGGCTGCTGATCCCACAGAGAAGCAAGAAAAAGCTCCAGAGGAGGCAGTTTCAAAATAGCAGGGTTATTTTTAGAGGCAAGGAGGGGGCCAGAGAGAAGCCACATCCTTGAGAGCAGGCTGTGGGGTGGGTGCACCATGCATTCTTTAGAGGCAGCCAAGGAGCACACCCGGCAGCCTGGCCCATGGCACCTTCCCAGGGCCAGAGCCGAGCCCAGCAAAGGCTGCCACGCCAGCTCTGGCATGGCAAACAGTAACTTTTTTTTTTTCTCACAACAAAAGCTGTTACACACTGAAATTAGGGACAGAAAACCAAAAGCAGGAAAGGAAGCCTTTAAGAAATCCCTACTGAGGTGAAGAGCTAGGCTTGTTTAGCCCCATGCCCTTTGGCCTCTTTTTTCCTCTCCCAACATAAGGACATTTTGGGAAAGCGGACGGGGTCACTATGACCAGCACACGAAGGGTGCTCCTGTCCTTAACACCCTCCACACTGATTCCACCGCACTGCTGGGCAGCTGCTGGCTTTTCCACCGAGCACCCCCAACAGCCCACCATTTCCTTGGTCTCATTCTTGAAGAAACAGAAGATGCTTCTGATCTATCTGAGGGGTGGGCTGCAGTTGGGCTGCCTTCTACCCAGAGGTCTAGAAGGTTCCTACCACCATCCAGCCTCAAGCTCCTTGCCAACAGTCAATGGGGGCTTGTTCTGAAGAGCAGGATGCTGGGTCTGGTGCCCACACTGAGCTCAGATCAATTACTCTCCACACCCCCGACCTTCTTTCTCTGTCAGATGCAGGTTAGGTGCAACCTCCCTGTCCCCCCAGCTCAAGCTCCTGTGGTCTTCCTGTTAATTCCTCTGATCCACTTGCCACCTCTTTCTACACCCCCTGATGCCTGCCTGCAGGAGCCAGACCCAAGAGCTGCTGGCTTTGCACAGCCCTTGCCTACGTGGCTGCTGGCTCTTTCCTCCATGGTTAAGTGCCCAACTCTAAGAAGCCTTTCCATGTGGGGTCTCTGGGCTCAGCCATGCCCTGTGGGCCCAGCTCAGAATGGAGATGGCATAGCAGGTGGCATGTAGGTTGAGCTCACAGGAAAGCCTCTTCAGTGGTTTCACCCTTTCAGCACACACCCTTGGCATCCTGCCTCAATGCTGACGCTAGGGGTACATGAGAAGGAGCCACATTCAAGCCTAGCTCAGTGTTCTCTCCATCAGTGGAGTGGCCTGCAGGTGCCTCTTCCAGACACTCTTGGAGGGTCCTTGAGAAGGAGCCAGGAAAGGGAGATAGGTGGGTTTGCTCTGTAACCAAGCAGTGGGTGTTTCCTGAGGAGGAGCACGTAGAGGAGGCGGCCTCGGACCCTATCTTTATGTTAGTCCAGGAGGCCTGCATCCAACCCCCTGCCATCTTCTGACTGGGGAGGCCCGCACTGAGTGCTATGGCCACAGCCGCAGGACAGATGGGCCTTCCCACCCAGGGCAGGGGCCATGGCCTTCCCAATCTCCTCTCTCCAGCTCCAGCCCCTTTACTCTATTCGAAAGAAGTTCTCATCCTGGGCCTCCTGGCATGGTGTAGGTGCCTGCCTGAACCCTCTGGGCAAATGCAGGGTTGCTCTGATTTCCCTTAGAGCCCAAAATCCCCATGCAGAAGCACAACCCACCTCCACCTCCCCAGACAAGGCATCCTGTTTCTCTGAGGTGGACCCTCTTATTTGCTAATTGAGGAAACTCCACGGACCATAGTGAGGACTGGATGGCATGAAGCAGTAAAGTGCCTAGTGTACTCAGTACCAGAGTGAGCCACTGTGGAGGAACCACTGTGGAGGCAGAGGGACTTTCCTAAGGCAGCCCTTCCTCTCTGGTCTTTGACTTTCACCCTGGTCCTTGAGACCGTGGTCTCACAATGCCAACAGTGCAGGCCCTGGATGAGCTGTGTATCCATACCATGGTGCCAGTCTATTATGAGCGTGCACGCATGTGCACACACACGTTAGATGGAATATATCAACAGAAATTCCAATGTTTTCTTCTTATGGGATCATCTACCAGGCCCCTGGAGGCACAGCACAGGCCCCACTTTAAGGCCACCATTCCAGGGTTCAGTGTCACCAAATTGCTCACTGTCCCTGAAGCCCGTTTGTCTGGACACCTGGCCCCCAGCCAAAGTCCCTGCTCTGCTGCTGAACGTGACTGTGTCTCAGTCTCACTAAGTATGAAAAAACGTCTACCACGTCTCCACTTCTTTAGGCGTCCATTTCCTCATGTATAAAATGAGGGTTCTATCTCCTTCCAAAAAGGATTTCAGAAACGTTAATAAAAGGCAAAAACATGCCAAGCTGGGCCGAAGGAAATTAGTAATTAACTACCTGTGTGTCAAGATCTCACAGTTATGATCTCTTCAACATTACTTACTGTGAGGTGGGCATCACCTAACCCTATCACACACGAAGAAAGGAGAGCAAACGGAGGTAAATAACAGTTACCAGAGAAGAGCCCAATCTATTTCCACGAAGGAGGAAAGAAAACTTCCTGCTTTTTTTTTTTTTTTTTTTGAGACGGAGTTTCACTCTTGTTACCCAGGCTTGAGTGCAATGGCCCGATCTCGGCTCACCGCAACCTCCGCCTCCTGAGTTCAGGCAATTCTCCTGCCTCAGTCTCTGGAGTAGCTGGGATTATAGGCACGCGCCACCATGCCCAGCTAATTTTTTGTATTTTTAGTAGAGACGGGCTTTCACCATGTTGACCGGGATGGTCTCGATCTCTTGACCTCGTGATCCACCTGCTTCGGCCTCCCAAAGTGCTGGGATTACAGGCTTGAGCCACCACGCCCGGCCAAAACTTCCTGCTTTTAATCAGATGATCTCATTTTTATTTAATCCTGGTATTAATTTTTCTTTTCTTTTTTTTTTTTCTCTGATACTAACTCCAGGTAAACCTTTTCGTTTTTCTTTTTTTTTTTGAGATGGAGTCTCACTCTGTCGCCCAGGCTGGAGTGCAGTGGTGCAATCTTCGCTCACTGCAACTTCCGCCTCCTGGGTTCAAGCGATTCTTGTGCTTCAGCCTCCCGATTAGCTGGGACTACAGGTGCATGCCACCACGCTGAACTAATTTTTGTATTTTTAGTAGAGATGAGGTTTCACCATGTTGGCCAATGTGGTCTCGAACTCCTGACATCAACTGATCTCTGCCTGCTTCAGCCTCCCAAAGTGCTGGCATTACAGGCATGAACCACTGTGCCTGGCTTAACTTTTCTTTTAAACAACAGCTTTACTGAGATGTAATTCACATACAATTTACCTAAAGAGTACAGTTCAATGGCTTTTAGCATCATGTTCACAGAGCTGTAAAGCAATCAAGTACAGAACATTTCCATCATCCCCTGAAAACACTTGGACCATTCAGTCACTTTCCTTTGACACCTGCCCCGACCTCAGCAACTGCAACCTGCTTTCTGCCTCTGTGGATGTACCTCTTCCAGATACCCTGCATAAATGGAAAATTCTGGCTTCCATTTAGCATATTTTCAAGGATTTAGCATATTTTTGAGGTTCCTCCACATTACAGCATCTGCCAGTCTTTCAATCCTTTTTACAGCTGAGTAACGTTCCATTGTGTGGCTATACGGCATTTTGTGTATCCATTCATCTGTTGATGGACGTTTGGACTGTTTCCATCTTTTGGCTACTGTGTATAGTGCTGCTGTGCACATTCCTGTACAGTGTTCGTGTGCTCTCATTTCTCTTGGGTGTGTACCTAGGAGGAGAAGTGCTGGGTCATATAGAAACAATATGTTTAACTCTGAGGAGCTGCCAGACTATTTCCCAAAGTGGCTGTTCCATTTCACATTCTGACCAGCACTGTATGAGGACCTGGGACTAACTTTTTAAACTGTATTATGCACTGCTTCTAATCGGCACTCTTGGAAGACAGGTCCAGGTACATACTAACGACCTGCTATGAAAGTAGCTCCCTTCAACTGTGGAGAGAAAGGAATGCTTATACACTGTTGGTGGGATTGTAAATTAGTTTGGCCCTAGTGGAAGACAATATGGCCATTCCTCAAAGATCTAAAGATAGAAATATCATTTGATCCAGCAATCCCATTACTGGGTATATACCCAAAGGAATATTAGTCATTATATTTATAAAGATACATGCATACCAATGTTCACTGTAGCAATATTTACAATAGCAAAGACATAAATCAACCTAAATGCCCATCAATGATCTAGACCGGATAAAGAAAATGTGATATACATACACCATGGAATACTATGCAGCCATGAAAAAGAATGAGATCCTATCCTTTGCAGGGATATGGATGGAGCTGGAGGCCACCATCTTTAGCAATGAACACAGAAACAGAAAACCACATAGCATATGCTCTCACCTGTAAGTGGGAGCTAAATGATGAGAACACAGACACACGGAAGGAAACAGCACACACTGAAGCCTTTCAGAGGGTGGAGGGTGGGAAGAGGGAAACATCAGGAAAAGTAACTAATGGGTATTACGCTTAATACCTGCGTGACAAAACAATCTGTACAACAAATCCCTATGACACAAATATACCTATGTAACAAACCTGCACTTGTACCCCTAAACTTAAAAAAAAAAAAAAAAAGAAGAGAAAATGGCTTCCTTTAAGTCTCAGTAGCACAGTGTTCCCCCAACACTGCCGCCGACGGGGGAAGCAGCAATGACAGCACCAGCATGGGCGCAGAGTGTAATGCTGCTCCCATTTGCGCTCATGCCCTGAATACCAGGCACTGCTGCTAACTCTTCCCCTGTGTCCCCTCACTGAACATTCTGAACACACTGTGAGGCAAGCACTACTGTCGCCCCCATCCCAAAGACAAGGGAGCAGGCCACTGAGAAGCTAAGTGCAGTCGTGTACCGCATACAGTGTTAGTCAACAGGGCCCTCTATTTCTGCTGCATATGGACACATAAATACTTGCCACTGTGTTATAATGGCCTACAGTATTCATTACAGTATGTGCTAGACAGGTTTATGGCTTCAGAGCAATAGACTCTACCACATAGGCTAGGTGCGCAGTAAGCTGTACTGTCTAGCTTTGTGTAAGCACACTCTAGGATATTTACACGAGGACAAAACTGCCTAAGGATGCATTTCTCAGGATGTGTGCCTGTCGTTAAACAACACAGGACTGTAATTTAGATCTAAGGTAACAATGCTAGGGAGTAACCATGCCAGGATTCAAACCCAGGCACTCTGGTTCCAGAGCTGGTCCCCTTGCTGCTCTGCACTCAGCAGCATTTCCAGTGCTTAGAAGGCTGGAGCAGATTCAACCAATGGCTCCAGGGAGCCCCTCAGCCAGCACCTTTCCCCTCTCCTGCCTCTGCCTAGAGGGGTAGGACACACCCATCTATGTCTGGCTAGGCCTGAACCTTGTGATGTGAGAATAAGGGCAAATATCTAGGCTGTAACCCAAATCCAACCAGAGGGAACGCCTCAGCTCTAACACCATCAGCAAAGCAGCTCTGATGAGCTCCCTGCCCTAATTCTATGCCTCCAGAGGCCAGGAATCCAGGTTTCCTAGGAGGCCGAGTTTCACCTAGTTTTGCTGGACTCATTTTCCAAAAAAGAGATGCTCTCTGTAGGACACTGACTCTACTATGTCACTAAGTTATGGGTTCAGCCGCCACATAGCCCTCCAGCTATCTGGAGCCTCGGGTCCTCTTCTGGGCTCTACTCTACCCCAGTTAAGAGGGCAGAGTTGCTACAGGCTGCAGATTGTTTACGCAGGAGGACACAGGACCAGGACAACACAGGACAAAGCCTTCTCTCCAAAGAGATCAGCACACCCTGTTCCCTCTGCCTGTCTGTCCATGGGCCCACAGGAGGCTGGAAGGTCTGTGCACTGTAGCCAGGGTGTCTGTCAGAGGCCAGTGCGACCCCCCTAGGTTAGGATAATATAGCTACAGCAGCCTCTCCACCTGGGGACCTGGGGACCCTCTACCACACCCCTGGCCCAAGCAGGTGCACTTTTGGGAAAACTGGCCTTTGTTTCTTACTGACCCGGTAAGTGTGGGAAGGCAAGCTTCTAAGAGCCAGAGAGAAGCAAGAGGAAAGTAAGCAGAAATATGGTGAGGGGCTGTTTGGTGTTATCATGCTGTAATAGAACCAGTCACATGTGAGACTTGGGCAGGAGTCTTCCCTTTATCCCCGAATCCCTCATTCAGACTGTAAAATAGAGACCCACAAAAACAAAGTCTTTCCCCCAGGGCAAAGAATTACCCTCAAAATCTCAAGGTCAGAAAGGGTATTCCAGGGTGAAGCCTGATGCCCCCCCCATGCCTGAGGTCCCGAGACAGCGTATTTCACAAACTCATCCAACCAAGCCCACAAGGAACACAGCATTCACACCATGATGAGCACGCACACAAGTGCACACATGCACATGAAAGGGAAATGGTGAGTCAGCATTTCAACCACATGCACTGTATTTATTATTTTTTCATACGCACGGTAACCCACTGCAGAAGTATGAAAAGCTTTGCCTGAAAACCTTGGTGCTGAGTGGTCACCTCGCTCATCTGCACACTGCCAAGGACAGGTGGCTCAGCCTGTTCCAGGGAGCACACAGGGAACTGCCTTGCCAGAGAAGTGGGAAGTGCATCAGCAATTCCAGGGTGCTCACTGTGGCCAGGTCCTGAGTTGTTGCAGGTACTGACGACAGCTTCAGGAAGCAGGCACATCACTGTCCCGACCTCCAGATCTGCAGGCTGGGGATCCACGTGGTTATGGGACATGGTGCTCTGTGGGGCCAGCCAGAACAAGTCTGGTCCTCTTTGACTGGCACCCTTGCCCCTCTCTCCTTGGCATCTTTCCTCCCTGGACTTTGCAACTGTTTGCACAAAGTTATGCCTAAGTTTACCAGAGAAACTGCAGGCAGGGCCACCCGGCCCGGACCACGTGGAGACTTGCACGGCCCTGCTTTCAGTCTGGCCCTTCACTGAGCTATGGCCTGATCAGACAGCGCTAGGCAGGAACACCAACTCCCTCCTCCCTTGGGCTGGTGGGCTCTGCTGCGGACTTCGTCTGGCTGCTTCCTTTCTTTGGAATTCAGGAGGTTGGCTCCAGTGTTTTCTCAGGAAGGAACACAGCCCTTGGGGAGCACTAGCTAAGTACAGTTCCCAGGTGCCCCAGAACCCACATCCTGGGAGGCATAACACATGAGCTGGTCTCCCTGGCCTGTGCTGTAGGTCTAGCCTGGGTGGCACTGGCTGGCCAAGGCTACCTAGGGTCCTGGGAAGCTCGGGGGGGCTGCATGGCTGGCCCAGGTCAAGGGTGGTCTCCTGGCTCTTCTTGCTATAGCCAAACTGATTCTAGGAGCGCAATCTAACAAATCACAAGCCCCTCTCTTTTGAGGAGGCACTGGTGACCACCCCAAAAGCCATCAGGTGTAGAATGGGCACTTAACTCTTGGCCCAAAGTCCCTCCGGGACTGCAGACCTCCCCAGTAAGCAGCACTCTCTGCAGACAGATATCCCCAAAGCCTAGGTTCTCTAAAAAACTGTGAAGAGCCTCAGAAAAGGGGTCACAAGCCCATGCAGACCTGAAGTAAGCAAAGCTTCTGCCTGGCCTCTGTGCCACAACTCAGAGAAGTGTTAGGCCAACCATACCTAGGGACCGACAAAGGGACGTAGCAGGTACCTGCCAGGCAGAACTCCCTTCCCTCTTCCCAGTTGTCATTGCCAGTCCTGGTGCATTCCACAGTCCGTGTGGTTCAAAGGGCAGTTCGACAATCATCTTCCATACTGTAGCCTCCCGGGGCTGCATGGAACAGCCCCTAGGCTGGGCTGAGCCCTCATCCCAATGTCTGTCCTCAGGGGCCAGGTCTGATTCCAGTCATATCACCTCCTTGGGAAGGGAGCCATGATTCTGCACTCTTCCAGATCCTTCAGGTGTCCCACATGAAACCTGCATGTTACAACCTGGCAGATCCTAGGGAGGGTCCTGCAGCCCCAGACGGACTTTAGGCCAAGAGTTAGGTGCCCACTCTACACCTGATGGCCTTTGGAGTGGTCACCAAACCCTAACCTTCTCAAAAGAGAGGCTTGTGATTTGTTAGATCAGGCTCCTAGAAGCAATATGGCTGCAGCAAGAGCTGGGAGACCACCCCATGACCTGGGCCAGCCACACAGCCCCCATGAGCCTCCCAGGACCCTAGGTAGTCTTGGCCAGCCAGGGCAACCCAGGCTGGGGAGACCAGCTCATGGGGCTTCCATCAGCCCAGGACAGGAGGGAGAGCTGGAGCCACAAGCCACTGCTCTCCCAGCTGTTTCCCTCTGCAGAAGTTCTGAGATCCAAGGCAGACTTTAAGTTTTCTGTTTTCAGAGCCTACCCTTGGAGTCAAGTTCTAGCTCCACACTCACTAGCTCTGTGATTCTGGGTAAGTCTCAAATTGTGAGCCTCAGTTTTCCTAATGTAAAATGGTAGTAAATATAGGCTTCATTTTGATTGTAAAATGATGTAGCTATTATGGGAAAGTTTAGTAGTTCCTAAAAAAAATTACAGAGAGTTTCCATATGACCCAACAATTCGACTACTGGATATATACCAAAAGAACTGAAGACAGGTGCTTGAACAAAACATGTACACAAATCTATCACAGCAGCATAATTCACGATAGCCAAAAGATGGAAACGACCTAAATGTCCATCAGTGGATGGAGAGACAAAATGCAATATTCATACAATGGAATATTATCTTAGCCATAAAAAGAATAAAATCTTGACACAAGCTCCAACATGAGCAAACCTTGGAAACATCACACTAAGTGAATGAAGCCAGTCACAAAAGGATACATCAGGCGTCCCCAAACTTTTTACACAGGGGGCCAGTTCACTGTCCCTCAGACCGCTGGAGGGCCGCCACATACTGTGCTCCTCTCACTGACCACCAATGAAAGAGGTGCCCCTTCCTGAAGTGCAGAGGAGGGCCGGATAAATGGCCTCAGGGGGCCGCATGCGGCCTGAGGGCCGTATTTTGGGGACGCCTGTGATACATACTGTGTGAATCCATCTTGGTGAAATGTTCAGAAAAGGCCAATCCATAAAGAAAAAGCAGAGGAGTGGTTGTCAGGGCTGGGGGAGGTGAATGAGGAGTGGCCTAATGTGTAGGGATATCCCTTTGGGGTGATAATCTACCCACTTCTGTCACAAGACTACAGACGATATTGCACAGCTGAAGCAGGACTTGGGCTCAGGTTTGAGCTGGCACATCCGTGCAGTACTCTGGTTCTCAGCGCACATCACCACTCTTCTACCAGGCAAGGGTGGTGGTCAGAAGCCAACAAGTTCAACAACTTTCCCTGAACACTTGGGAAGGAGGACAGTGTCAGGCATGTTCCCTTTCCTACCCTGGGGCATAGAGGCAGGGCTCAGTGGAATGAGGAGCTCTGGGCATCACAGGCCACCCTCTTCCACAAGGGGAGGAGGCACATCCTCTATGTAGTGGCCACGGCCAGCTGCTTGTGCCAAGATGGCTGATGAGGGCTCTTGAAAACAATGAGCCAAGCCGAGGGGGTCAATCTAAAGACAGCTAAGTACCTAGTAGATTCTCTGTGTTCCTCTCGGGCCCTTGCCTTGGGGCCCTGGGGAGCACCATGCTGGTTTCCCAAGCCACATTCCAGCGGATAACAGGGTCTGCCCCTCTGCTAAGCCCTAGGCCAACAGCAACTGGCCCCAGATACCTAGGTCTTGTGATTTTGGGCAGGTAGAAAATTGTAAGCCTCAGCTTCCCTAGTGCAAAATGGTGGTAAATATAGGCCTCATTTAAATTGTAAAATGGTATAAAATACATTTCTGACTGCTCTCCCCAGCTGCAGATACTCGTAGGCCAGGCCCTTTCCCAGTGCCCACCAATACAGACTGGAGACTGGCAGGAGAGAGGCCTCAGACCTGTGATTCTGGGAGTTCCATGGAAGGCTTGGTCAGAGGCACCCAGCTGGGAACACTTGGTACACAGTGAAGAGGCCCATGAGTTCTACCCTCCAGGTACAGTGGCACTCGGAGCCTCAGAATGGGTTCAATAGGAACAGCCCCAGAACCATTCTTCTTCAGCACAGATCTAGCCAGGCCATCCCCTGACTCAACTGCTCCAACAGCTCCCAGCCCAAGCTCTGTTCTCTGCACCAACTGCCCCTCCTTGACTCCTGGACCTGCTTGACCCACGGCTACCTGCTGCACAGCGCAGCCTCCTTTATCGCTGCCCTGCCAGAGAGGCCTGCCTGGCATCCTCCCCTCCTGGATCACTGTCCTGTGCTCCCTGAAGGGAGGCCCTGGGCAGAGGCCATGGCCCACCTGCAGGTCTGCCCAACTGCTCTGCATACTAAGCTGAGAGGTGCTTGATAAAACTCACTGCATTTGCTCTATACACTTAGGTCAGTACCTTCTAAGAAGAGCTTCAGTAAACATTTCTGAATGATGGAACAAGCCAACCCTGCTAGATTTACATTTTATATTATAGATTTAATTATAATATAAATATTTGATTTATTTATATATGCAATAGGTTTTATTTATAAAATAGAAACCATCACCTTTACCAAAATCTTATATTCATTAAGGGTTAACAGGATGATATTTGTACAAAGATCTGACATGCTCTGCAAGGCATGAGGTGGAGTAGCAGCCTGGAAAGAGATGCAGGCCTCTGAGGAATGGCCTTCCCATGATCAGTAGCTAGGCCACCAAGGCCATGGTGTTGGTCTGCAGCTACCCTCCGGCCTTGGGCCCAGGACTCTGCTGCAACCAGCAGATGGTAAAGTTGTGAGATGATATTGCATGACTCAATTTACACGAAACATCCAGGACAGGCCAACTGAAAAGGAGGAAAAGCAGAGGAGTGGTTGCCAGGGGCTTTCGGGAGGGTAGGATTGGGGGTGGCAGCTAAGGGGTGCAGGGTTTGTTTGGAGGTTGATGAAAAATGTTCTGAAATTAGATTGTGTTGGTGGTTGCATAACGATGTGAATATCCTAAAAGACAATGACTTGTACACTTCAAGCAAAACAAAACAGAACACTGCACAGATAATAGGGGAAAACCATGGGCTCAGCAGCAAGCAGGCCAGGCCCTTCTCAGCAGGCCTTTATGGCTTCATCAGAAGAGAGAGCTCACCTCCCTGCCTACCCAGGCCTGGAAGGCACTCTACACTCCACCTCTCCCCTAAGGTCTAGACATGGAAACTGAGGCCCAGGCTTCCTAACTCCTAGCCCACCACCGTATGCCGCCTCCACCACAGAAGCAGCAGGGACTATGTAGCCAGGACCAAATCCCGAGGCCCTACCTTTCTTTCTCTCTACTGGGATGTGACAGTGAGTGTCACCGCAGAGGCAGAGCTATTGCTCTCATTCCAAGGAGGCCCTCTTTTAAGATTCAGCTCTGGCCCTAGAGACATTCTAGTGTGGGGTTTTCTGAGGCATTCGTGGATTAATAGGAGGGGGCCTCCAGGACGTAAGCATCTGTTAATCCCAGCAGTAACAGTGCAGTGTGGGCCCCGTACCAGCCTTGGTGCTGCAGTGGATGGGCTGGTCCTTCTGCTGCAAGGGACTTTGTTAAGATGCTGTAGAAATGACCCAATCAGGGCTTTCCCAGGGGCATAGTTAGAACTGCTAAACCACCTTTTTTTTTTTTTTTTTTTTTTTTCAAAGGGAGAAAAGAACAAAACAAGGACCTTTTTCACTTGCTACCAAGACCAGGAAGTTCCTCCTCACACCTGCTGTGCCAGGCTGGCCTGCTGGCTCTGACCACTGCCTAGGCAGCAAGATTACCCAGGCCCCTGCCAAGTGGCCAAGGGCCCTCTGCCAGAGGAGCTTCCCTTGGGAGTCCTCACCCAGCTAAGGCCCACTTTCCTCCTAAAACTGGTGCATGGGTAGATAGGAAGGGAGTGGGAGAGGCATGTGAACTGGGGAACAACAGTTTTTTACTCCCCTCACCCACCACAATGGTCAGCTTGCAGGATCCACCAATCAAGGGTTACACTATACAGGCATCCCCAAACTTTTTACACAGGGGGCCAGTTCACTGTCCCTCAGACTGTTGGAAGGCCGCCACATACTGTGCTCCTCTCACTGACCACCAATGAAAGAGGTGCCCCTTCCTAAAGTGCGGCGGGGGGCTGGATAAATGGCCTCAGGGGGCCGCATGCGGCCCGCAGGCCGTAGTTTAGGGATGCCTGCACTATACCATATGTGACAATGAGCTAAAAATGGAGCAGATACTGGGAGAACAAAAGCTGTAAAATGCGTGGAAGACCAAGGAGAAAAGGCCCATAACATTGGATTTAGCAACCACTTCTTGGTTATGACACCAAAAGCACAAGCAACAACAACAACAAAATAAACTAGACTTCATCAACATTGAAAACCTTTGTATATCTAAGGACACTATCAAGAGAGTGAAAAGGTAACCCAGGGAAGGGAAGGGATTACTTGCAAATCATATATCTGATAAAGTATTAGTATCTAGAATAAAGAGTTCCTACTAAAACAACAAAACACAATTAAAAATAGACAAAGGATGTGAATATACATTTCTCCAAAGGAGATATACAAACGGCCAAGACACACATAAAAAGGTGCTTAACATCTTTAGTCATTAGAAAATGCAAGTCACCTAGCACTTCAGAAGGCCAAAGCAGGACAGCTTGAGGACAGAAGTCTGAGACCAACCTGGGCAAGACAGTGAAATCTCATCTCTAAAAAAATAAAAAAAAAACCCAAATAGCCAGGTGTAGTGGTTCTATAGTCCCAGTTACTTGGGAGCAAGGAGGATCCCTTGAGCCCACGAGTTTCAGGTTGCAGTGAGCTGTGATGGCACCACTGTACTTCAACCTGGGCAACAGAGTAAGACCCTGTCTCTTAAGGGGGAAAAAAAAAAGAAAGAAAAGAAAATGCAAATCAAATCAGCCAAGTCACACTCACTAGGGTAGAGATTATTAAAAAAAAAAAAAAAACAGAAAACTACAAGTGTTGGTGAGGACACTGAGCAACTGGAACCATGGTACAGCCAATCTGAACAGCAGTATGGAGCTGGACTTTATAGGTTTGCTGTTTCATCCAGCAATTCCACCTGTAGGTGTATACCCAGAGGAACTGAATGCAGGGACTCAAGCAGGTATTTGTACATCCATGTTCCATGGCAGCATTATTTACAATAGCCAAGAGGTGGAAGCAACTCTAGTGTCCACCAACAGATGGAATGAATAAACAAACTGTAGTATGTACATACACTACAATATAATTCAGCCATAAAAAGAAATGAAATTCTGGTATGTGTCATACCATAGATGAATCTTGAAAACATTATGCTAAGTGCAATAAGCCAGTCACAAAAGGACAGATACTGTATTATTCTACTTATATGAGGTACCCAAAGTAGTCAAATTCATAGAGTAGAATGGTGGTTGCCAGGGTGAGAATAGGTACTGCCAAATTTCTTTTTTAAAATTCTGTATATGACCTATACCCCAGCTACTTTTCTCTGATATTTCTGTCCCTGTCTTCATAGAAACAGACCCTTTAGGGCTACACCGCTAGGGATGGACTCAGATGGGGAAGGCAGGCAGGGATGCCAGTCAGTGGGGGAAAAGACTACAGGCCAGGCCAGGAGCTATCTGCAAGGGTAGCCCCAAGTTCCCACCCCCAGGGCATGAAACAGTTCCAGCCCCAACCCAGAGGAGTCCCCAAGTGGACAGCTTCCAAAGCTCATGGGAGCTAGTGAGACCTCAAGTTCCATCCCAGCTGTCTGAGCTAGGAGGGCCGCTGGGAGAGAGCCCAGAACTGAGAAAACCTCATTGGCCTCCTGTGGCCAGGGAAAAAGGACAGAGTGAGTTGGCTATGTCACCAGCAGAAATGCCCAGCCTCTCCCAAGGCCCATGTGCCTCTGAGTGGCGATGGGACACAATACATGCACAGCCTCAGAGCCACCCCGTCCTCCCCCCACCTAGTGCCACTGGCTGCCCTGAAATGCCTTTGTCCAGAGGCACCAATCCACAGCCGAGTTGTAACCCTGTCCTCAGGAGGCTGTCCTCCTCCTGCAGAGCTGGGCTCCCCTTAAAAGGGCAGAGGGGAGGAGTCTGAGAATAAGTGGAACTCAGTTCATCGGAGCGATGAACCATGCAGAGGGTCCTCAGTGAGCCCCACAAGAGCAGACAGCAAGAGCCAGGGCTGTTCCACATACAGAGAACAGAAGCAGCTGGGGAGGGGCTGGGGCTATGGGGCAGGACCACCATCCCCCAAATCTTTTAACTCCATGGCATCCACTGGACATCAGGCTTGGGATCACAGTGATGAGGAAGACATGGAGCCTGCCACAGACTTCATGATCCGGGAGGAAAAGACACAACTGCTGAAAGATGAGCACTTGTGGGATGCAGGGGCAAGGAGGCCTGGTTTGGAAGATTCAGATATCTTAAGGCGGCTCCAGGCACAAGGCCTGAGACTTGTCCTGGGATACCCCGACAGAAAGAGCTAGGTCCATGGAGCGGGAGGGCAGAGACAGAGTTCAGCTGGAGACAGGAAAGGGGAGTTACCCAGGCCTTTCACACAAACACATTCTGTCCCGCAAGTATGAGGTGCATCGCTGCCACTGCATACACAGGGACACCAGCTGGACAAGCGCAGCAGCATCCCTAAGGTGGACCATGCTGCCCGCAGCACCCGTACACCTGATGAACATTATTATTTACCCAGCAACTGCTCTGTGCAGTGCCAATGACCATCATGCGACAATGAACAAAACTGATGAAACCTGGTCTGGACGGCTGCCCTTCCAGAGCAGTCAGGCAAGCTCAACTAATAGCAGGGTGGGCAGCATGCCACGAAGTAGGGAAGGGCCTCAGTGAGAAACCAGCAGACACAGTGGGAGAGGCCTCCTGGGGACAGAGTGAGCAAGCAGTGCTGGGGAAGGTGATCCTGCTCGAGGGAGCCTGGGCACAGGTCTGACAAGACATCACACTCAGGAAGGTAGGAGGCTGCCTGCTGCTGGCACTGCCCATGACAGCCGAATCAGTCTGCAGTTCCTACTTGGTCCTGCTGCCTTTGTTTAACAGGCAGAAGAGTCTGAACAAGTCCTACAATTACAGAACATGTGGTCCTGAGAGGGACGCCAGCTTCAGCCTCCGCAGCTGTTCCCCAGCACGGTCTCTCAGGTGCCATCCGCTGCCAGGTCTCCCTCCTCAGCAGAAGCAGAAAACAGAGGCCCCTGGACACATGGGCCAGCAGGCAGATGCCCAGGCCACAGGGAAGATGGTGGAAAGCCCCTGGCGAGGCTCCTGTCATGGCCTGAGCCCCCACTTCCTAGCTTTCCTCTCATGTCCTGGGCCCCCAGGCCTGCCTCAGGATACCTGCTGGGGGCCTCCATGGCCAGGGTGCTGGTCTTCCCTGTCCTTAAGGGCAAGTCCACTGGCACCTCCTTTCCAGGTCCTTCTTGGCGGCTTGGCCTAGAGTGGCTTCCTCTCTGAGCCATTATGGTACTTTTTTATTTTTATCTTTTTCAAACTTTTTTTCTTGGTATTGTTCCTTGTGGAATAGGCACCCCCTACCCACAGGCACTGTGCCTAGAAGTTTTGTTGTTTTTTAAACTTTTAAAATAACTTTTAAATTTCAGAATAGATTTAGATTTATAGAAGAGTTGAGAAGAGAATGTGAAGAGTTCTCCTATACCCCTCACCCAGTCTACCCTGTTATCAATACCTTACTTCAGTGCAGTGCATTTGCTACAATAAATTAACCAATACTGACCTGTTATTAACTAAATCTCACACCTCATTCAGCACAACTTAATTCAGGTGACCTCAGCTTGCATCTATTATCCTCCTCCTGCTCCAGGATCCCACCCAGGACCCGCATCACATTAAGTGCCCTGTCCCAAGGTTCCTTTTGGCTGCAACAGTTTCTCAAACTGTGTTTGGGTGACCTTGATGGTTTTGAGGAATGCTGGTCAGGTGTGTTATAGATTGCACCTCAATTTGGGTTTTTCTGATGTTGTTCTCATGATTAGACTGTGGTTATGTGTTTTGCGGAGGACAATCACAGAGGTGACGTCTCCTTATCTTCCCATCCTTTAAGGCTTCATAACTGGTCATTGTTGATGCTGACCTTGAGTGCCTGGCAGGGGTCATGACTGTCAGTTTCTCTGCTGCAGAGCTGCTCCCCACCCCTGTGCTCTCTGGAAGAAAGTCACCACTTAAACAGAGTGGGGAGCTATGGCCATCTCCTTAAGTGAGGAGTAGCTGCATAAATTACCTGGAATTCTGCACAGGACATTTTGTCTCTTCCTTTTTATTTCTTTCTTTGCTAAATCATTTATTTATTTAGCAAATAAATAAATAATTCTTTCCTTCCCATTTATTTCTTTCTTTGCTAAATCATTTCCTTATGCCAATATGAACTTGCGGATATTTTGTACTTTGGATTATAATTAATCTTAGTCTGTTTTGTGCTGCTATAAAAGAATACCTGAAGGTGAGTCATCTACAAAGAAAAAAAGGGTTATGTGGCTCACAATTCTGGATGGCCAGAAATTTCAAGATTGGCCATCTCTTCAGGGGAGGGCCTTGTGCTGCACTACTCATGGTGGAAGGCAAATGGGCGCTGGTGTGTGTAGAAAGCACAAGGCAAGAGAGGAGGGCTAGAGTGAGAAGGAAGCTGCCAGGCACTTTTTAACAACCAGTTCTCAAGGAAACTAACAGAGTAAGAACCCACTTGTACTCCTACCTGGGGCATTGATCTACTCATGAGGGATCTGCCCTCATGATCCAAACACCTCCCAACTAGGCCCAACCTCCACACTGGGGAACAAATTTCAA
This sequence comes from Saimiri boliviensis, assembly GCF_048565385.1. Classification (NCBI taxonomy): domain Eukaryota; kingdom Metazoa; phylum Chordata; class Mammalia; order Primates; family Cebidae; genus Saimiri; species Saimiri boliviensis. The sequence continues at coordinate 19,001,799 of NC_133465.1, forward strand.
CATGAGATTTGGAGGGGACAAACATCTACACTACACCATAATCCAACATTACAGTATTTATTCTGTTGCCCAAATTGTTCCATCTTTAACCACTGGGGGCTTTTCAGCCAGCTTCTATGTCCCCCTGACCTACTGCCATCTGCATGTGCACCTGTACAGCCTCAAAGCACTTCCTGGCACTGCAAGGTGCTTCATGTACTTTTTTTTTTTTTTTTTTTTTTTTTTTTTTTTTTGAGACGGCGTTTCCCTCTTGTTACCCAGCCTGGAGTGCAATGGCACGATCTTGGCTCACCGCAACCTCCGCCTCCTGGGTCCAGGCAATTCTCCTGCCTCAGACTCCTGAGTAGCTGGGATTACAGGCACGTGCCACCATGCCCAGCTAATTTTTTGTATTTTTAGTAGAGACGGGGTTTCACCATGTTGACCAGGATGGTCTCGATCTCTTGACCTCGTGATCTACCTGCCTCGGCCTCCCAAAGTGCTGGGATTACAGGCGTGAGCCACCGTGCCCGGCCTGCTTCATTTACCTTTACGGTATATTTCCTGTCTCAGCCCTAGAATCGACCATTTCCACCAAAAGCCCTGGTTCACTTTTATTGCAAAGTGCCATTTAAATTCAAGATCTGGGTGACAGGTGTGCTCACTGCTCTGCATGTCTCATGGCATCTTCTTCTTCTTTTTTTTTTTTTTTTTTTTTTTGAGACAGTCTTACTCTGTTGCCCAGGCAGGAATGCAGTGGTGCGATCTTGGCTCACTGCAACCTTTGCCTCGGTTCAAGTGATTCTCCTGCCTCAGCCTCCTGAGTAGCTGGGACTACAGGTGTGTGCCACCAATCCCGGCTAATTTTTGTCCTTTTAGTAGAGACAGGGTTTCACCATATTGGTCAGGCTGGTTTTGAACTTCTGACCTTGTGATCTGCCCACCTCGGCCTCCCAAAGTGTTAGGATTACAGGTGTGAGCCACTGGGCCTGGCCAGGTCTCACGGCTTCTAGTCCCTCTCCGCTAATGGAACAAGGAAATAGAAGTGTATATAACCTGGGTATACCATATGTCTATAATCACTTCTCTCTGTATCCTTATGTATCTTTATTAAAGTCTCTATCAACCAAACACATTAGTACCTCTGTGGATCACTCTAGCCTCCTTCCCTTGCCCGCCTGTTCCTTGTCACTGTGTGTAGCAGTGGCTCCTGCCACCTGCTGTCCATTTGCTTAACTGTTCAACCCCAGTACACACACATGGTGGTCTCAAAAGTGTCAGTACCCCTGTGGGAGAACTGCTTCCCCTTGAACACAGAGCCTATACATGGCTCCTCTGGCCTCCAGGTTTGCAGATTCCACTCCGCTAAAAAGGTGCACACTTCCTTTTACCCCACTGTCTGGAAGTCCCTCTGGTGAATTCCCAGAGAACTTGCCATGGTGCTCTATATACCTACGAGCTCAGCAGTGGGTAGAACAGATTTTAGTTGAATATTTTATACCTTCGCCATGAGTTTTTGAGACCTTTTCAAGGCATGTTTAGGTAAGAAATGAGGGGGGGAAAAAGTGGCGAGGATAAGGAGAGGACATAGAGGGAAAGGGAGAGAAGGGAGCTAAGGGCCCTTCAGCCTGAGTGCTTTCAAAAATCTGCGGACCAGGGTCAGAGGAAGAAGTTGTGCTGGAGAAGAGGCAGCGCTGGCACACAGGCAGGCGGAGTGCTCCTGCTGGTGGCCTCGGATGGAGCTTCCTGTGTCCCAGCTTGCCTGGTCTCCAAGTCCACCTGAGCCTGAGAGGGAGAGAGCACTGCTGTGCCACATGGCATAACTGCCTTTTCTGCCCAAAGGCCTGCCAGGCAGATGTAGAGAAAACAAGCTGCTTTTGCTGCAGTGAGACTGAAAGCAATGCAACTATGAGGCCCATAACATTCGCCCAGCCCCATCCCCAGCACCCTCCTGGTCACCCCTAGGGGATCTAAAGCAGAGACAAGCAGCTTCAGGGGCCCCAGACCTCTCTAGAGGCTAGAGACAAAGGCCAGCTGGCTTAAAATGGAAGGTTTTAAAGCTTAAAGCAATGGTTCCAAACTTTTGCTGAATAATGAAATCGCCTGGTAAGATTTCAAAATAGAGGTTCCATGCCCAGAGACTCAGATTTAAATTCTCTGGGGTAGGACTAGGGTATAGGAATTCTTAAAAGCTTCTTTAGTGCTTCTAATGTCCGGCCAAGGCTGGGAACCACTGCCTCAAAGGGAGACCTTGGTCTCTATTTGATGCCAGAGGCTTGGCTCTGATGGCTGTCTGTCTGTCCCAGGCTGGCTACCCAGCTGTACTAAGTCACTCACAGCTTTTTGTTGGGCCAAAGAGGGCCTGATGAAAGCAAAGAAAAACAGAAGAGTGTGCAGACAAAATGCAGCTGTAAAGAGCCTGCTGGCAGTGGGGGTGAATGGACACAATGGAGCTATGATTTCATTAAATGCTTGGGGGCAGTACCCTGGAAGGCCATGCCAGTCACAGGAAAGAAAACAAAACCCTCAGGCAGCCTGAGTGACAAGGCAGGAGGGAGGCCATCCTTCTCCAGCAGGCCTGGGAAACAGGAAGAGGTGGTGGCTGTGTAAGGCAACTGCTCTGTCTACAGGGAAATGGCCCTTGCAGGTGTGTGAGGTGGGAGATGTTGAGAGGGCTCTGGGGAGGCCCCTGAGTAGCGAGCAGCCTCTGCAATTCTGGCCCTAAGCTGGCACACCATGGGCTCTCACACATGCACCTTCTTGCCAAACACCTTCAGACCCAGAGGACAGCAGGCAGGCACAGAGGAATCCACGCAAGCTGGAAGCCCAAAGGACTTCAAATCACCTGCTGGGGAGAAACTCATGATTCCAAAACCAGCCAGAGAGATGGGAACTCAAGAATGAGCTCAAGACACAACAGGAACCTCTGGGTTTCCCCAGCCATCAGGGTCTCAGACACGAAGGGGACAAAGGAGGGTGAAGATCGCCCTTTAGCAGGGGATGTGCAGGACGAGCCTGGGCCTGTGTGCCAAATCCATTTGAATACAGGCCAGGCCACAGCCCTCCCTGTTGTTCCCCAGGACAGTAGACTCCAGAGGAAGCTGCTATGTGAGATGATGCAGATGTCTCCCTGCCCAACAGCATCAGGCTCACAAGGCGCCTCCCAGCCCCAAATCTCATGCCCAAATGCCAGACACTGAAGCAACCTGAGTAGCACCCAGCCTCTGTCTGGCTCGTTCTCCCCACATCCACCTGAACCTGGCAGCAGCCCTGAAGTCCCTGTCCTGCCGAGGTGCTGAGGTTTCTTCCTGAAGACTCACGGGGTTTGTCACTGGGAATAATTGAGCTTCCTGGCTGTAAGTCCAGAACCCTGGAAGAAGCACCCTGTTGTTCTCAGAACTGATTCACAGAGAAAACCCACAAACACCAACCCTGTCACTCTAAAGGCAGGAGCAGGGGCTAGAGCCCATTAAATCCTGACACCCTCCAGCTATACTTCCAAGGGACAGGAGCAGGAGCTAAGAATCAACAAAATCTGTTGAAGAGAAAATGTTCCTCGAGAAGGGGGTAGGACATTAAGTTCCTCTTTGGCTTATTTTCTGCTTCCAAAGACTTCCCAACCCAATAAAATAATTATTAAGAACCGAGATTGAGATCCTCAGCCAGCATTCCAGGAAGGCCAGCATCTGGGAAAGAAGTCCTTGTCTTGGATGCTCTCATCTGCCTCTCTCCCACTGGGAATTCCCAATCTGCTTCTCAGAAATCCAGCTTGCTATGGGAGCTCTGTATCAACAGTGATGTTTGAACCTCCATCCTTACAGCCTGCCACTCCCACCTTGTCCTTTCAAGGTTGGTCAGTTATGACAGCACAGTGGCAATTTCTTTCCACCTGTGGGTTTTTTTTCCTTGTGTTCAGTCCTGACCCACCCATCCTCTGGGAATGACGTGCCTTCCAGACTAAACAGCTCTCCATCCCGGATCTCTCCACTGGGCCTGACCAGCCTTCACCGGTCAAAGCCACTGAGGGACTCAGGAAGATCCGGTTTTAGAAGGAGGAGAGGGAACACTACATGGATCCTGCCTGGTGGGTAAAGTCCAGGTCTCAAAGATACCAAGCTCTGTGAAGGGTGGGCTCCAGGGTGCTCTTGGCATCCTCTCTCAGAAGTGGTGGAGGCTCAACTCTCTTAAGATCACAAGTGCTGCCCACACCAGGCATGGCATGTTTCTGCTGCTGCCTGCTCAGGATAAAGTTCTCTGGGCAGAGGGGCTTCTACAAGTCAACCACAAAGGGTGAAGAAGCAGAAACAAGGAGACATGGCCACAGACTCACTAGAAAAGACCAAGAGTGTAGGAATCAGTTTCCTTTCACCTGTTCACTCACTCAGTGGACAACGGGATACTGGGCACCTCTGCTGTGTTGGGCACTGGCAGGGCTGAGAGACACACGGTGGTGAGGCCACCCTGTGTGTCGCAGCAACACTCTGTAAACGCTTTGCCCTGGCCAAGCTCCCATGCCCACCTGGAGATGCCGTGTTTCCTGATCGTGGCACTGGCTACACAGGTGTGCTCAGTCTGTGAAGCTTCATCAAGCTGAACCTATGATGTGACTGTTCTTCTGTCTTATGGCTTACCGCAATAAAGTTTCTTTAAAAAGCCTCCCTTTGAGTGGTAGATGTCCTATATGGGGCGGGAACGGCTATTTTAAAGATCAAAACCCTAAGCTGTATTGAAAGGAAGGCCCTGCCTAGGCCATTGGGCTAGTAATGGCTGAGCTGGAAGTAGGGCCCAAATCAGACCCCCTTCCCATAGTCCTGGAGTCACACTGTTTCCAGCCCTTACTGGAAAGCATCTCATTATAGAACTTTGGAAAATCAGAGACAGCATCCCTCACACCACCACCAGTGAGTGAGTGCCTGCCCTCCTCCGCCTTAGTGGACTCAACAGCAAAGAGAACCATCCGTCTCTGAAGTGAGAGCTTTTTCCTGTCTTGAGTGCCCTCCAAGCCGAGATGAACAGGGACCTCACCCCTACCCACTTCTTAGGGGGACAGAGCAGTCCTGCCCCAGTTAAGAGGAGCACGAGGGAATGGAGGGGTCCCCATCCAGTTTCAAGACTGACTCCACATCCTTAGGAGTGTGAGTATAGAAAGATGTGTGACCCCACAACAGCAATGGGCAACCCTGGACTCCTAGGAGACTGTTGGCCATGGAGGAACAACAGGAGCTGCCTGTGGGTGCTGACCAAGGCCTGCAGTGAAGAAGTCCAACAGCATCCCTGCTGGGCCCTCAACCCATACCACCGTGAGGGTAGGTGAGATGCACTGTGGGACAGCAGGCAGTGCTCCCTGCCCTGGGAGGAAGCAATGCCCATCCCAGGTTCCACTGAACAGGATTAGTGTCTACTTCAGGATGAACAACGGAAGTCTATTTGTAGGCTTCTGTGTGAGGTTTACATAACCCTAAAGTGGGCTGTGACAGGGAAGATAGGAGAAAGTAGCAAACATGCCCAATGGATACCTGGGACCACTCTACCAAAGCACCTGGAAGCAACAAGGCCCCTTCTCAACTCCACCGCATGCCAACCCTCCCCAAACCAAGAAGAACCCCAACAGAGAAACCTGAACAAGTACCCACACTGGGCCCCAGAGTGGGCTCAGGGCCATAATGAAGCGGGGGCTTAAGGACAAAGCTGGTGGCCCACACCACTGAGCCATAGGCCCACACTTTCGTGAAAGATGGAAGAGAGACCGGAAGGGTGGGTGCTTCGAAGGGAGGCAATGGCTCCCTGCAGCAAGCTAGCTGGCATGGCACTGAGACCTCGTGGGTAGCTGAGAGGGAGGTAAGGAGAAGACGCGGTAGAAAGAAAACAATCAGGGCTCTGTCTGTGACGCAGGACAGGTAATCAGCTAGCAGCCAGGGGAAGGTGACAGGGACAAAAGGAAGGACGACGAAACAGTTCTGCCTTCGTGGCTCCCCACCTAGGCTTGAATGCAGCCTTTGACGGGTCGGCAGGAAAGAAGGATGAAAGACACAGCCACCCAGCCGGCAGGACAATTCTTGCCAGCCACCTTCATGCCACATCTCCTTTACTGGCAGGACACAGAAGCAATTCTGTATCAGGAAAAGAAAAATGTTCTGTTGGTTCACCATCAACACACTCACAGCCAAAGGCTCTATGCAGCAGCACCCCATGGTCATGCAGCCTGGTACACTGCTGTATGCACATCCAGAAAATAGTTGCTCACGACCATGAGCCAGGAGCGCTGGGATCATGTCAGATGGTGCAGGCACATGGTCACATAACAGTGGGACAACTCAGACTCTCTAGTTTCAGTTTTCCTCATCTGTATAATGGAGGGAAGAATGGGGCCTATTCCATAAAGGATTAAATGAGAATGTTTACAAGCACTTAGTGTCTGTGTCACATGAATATCTGACATGCAAATAAGACAGACATTATTCATTATCATCTTAGTTTTACTCCCGAGGAAACGGGCTCACACACCCATTCCCAGAGCCACCAAGGACACACAAAGTTCCTTTCCTTTGGGGAAAAAGCTAAATGATGACTGTGCCCGAGAAAACACCTGGTCTCCCATCCTAGGAGATATCTCATTGCTAAAAAGGAACAAAGAGGCTTTACGCGAAGATTTGGTTCTTTCAGCTTAAAATAAAGTGAGGGCATCAAAAGTGAGAGCAATCATGTGCAAAGGGCCATTGTCTGAGGCAGGATGTAGGACAGCATTTTTGAAACCAATCTGTTTTTCTGCAGAGAATTATACTTCCATTTTTTCAATACTCTTTTCAGCCCCACCCCTGATGTCCTGATATAGCAGATAAGAGAGGGAGATCTTATCAGGAAGGAACCAACATTAATGCTGACAATCCACTGGAAATTACTTAAGAGACAGAGCAGGGATCTGAAAGGGGCAGGGTTTTTTTTTTTTTTTTTTTTTAAAACAGCAAAAGCGTTTGTCTCCTGCAAAAACAAATTTGCTTTGGTCAGGCCATGAACTTCAACTCTTTCCATGTAAAAAGAGAAGGCGAAACAGAAGGATCAAAGCACAAGGTGAGCTGGTTAAACTCTACCAGGGCCTCCAATTAGGCAGCTTACTAAAAATAGCAGCTGCTGCTCCCAAAGAGCCACTGCAAGCAGATACCCTCATGGCTGCTGGCCCTGGGGTCTGAGCTGCTTTCCCAGCAGTGCTGATGTGGACACAGGGCTGGGGACAGGGCCAGCTCCTGGCAACAAGCCTGACCTCCTTAGCTCCAGGCCTCGGCATGGAGGAAACAGGCCAGCTGTACCTGGAAGCTGGCACACATGGGTCTTCCAACCCTAGCACACCCACACTTGTGTCAAAGTATGTGAGGCCTGCATGTAGCATCAACTCATGGGGTCCATGCCAGACAGAAGTGGTTACAAAAGGGATAAACAGAGGTCAACCCCTAGCAGGGTGCAAGTTTGACTGGGTAAGGCCAGGAAGAAGAATTACACAGAGCTGCCTGTCCACAGTGTTGACCTCAATGTTGCCCCTAACCTTTGAGATGTTTCCTTCAGAGTCCTTTGTGGACAGGAGTCTACTAGCTGGGCTGGAAGTACAGAAGACAAGGAGGGTGGGTGGGCTGCCAGCAGATGCCACCTGGGCAGCTGTGTCAGCCCAGGCCTGGTCTCTCTTGGGGATGTGCATACCAAGCAGACGAGACACGACACATGGCTGTCTTGCTGACTCCTTAATGGTCCTGAGGAGGGAGCTGTCACCACCGCACAGGTAAGAAAGTGGCTTAGCCAAGGCTGCTCCACTAGTGACTGGTGGACCTGCTTGCACACTCCACACATGCCCTGACCATCACCTGCCCCATCACAATGACCTGGCAGAGGAAAGCCTGACAGTTCTACACTGCACTCACCCTCTGGAGGCCCAGGTGTCTCAGCATTGGCTTTCTTGGCATCTCCCACAATGCCTGGCACAACATAGAGCACAAGGGAGGTACTCATATAGGCCAAAGGAGAGGCAAGGACCTTGTGCACTTGGGGAGCTGATGGCATAGCCCCTTTCCTGACCTAAGGCCTTGCCTTGACTACGGCCAAAGCAGACAGGAGTGGCCCATAAAGATAGGAAGGGAGACTGGGTGCAGTGGCTCATGCCTGTAATCCCAGTGCTTTGGGAGGCCAAGGTGGGAGGACTGCTTGAGCCCAGGAGTTCGAGATGAGCCTGGGCAACATAGGGAGATCCTGTCTCTATTTTCAAAAAATAAAAACAATAAAAAATAATAATAAAGATAGGAAAGGGAAGCCTAGAAGCCAGAGGACTACATCCACCTAGATGTTTCCTGGTCCTCAACCTTCAGCTCCTCGAGGCTAACATTTGAGCCAAGAGTAAGCCAGTCCTCCTTTAGGCCAAGCCTGACCTCCTGGACACCCGGATGGCGAACCAAGGCAGGCAGACTTTCTAGACTTGAAGGGAGTCCATGACCTGGAAAGGGCACTGGAACTGCAGCTGCCTGAGCAGTCTATACACCTGCAACAGGGGTCACAGCAGGACCTACAGCTGTTACACCCGCCACAGGGGCCACAGCAGGACCTACAGCTGTTACACCCGCCACAGGAACCACAGCAGGACCTACAGCTGTTACACCCGCCACAGGAGCCACAGCAGGACCTACAGCTGTGGCTATAGCCACCTATAGCTGTTACACCCGCCACAGGAGCCACAGCAGGACCTGCAGCTGTTACACAGCATGACCTGTAGCTGTTACACACCAGGACCTATATCTGTTACACACGCCACAGGGGCCATGGCAGGACCCGCAGCTGTTACGCCCGCCGCAGGGGCCACGGCAGGACCCGCAGCTGTTACGCCCGCCGCAGGGGCCACGGCAGGACCTACAGCTGTTAAACCCGCCACAGGAGCCACAGCAGAACCTACAGCTGTTACACCCGCCACAGGAGCCACAGCAGGACCTACAGCTGTTATACCTGCCACAGGAGCCATAGCAGGACCTATAGCTGTTGGCCTTTTCTGTTCTATTTCTAGAACTCTATCCTCAGGAAATAATTCTCAGGCAGAAAAATATCCTCACTGCTGTCTATGCTACTGTTTAATGTTGCTGAAGGCTTTTTTTTCAAGTAACTGTGTGTGTGTGTGTGTGTGTGTGTGTGTGTGTGTGTGTGTATTTTCTTTCTTTCTTTTTTTAATCTTTTTTTTTTTTTTTGAGATACAGTTTCACTCTTATTGCCCAGGCTGGAGTGCAGTGGTGTGATCTCGGCCACTGCAACCTCCACCTCCCGAGTTCAAGCGAATTCTCCTGCGTCAGGCTCAGCTCGAGTAGCTGGCATTACAGGTTCCCACCACCACATTCGGTTAATATTTGTCTTTTCAGTAGAGACAGGGTTTCACCCTGTGGACCAGGCCAGTCTTGAACTCCTGAGCTCAGGTGATCCACCTGCCTCAGCCTCCCAAAGTGCTAGGATTACAGGCATGGGCCACTGTGCCCAGTTCTTTTCTTTCTCAAAATCTGGACCTAACATTACTGAAATGTTAAACTCTGTTTCTTAACCAGTTGGCAGGTATCGCTGGGCCTGAGACAGGGAAGGGACTTCCCTGAGGGTGAAGTGAGCCTCTCCCTTGCTCAGAGGATCACACAAGCACAGCAAGACACAGCAGAAGGTTCCCCTGCCTTTTTCCCAACTCTTAAGATAAATTCCCTGAGTGAAGCAGAAGGGTGGTAGAGAAGACAGGATATGGCACTCTACTGAGTTCCGGTTTAAATCCATAGTCATCCTAAAAAACTGTTATTCTCCACATTCTACAAATGAGGAAATTTAGGTTTAGTGAGATTGCAAAACTGTTCAAGGTTAGCTAATGCAGCATTCCCCAAACATTTTGTCACCAAAGACCACTTTTATAGAAGGCAGGTTTTCCAGGGTAGGGGGGGAATAGATGGATGGTTTCGGGGTGATTCAAGTGCATTACATTTATTGTGCACTTTTATTACATACTCACCATAACATAGAATCAGTGGCCCCGAGCTTGTTTTTTGGCTACTAGATGGTGCCATCTGGGGGTGATGGGAGACAGTGACAGATCATCAGGCATTAGATTCTCATAAGGAGCACATGACCTAGATCCCTCTCATGCCCAGTTCAGAATAGGCTTCATGCTCCTATGAGAATCTAATGCTGACAAGAGGTGGAGCTTGAGCGGTAAGCCTCGCTCGCCTGCCGCTCATTTCCTGCTGTGCAGCCCAGTTCCTAATAAGCCATCGACCTGCCTGAGCACTTGGGCACTGGCAACCCCTGAGCTAACAGATGGGAGAACTGAAATACATACATACATATATAAACACACACACAAGTTATATATTTTTTGACAAACTGCTTGAAGACAGACTAATCTAGTTTCATTTGTTTTGACTGGTTAGACAAGGGGGAAAAAGTCCAGCTTGAAATGAGCTCTGAGTCTGGCCTGTGCACCTTGTACTCACTGGGCCAGTTACACCATGTTTTCTAAGAACCGTTTGTGCATTGCAGCCTGTACCCCAAGCCAGACTGGACTGGGTGATTCAGGAGGGGCAAGAAGGCACTCTGGAAACCTTGGATCTCAAGTCAGAATCTCTTTGGGATGGGGAAGTGTAGGCTTCCAAATTAACATGTTTTCAAGTCAATGCTAAACCTGTACCCTTCTATTCAAACCTCCGCCCAGGATAGCTACAGTGCAGGGTGGAGCCTGGTCAGAGCTACTGAAGGGCCTTCAAAAGACTAGCCTCCCCTCCCAGTGCCATCTCAGGAGAGGACCACCCCACAAGGATAAATGTCCTTTTGCCTTCCATCAACTGCCCCAAGTGACATCAAGTGGAGATGTGCCACCTGGAAGGATTCTTCCTGGAGAACATATTTTCATCTTTGTGCTTACCTATTTTCACAAAATTTACAATTTTTACGAAATTTGAACAATACATATGTTGGTTTTATAATTGGGAAAAACATTTGGAATAGCAAACCGTTTTTACGGTATTTGCTCTCTTGCATATGACCACTCCTCTTGGCTTGAGATCAAATCCAATCTTTATGTATTTTTTTATTGTCTACACTTTTTTTAAAAAAAAGAGAGACGGGGTCGGCCGGGCACTGTGGCTCAAGCCTATAATCCCAGCACTTTGGAAGGCCGAGGCCGGTGGATCACGAGGTCAAGAGATCCGAGACCATCCTGGTTAACAAGGTGAAACTCTGTCTCTACTAAAAATACAAACATTAGCTGGGCATGGTGGCGTGCGCCTGTAGTCTCCACTACTCGGGAGGCTGAGGCAGGGGAACTGCTTGAAACCAGGAGGCGGAGTCTGTGGTGAGCTGAGATCGCGCCATTGCACTCCAGCCTGGGTAACAAGAGCGAAACTCCATCTCAGGAAAAAAAAAAAAAAAAAAAAAAAGAGATGGGGTCTCCCTCTCTTCTCCCAGGCTAGACTGCAATGGTGCAATCAAGGCTCACTGCAGCCTCCGACTACCAGGCTCAAGAGGTCCTCTGGTGTTAGTCTCCCAAGTAGCTGGGACTACAGGTATATACCACCACACCCAGCTCATTTTAAAAATTTTTGTACAGACGGTGATCTTGCTATGTTGCCCACGCTGGTCTTGAACTCCTGACCTCAACTGACGCTCCCACTCTGGCCTCCTGAGTCACTGTTCCTGGCTCCTGTCTACATTTTAGCTATATGTTTGTTTCACTTTAAGGAATCTTAGTAGGAAAACTCACAGTTGCAAGAAAAGCAAACCAAAGGAGGAGTTTTCCCATTTCTTCATGGGTTTTCACAAAAAGATGTGACCACCTGTTAAGTGAATTTAGATGCAACTCAGTTATCTGAGGGAGGTGCTGGACGCTACAAGGCTGCAGGACTGGTTGGTCCAGCAAGAGCTTCAAAAGAAGGGGACTGCAGAGGAAGAGGAGTGCATCCAGGGAGGAGGGAGGGAGGGAGAAGCAAATGGCTTTCGGCTGGCTCTTCTCGGCTGCTATTTGCAATGTATGTGTGTACCTCTGACATGGCTATTTTTGGGTTTCTGAGTGGGGGAAAATGAAAGAAAAGAAGACTTTTGCACAGCCACCCTTTGCCCTAGCCCCCCCTCCTCCCTCCGAAGCCCCCCTAGGGGATGGCGGAAGCAGATCCTTGCGTATTCTTCATCCCCCACCCCACCCCCCTGCTTCTGGAATATCTGTAGACCTCACCCATGTGCTTGTCTCTTTATACAGAGCTGGGAAAATGTGGAGATAAATAAAGCCTCTATTAGGCAGGCATCCAATGCTGGGGGGGCGGGGTGGAGCAGGGAGGGGTCTGAGCCTCTGTCCCAATCTAGGAATGCCTGAGAAAGCTCCAGGGGCCTCGGGCAGCCTGGAGGTTGGAGGCTTCCCACAGACTCCTTTCGCCTGACCAGGCGTGGCTGGGGCTTGGGAGCCAGCTTCTTTCCCACTGGGGACCCACAGCAGGGCCTGGCTTCTCTCGGCCATCTCAAATGCAGAGAGGAGAATGGGGTTCTTGCTCCTTTCCCCTTCCTTCTTTCTTGATTCCCTCCTCTGAATGTGGGCCTGCACCAATGTCATGCCAGCCTTCCAGACCCAACAAAAGCAGCCCTTCTCTTTCAACTCTGGAAACTCAGCCTTTCTTATTTATTCTATTCTAAGCCTGGAAAGAGAGGGAGATCTTATTTCCTCCCTGAGCCGAGGGTTGGGGGAGAGAAGTGGGCTCTGTGGGGACAGGCCTGGGTGGGAAGAGACTCGCAGATATTTTTAGAGACATGGGAATTAGGCAGGCAGGGGCCTTCTGGAGCCTGAAATATTCTAGTCCCAATTCCAAAAGGCCAAATGGGGTGGTGGAGACTGAGGGGCCCTGGAGGTGGAGTGGGCAGGCATAGGTTCTAGAGAAAGAGGTTGAGGCTGAGTGCTGAGCTCCCTGTGGCTACTTTACCCTTTCCTCCTGCTGTCTAGTGGTTTCCTCACTTATCAAAAGGTGGGTGAATGCTACTACTCGGCGTTGGGACCCTGGTGCCTGGCTCCAGCAGGAAACTTCCAGCGGCCCACTCTTGGCAGAAGCAGCGCAAAGAGGTAATGGGAGTGTGGGGGCTGGGTAAAGGCCCATCACCCAGCTTCCTCTGCTGCTGTCTCTGGTTTGATGGTGGAAGAACGAAACGGGATCTAAAATAAGATTTTTCAATTATCTGCGGGCTTCCAATAGGTCAGACTGCCTCATTTCTCAAAGACCACAAATTTAGTCTTAAACATCTGTGTGGTACCTCACTCAAAAAGCATCTCTTGACAGCCTCAGGAAAAGTCGGACAAATCTGGGGGTAGGATGTGGAGAAAGGAAAATAGGAAAGTGAGAGACCCTGGGTGCTTCCTGCTGCTGTTGAAAGTAGGTTGGTTCTGGAGACAGGTACCTACCAGCTGTCTCAAACATGCTTGGACCTTTGCACTGGCAACTTTACTTCCAGGAATACTTTCTGAAGCACTACATTAACAAAGTAAAAATTTGAAAACAACTTGGATGTCCAAAAATACGAAACAAAGGAATCAGATTCAGCCACCCAATGGAATGCGGTGTAGCTATTAAAGACTATATGTAGAAGAACAGGAAAGGAACTGTGAGACAGAATTTGTTTTGGTTTTTCAAGAGTCAGGGTCCCCCTCTGTCACCCAGGCTGGAATATAGTAGTGCAATCCAAGTGCACTGCAGCCTGGAACCCCTGGCTTCAATCAATCTGCCTACCTTGGCCTACCAGAGTGTTGGGATTACAGGCATGAGCCACCACGCCTGGCCAGGAAATTCTTATTAAAAATAACTGGTTTATTTTTAAATTCTTATTTTTAGGTCTTATATAAGTACACAAATACACATCATAAGAGAATAGATACATAACCACAATATGAACAGATTTTTATCTCCAGGTAGGGTTTAATGGGCAACTTTGCTGCATGCTTTTCTGTTTTCCCAAATTTTCGCCATGAACCTATTTTACCTCTGACATAGGGTGAATCACTGCTTCTTTAGCCCCACTGCTTCGGCTAATCCTGCCTCTTGCATGGGGCACTCTCTCCCTGCTCCACACTCCAGACTGTGCCTAGATTGTTCTTCCTCAGGGAGCTGCAAGGCTGCCAGCCTGCCTATGATACTGGGCAGGACGTGTGCCTGTCTCAGTGCTTACGCTCCCTGTGATGGCTGGCCCCTTGGTCTTCCCAACGAGATTCTAGAAGGCAAGGACACTTCTTCATATTTATTTTCCACCTTCGAGCCCCCCTGAAGCACAGAGCAAGCCAGCAATGGGTGAATGAATCCAAGTTACCTTGTGGTTTCCCTAGGCCCCAAAGAGAGTCACTGAGAAGACATTTGGAGTGAGGAAAAGGAAAATACATCAGTGCTCTGTGGCCCTGGGTAAGGACAGAGCCGAGCCCCAGATCTGCCTGATGGTATTCCTCAAGGAAGCCAGAATATCAGCTGTGGAACCTGCCCAGTCCAAAACAACAAGGGCCTTATTGTTAGTCCCAGGTAGGTGATTGGGACCCAATAGTGAATGGCCTTATTCACCAGAGGGAAATGAGATAACTGTCTCCTCTCCCTCCAACCTTTCTGGAATAGCAGTCATCATTAACCCTAGGGTTTCCAACCAGAAGAATCTGGAATTTCAACTATTTATGAAAGTATCTTTTCCTCATAAAATTTGTTCCAAGGTATTAGAGAAAATTATGGATGGTACATTTAATGCAGTATGCCAACACACACAGGTCCCCTGGCAGGCATGTGCATTGACACTCACACATACCCCGCCAAGCACACACAAAGCGCTGCAACAATATGACCCACACAGGGAACAGTGTAGGAAAGGACAGGGAACAGTGGCATGGAAACAGGCAGGTAAGAGGCACAGCGTGCCATGGTGGACACCAACATGTGCCGACAGGCTGCAGGCCAGTTCCTGACACACAGAGGGGCCTCCAGTTAAACACAGGTGACTGAACGTATCAGAAAGTTCAATTTCCTGCTAAAACCCTAATTAGTATGACCATCAAGTTGGGGGGGAAAGGTATAAAATCTCAAGGATAAAAAGCTGGAGACGAGACAAGAGCAGATATGAGATATCAAGTAAATTCTGAGTGGGAAGTGGCGGATACATGGAAAGTGGCCTGGTGGCTTGAATGAAGCTTCCTGAGGACAGCCAGGAGGAGGCAGGCTGGTACTGCTACAGACATGAGAAAGCTCAGGGCCTGGGGGCTCTAGGGGACTCCCACAGCAGGGGTAGGGCTGAGAGCAGGAGGAATGATCAGTACCCATATGAGAGCAGGCAGATCCCAGGGCCTGGCTCTGGCCAGAGAATCCTACATACTGGCCAGCAGAGGGCTGCCCTACAAGGGCCCTAGAGTCAGGGGCAGCAGGCACAGCTGAGGGGGCAGGCGAGGTAGAGGTGAAGGACTAACAGCAGGAAGGGTCCAAGAGAGTCTGCATCCTAAAAGTTGAGTCCCTCATCCCCAGTCCTTCTGCTGCCCATAGGTCTCCCTAAACTGGAGATGAGAGAATTCCTATCTAGAAACCAACTAGCTCAGAGAAAGATCTCCTAAAACTGTCATTCTCCATGCAATGGAGATGAGAGGGCTTAAACCTAGGGACATTCTAGGGTCTCTCCCAAAACAAACCAGTACCCTGCCTGCCTGTCCTTCTCAGGCAAGGCCTACCTATTGACATTCCTACACGCACCCCAAATACACACACAGTCTCCTTCTGAAGGGTCAACACTCGTTTAAGAGAGCCCAAGACCAAAACAAACAGAAAGGGTACTAGGAGAATGAAAGTCAGACCAGAGACAGAATACAACTTCAAAATAACTGAAATGATTAGAGAAAATACTGCATCCATGAAACACAAAAAGGATGCTACAAAAGAGGACACACGGAAAACACAAAACAAACTCTAAGAAATTAAGAATTCAATAGCTGGAACCAAACCCCAACAGAAGGGTTAGAAGGCAAGGTTAATGCGATCTCAGGCACAAAAGAACTATGCAAAAAGACAATAAAATTAGAGACTCTAGTCAGGAGAACTAATAGCCAAATAACAGTAGTTCCAGAAGTAAAGACCAGGAAAAATAAAACAAAAGAAATTACCAGAACGGGCACGGTGGTTCATGCCTGTAATCACAGCACTTTGGGAGGTCACGGTGGGCAGATCGCTTGAGTCCAGGCGTTTCAGACCTCCCTGGGAAACATGGTGATACTCCCATCTCTACCAAAAAAACAAAAATTAGCCAGGCGTGGAGCCACATGCCTGTAGTCCCAGCTACCTGGGAGGCTGAGAAGGAAGGACTGTTTGAGCTTGGGAGGTTGAGGCCACAGTGAGCAGTGACAGCGCCACTGCACTCCAGCCTGGTAGACAGAGTGAGACCCTGTCTCAAAAAAACTGGTCATGTGCGGTGTCTCACACCTGTAATCCCAGCACTTTGGGAGGCCAAGGCAGGTGGACTACCTGAGGTCAGGAGTTGGAGATCAGCCTGGCCAACATAAAACCCTCTCTCCACTAAAAACACAAAAATTAGCCAGGTGTGGTGGCAGGTACCTGTAACCCCAGCTACATGGGAGTCTGAGGCAGGAGAATCATTTGAACCCAGGAGGCACAGGTTGCAGTGAGCCAAGATTGTACTACAGTACTCTAGTCTGGGTGACAGAGCAAGACTCTTATCTCAAAAAAAAAAAAAAAAAAAAAAAAGGCAATGAGGAAAGAAGAGAGATGATGAGTTTAGTTTTAAAAATTAAAGTAAAAAAGAAGGAAAGAAATTACCAGAGGAAGAAAATACAAGATATGTTCTGGATCAGAAGGTCAGAACTTCTCACACTGAAATATACACAAGTGTTTATCTTAATAAAAGAAAACAGATTCACACAAGGCATATCTTCATGAAACTGCAGAACTCAAGGGATAAAGAGAAGCTCCTAAAAGTTTTCGAAGAGAAAATTCAGTTTATTTGCAAAGGATCAAGAATCAGACCCTTGCACATGAACTTCTTAATAGCAATGATGAAGTTAAAAATGAACGACGCCTTCAAAATTTCAAGGCAAAATTATGTCCCATCTAACACTCTAGAGCCAGTCCAGCGGCTGGTCAAGAGTGTGCACAGGACAGGCACCCTGAGACAGGCAAGGCCACAAAACCTTTCCTCTCTGTGCCTTTCTCAAAAGGTTTCACCAAATGAAGTAAGCAAACAAACAAAAAAAGGGTTGGTCGGGGGAAGGCAGTGGGGGGGGGGGGGCACTTCCCAGGTGAAGGTGAAGGCCCAGATGGAGGGCCATGCAGCCAGCCCAGAGGACAGCCAGAGCCAGTCTGGAACATGAGAACGGTTGGCTCCGTGAGCAACATTACCAGGAAAAACAAGGGTAGTGGGGTAGGAGAAAGGAGTGGGGTAGGAGAAAGGAGTCAGGCAGGAGAAAGAGCTAAATCCTATCTATGGCATATAAAAACCAATAGATAATATCTCCTAAAACTCAAGAAGTAGCAGTAAAAACCAGTTATTTACAAACACAGAAGTAGGCACCGGAATATTCTGGCTAGAAGAGCTGGAATGGCTTCCTCTGGGAACAGGACTCAGGAGTAAGAAGAAACAGAGCAAGAGACTCTTTCAGTATAAGCTTTATGGTTACATATCGGGCTTTTTAAACTACTGAACATACACTATTTTGAAAAGAAAAAAAGTAAAGCCCCTCAATGCCTTTAAAATTCCCATCTGTCCCATTTTCAGCTTTCACATATATCAAGGAGCACAGTAAGATCCAAGGGTAAATACTGCACAATAGGGAGAAAAAAATGGGTACATCTTATGTAACCCCCCCGCCACCCCACCCCAGAAACAGTAACAACAAACTGCTGTCCCACTATCACACCAATGAGAAAACAGAGTAAGTTTTAAGGGGGTCTGAGAGATTGCTCCCAAGGTCCTCAGGTCAAGCAGTTTTCACTTCTCTTTAGGCGTGTTCACATATTAAATTCTTCATTGGAAATAAAGATTGTTTCCCTAAGTCAAACTCCTCAGACAGGGCATCCACTACAGGAGAGTCCATGCAGGGGCTATGCAAAGATCCTTTCCAAGCCTCCAAGGCTGTTACAATTCAAACACGTGACTTTGGGGGAAATATAAAGTTTAAACCAAATGACTGATGTGTTCTAAAACTAGGCAAATGCTCTTCTCTCAGCCAGGAAAAGGCTAACAATATATGGAGGAAACCAGCATAGCCAAAACTGCCATCTGTTTATCCAAAATTCAAATGTGTTCTCTAAGGCTAAAGTTCTATACAGCAGCCCTCTTACCCTTCCCCAGCCCTCAAATTACTGCAGAGGGTGCCTTATAGCACTCAGGACTTCTCAAATGGCTGGTGAGTGACAGAAGAAACAGTAAATGCACACTTGCACATCTATTCCTTTCCACAGACTATGACTCCGTGGTACTCTCCTCACCCAGTGAGGGCCACGGCAGAAGGGCAAGGCTGTGGTCCTAGAACACAGGCTGGATGTCCTCTGACATTACCTAAGTTGTCTTTCCCTCCAGAGTCTCTGTAGGAGACAGAGAGAACAAGGGTGAAATGGCTCCAGGAGGAAAACTTGACTCTCCTTTCCTGCTCTGGAAAGGATGTGTTTACTTCAGCAACAGAAACACAGTGAAGGAGCTCGGTGCAGGGTCTGATCCCACGGGCTGAGGGAGAGAAAAAACGTGAATAGAAGCAAGCAAGGAGGAAGAAAAGGATGAGGGAAGCCTTTGAGAATTCCCACCAACTGCGGTCTGGCTTCTCCGTCTTCCCACTCCCACTATGCTCAGAAGGGAGGGACTAGAGATTAGAAGTGTCCGCCTTCCTGACCCTCAAGGACGTGGCTGTCACAGTGTCACAGTGACATATCCTGCACAGCCCAGTGCCTAGCACAAGTCAAGCAGATGACCGGAGTGCACCTGACGTATTTATAGCCATTCCCCCTCCCTAAAATTCTAGTGCTGCACATTTAACACAAGTGTAACACCCCTTGGACCAAGAGAAAGAGGAAGCTGAAGTCTGGTCACACGGATGATGTGAATGAGGTGCACACCTGTGGCTCCAGGCATCTGCCTCGTTTTGCAGGGCTTATGCCACCCATCTTCAGAGGAGAAAGAGGATGCCATGGGGAATATGGTGGAAGAAGCAACAAGATGGTATAGGCAGTCAAACAAAGGAAGCCAGGCAGGGCTCAGGGAGGTAAGGGGTTGTTCCCATAGAGGGCCCTGGCCTGACGCTGCGTTCCCGCACCCCTCCTGCAGTGTGCGTTGCCTCGCCACAGCACCACGCGAAAAGAGCACAAGTCCATTGACAACAATATCCGACCACACCTCTCTCCCAGATGTCGATGTTTATAAAGAACGCTGCCAGGTTCACTGGAGCGGGGCTGTTTTCTTAACCTTTTCTCACGGAGCACAAATAGTGTTCTCTTCTCCACCTTGGAATGTAGCCCCCAAGAAACAAGAAATCCAAGGCATTCTCACAACACACTTCCCACCTCTCTCCCACTACAAGTCCACATCTCTCACCACAGCCTCTTACCTTCCCCCTGCTTTGCACCCTTGGCTTTTCCTGGGGGAGAATTGCTTAGAGAGGCAGGGCCAGGAGGGCCGCAAGGGATGTGGCATAGTGAGAAGGGCGCTGGACAAGGCCCGGTTGTCCAGCCATGGTTCTGGGACAACCAGCTGCCTGACCCTGGACAACACATTCCATTCAGACCCTAGTCACCCAGCAGCTGCTACACACTTGGGCATCTGCTGGGCTGGGCCATGAGGAATGTCTCTCAGTTGCTCACAGCTCGCTGAGAACTGCCCAGTTCACACCAATCTGGGCAGGGAGAGCTGTTGCAGGTAGTCAGGCGGCATCTGTCTCTGAAACCTACTGGAAGTGATAGTGGAGACCCTGCCTGCCTTCTGGGTCTCAGTCTCCTCATCTGTCAAAGGTGAGTGCTGGACTATGTCCCCAAAGACCCTCCTTCCCAGACCTCCCCACACCTACCATTCTCATAGCCCCTTCAGACACGGCTAGAGCGGCCTGCTGCTGGGACCTGGATCTGCTGCTGGGACCAGAATACATAGTAGTCCTGAGTGGGTCTCCTGTTGACAACCCGCTGGAAGTCAGGGCGAGGCAAGCATGTCCTCCACATCCAGATGCAAGTCAACCCCTGCCCCCCGCCCACCGCCCCTGAGATCTTCAAACCTCTGCTGCCTTGGGGGATGAAGTCAAGAGAACTCCTGGCTCTGTGATCCCCTGTAGCTGACACGCTCCACAGGTGTTGGCCACCTGACAGCGTTAGTGCCCATCGCCTGGCAGAGGTGTAAAGACCTGCTCCAGTTTATCCTAGCATATCTGAGATCTTCAAACATTAACCAGGTAAGGCTCCAAAACCCTGAGGCCAGAGGGGTGCCTGGGCCCAACTCACTGAATGGGAATGGAGCCAGAGCAGCGCCACCCACCAGGTCTCCAACCTGTGGCTCAATGCAAGACCCCCAGCTCTCCCAGAAAAACCCTGACTTTGGGCAATTTACTGCTCTCCTCATGGGACCATTTTAAGGATTAAATGGAAATACAATGAGGACACTAGCACTGTGGCTGGTGTGTGATTTCTTTTTACCTCTGCATTGATCACAGAGGCTGGTTCCAAAACCTGTACTTAGTATCTGGAGGAAGTGAGCCTTGGACTTCCACCCCATGACAGCTACCGTGCCCTGCAGACAGACAGGGGACACCACTAATGAACCCCAGCACAACTGCTTCTCAGCTGGGGCCTGGGCATCACAAAGCACCCCCAGGCACCAGGTGCAACCCTCCTGGGCTCAGAGGAAGATGATGACTCATTGCTTATTAGACTTTGAGGAGAAGCCTGTCTACCATCCTTCCATCAAGGCAGAGGAACACAAAGAAACCCAAAAGCAAGCATTAGCTACCTAAGGAAGGACTGAGAGTCGGGGATGGGTCGTGGCTATAAGACCCTTCTGCCCCTGAGGGACAAGCCTGCCTCAGTGCAGCTGGTTGAGGTGGGTCACAACTGGGACGGCACAGTCCTTCAGAGTCTTGTGGCTTCAGGAAGTCTCTCTCCTCCTCCACCTGCTCTGTCCCTGTCCCTTCACCTTTGTGTCCCACAGGCTTGGTCACACACCAACCACAGTGCTAGCGTCCTCACTGTGTTTGCATTTAATTATTAAAATGGTCCCAGGAGGAGAGTAGTAACTTGCCCGAAATCAGGATTTTTCTGGGAGAGCTAGGGGTCACCATACCTGTCTGTACCTCATATGTGAAAAGGAAACACAAGACTAGTCTCACCAACAAGACAACACTGCTCAAGGACAAGGAGTATTTGCCATTTCACCCTCTCCCCTTGGGGCTGAATCAGTGAACAGGAGGCTGGACATGGTATCTGCTGCGCCCTACGCACTGAGGGGCTCAGCTCCCAAGTTGACTTGAGTCAGGGCAACCTTCAAAGCTCTGCAGTCCCAGGCTCTACAAACTGGTGCAAAAGTCACTTCTCCATCGCCCCCACCTGTGGAGGGGGCTGGCTCTTCCAGGTCTTTTCCTATAACGACATTCCCTGATCCTGCTTCACACTGAAAACACAAATGCTCTGGAAGGCGGTGACAGATACCCAGGTGGGGACTGTGGGTCTATCAGAGCAGTCTCTGGTGGCCCCATCTTCCTTTCTCCGTTTCTCATGCCTATACCTCATATGTGGCAGCAGCTCCCACAAGTCCTACTTAGCCCTGCTGAACTCTCCTGAACAGCCCTGCTGAGCTCACACTGGAGCACCTGTAGTCCCAGTTACTTGAAAGGCTCAGGTAGGAAGATCACTTGGGCCCAGGAGTTCAAGGCTGCAGCGAGCTATGACTGTGCCACTGCACTCCAGGATAGGTGACAAAGCAAAACCCAATCTCTAAAAAATAAAAAATGAAACAAAAAGCCATCTGGATTCTGATCTAACAGGGAGACAGAGGAAAATGTGACAAAGAGGAGAAGGAAACGTGACGACAGGAGCAAGGGACTATAGTGGTGACAGAAGGGGCTTGAGCTGAGGAAGGCAGGTGGCCACTGGACTCTGCAAGCAGTGGAGAGGGGATTCTCCCCCAGGACCTCAGGAGGAAGCTGCCACACCCAAAGTGGTACTCATTTTGGGTTCTCAACCTCCAGACCGATCAGAGAACAAAGATGTGCTGTTTTAAGCCACTAAGTTTGTGGCAACTTGTTACAGTGGCCATAGGAAACAAACACACCTGCCATGTTGTATGTTGGGACCGGTACCCCCACGAAGGAAGCCACCCTGGAGTTCGAGTCTGACAACTGCGGGTAGGTGTTTGTGCGTGACTGGTCCGTGCCTGCATGCGGGCTGGACCAGCCCTCAGGCCAGTGCACGGCACAAGGTGAAGGACACCTCCTTCCTAAGGTCCCTGCGATGCTGACCTGCATTTCTGAGATCACCAGTGCAACTGCTCCCTGGGTTCAGAGAGTTTTCCCCACCGTAAAGAATATATCCTTCCTGGCCAAAGAAAAGATTCTTCTGAAAAATGGTCTTGCGGAGGCCAGAAGAGGTTAAGACACTAACATATTACAACGCCTGCCACAAGTAGAGCCCTATGTGGATCAGCTCATCAGACTGTTTTTGGATATGACATATTTCCCAGGAATGCCCCAGGCAAAAGACATGGCAGGTTGGGATCTGAGTAGGGGGCAGAGCAAGGAGATGCCTAAAAGGTAAGCGTGTGCGAGCACTGCACAAACACGTGAACACACTAGCACCAGCCAAGTGGCTTTGATTTTTCAACCCTAAATGTTTTCTGCTGTAACGCCCATGAAATGACATTTTTTTTTTTAAAAGAAGTGAAAAGGGCTCACATATTACCGAACCCAGCCAACCAACGCCTTCATAACAGATCCAGAGAGGAAATTCTGTTCAAACTTCTCTGGATAGTGGTGACATTTTTCAGTTTGAAAATGTAACATGATTGTGACCTTCAGACAGCATAAATGTGTGTGCCATCTCATGTGTAATTTCTTGTAGATCCAGCTTGGTTCTTCCCAGTGTCTCCTTGTGGAGTTGTACCTGATTTTATTACCAGTTTTCATCTGAATCCACTGGGGAATGGGACGATTTTGCTTTTGTTTCTTGGCCATGAACTGCTTAATCCTAAAAGTCTTGTGAGAAGAAATGGTGAGAAATGGATTAAAGCACACACCACAACGACGGAGAAAGGAAGAGAGTGAAATGACTTTTTTTTTTTTTTTTTTTTTTTTGACAGTTCTTTCCCTGCTGCTACTTAGTTTCCTAAACAGTTATTCCAAGCTTTTCACTTTCTTAATACCTAAAGTCATTTCTCTCTGTGTGGGAGGGAGACGCCCAGCACATTATCATAAGCCTTCATGCTGCAGGGCAGCATCACAGCTGCTGCAGAGAAGTCCACCCACAGCTCTGAAGATAGCCCAGCAAGGGTGCCAATCAAAGCCCGTCTTCCCAGGCTGCCTCCCCAATGTGGGGTGTGGGCCACAGAAACCCCTTCACCACCTCACATCACTGAAAGAGCTGCGCACACGGCAAAGGTGTGGACAGAGAGCACTTCAGTGGACACCTCTTGTTGCACCACGTGGAACCCTCTTCAGCCCCTTGATAATTAATTGTGGGTGGCCAGCAGTCACTCCACTCAGGCAACACAGGGAAGGAAGAGAGAGAATGTGGGTATCTAATTATGGCCCTGAACACAGGCAGGCAGCTTAATTTCTATTTTGCTGTCCTTGACTCACCAATTACGTAATGGGAAGGTAAGCACACTGGACAGTCTCGATGAGCCAGAAGGCGCTCACTGGGCACCTCAGGTCACCAAATTCTCAGTGTGGTCTGAAATTCAAAGAAAGAGGACTTCTGGGGGAGGCCTACATGAAATATTTATACCAGAAACTCAAGCACAAAAGACAGGGAGCACAGCTACCGGATTCTCCAGCCCTATCTATGCAAGCAGACACCAGTGCTGCCTAGAGGCACTCACCGCCCTGTAGACAGAGATCCTCATGAAAGTAAGTGCAAAGCGTTCCCCATGCTCTGACAGGTGTCCTGGGGTTAGGAACACAGGGAGGACTCGTGTCTGGCCAGGGCCAACCTGTGTCTTCTCTTGGCTCTCCAGAATGACCCAGGGTGACCTGCAGAGGTTCCTTTGTTCCCTTCCTCTGATCCTCTTTGCCTGCTCACTCTGGCAAGTATTCTCCAACTTCTTCCCTCTACCAGGCTCAGCTGTCCATGTATAACTCCAATACCAGAGGCAGAGGACATCCAAATTGCCCCACGCAGGCCCAGTCCCTTCCCTCTCACTCTTCCCTTCCCTGATGGGCAACTCCCAGGTCCTAAGTCGGGACAGGAGATCCAGGGACCTAGATGCTTGTCCACATCTGTGGTTCAGTCACTCCCTCCCCCTCCCCCTGACTGAGCTTCCTCACCACAATATGGAAGGTCTGAATCAGGTCACAGCTGGAACCCCCGACCGTCACCCTCAGGAGACTGCTGTTTTTGGTCCACGCAGCCCCCTGATTAACCGCTCCTGGCTTCCATTCCCTGATTCTTTCAGTGTGGGAAACATCACTTGGGCCTTCGGCAGAAGTACAAATAACAAGGAAGCTCCCGAAGGTGAAACCTGCCCCTGCCTAACAGATTTGGGTCCAAGAGTCTTAGAAGACTGGGTCCCAAGCCCTTTCTG
The DNA here is from genome assembly GCF_048565385.1 of Saimiri boliviensis. Taxonomy (NCBI): domain Eukaryota; kingdom Metazoa; phylum Chordata; class Mammalia; order Primates; family Cebidae; genus Saimiri; species Saimiri boliviensis. The sequence goes on from NC_133465.1 coordinate 19,026,531, forward strand.
GACCTGTCGTTAGCTGACCTCCCCGACCTCCCAACTAAGACAAAAGGAGGGGAGGGAGCTTACAGTTCAGCCCCCAGTTTCCAGAGAACAACATCCATCTCAAAGGTCCCATGGAGATTCAGAGAATGCTCTGACCACTATGTGCTCCATTCTAACAGGTGAACTTTCATGAGTCACCATAAATTACACTTTAGGGAAAAAAAAGTGGGTGTCACTTTTCAGTGAATGGCTCTGAGCTTCCCTTATGACCCCTAACCTCTACTTTCACAGCACTTAAGAAGCATTTCCATCCCACCTGGTTTCACCTGCACCCAGACAAGGCTCATTCACCTTCAGTATTTCAAAATAACTTAAATCTAGCCATAGATGCTTTCAGGCAAAGTGGTCTGCAGGAAGCTCAGTCAAGCAGGGCCCTCCCCACCCCACTTATTATCCCTCCAACTCCCTGCTGCTTAAAGAGCATCATACAGACCCCATCCTGTGAACTGGTTCAGACTTCACCTTCCAGCCAAGACTCTACCTTCCTTCATTAAGGAATTCATTGTTACAAATAAGCAACATCTCAATTGTCATAACCAAATCAAGACAGGATGGGGACTCATCTAAGGCTCTGTGTCCAGAAAAGTCAAGTGGGGCAGGGGACAGGAATAAAAAACCCTCAATACCCTGGAAGAACCTTCTCAACACCCTTACCTTGTCCTCAATTTTTGGAATCTCGTGGCTGTGCCAGCCCTGACAGCCAGCAGACTGTTACCTGAGGCCCAGTCGCTTCTCCTGG